>NC_143556.1:118103750-118456875 GCF_054136105.1 Typopeltis vanoorti | reverse complement strand
ATTGCTTGATATAATGCCCCATTGACACCATATAACTGTAGCGTATTGAATAGCTTCTCTCTTGGCACCTTGTCATATGCCTTTTCCAGATCGACAAAACTTAAATACAGATCTTTGTTATATTCCCATGCTTTCTCGACTATTTGTCGTAAACTGAAGATCTGATCCTGACGGCCTCTATTTGGTCTGAATCCAGCTTGTTCTTCACTAAGCTTTCCTTCCACAATTCTTCTCAACCGTTTCTCAAGTATACTTGCATAGATCTTGCCAGCAACACACAGTTGGGAAATACCTCTGTAATTCTCATATTCAGTTTTATTTCCCTTTTTATATATGGGTACTATTAGAGCTCTACTCCAATCATCGGAAATTCGTCTCTCTGTCCAGGCTTTCTGAACTATGCAGTGCAGCCACTGTAAGACTTTTATACCACCATACTTCAGCATTTCTGGTCAAATATCATCTACTCCTGCTGCCTTTCCACATTTCAAGCCTTTGATGGATTTTTCTACTTCAAGTATGGGTATGATTCGTGCCTGTCGAGTGTTTTTTACCACTGTGCTATCACTGCTTGTTTCATTTAGCAGTTTTTCAAAGTAATTACTCCATACTTCAAGGATATCTTTTTCTCCCGTTTTCATGTCACTTTTATCATCTCTAACTCCTTTTACAGCACTCTTTCCTCCATTCCTAAGCTTCTTCAACAGCCTCCAGAATATCTTATCACCTTCTTGATATTTATTTTCTATGATCTTGCCAAAGTCCTCCCATGACTTTTGTTTAGGTAGTTTAACACAGTGTTTCGCTTTCTGACATTTGTCTCTGTATTCTCTATGAGCAATAGCTGACTTATGTGCCAAGAACTTTTGATATGATTTCTTCTTTTCCTTCACTGCCTCTTTAACTTCTTGTGTCCACCATGGAGTTCTGATTTTTCTATCCTTGCAGGAAACCTCACCACATGCCTCTCTGGCTGAATCAATCAGGGTTTTCTTCAATGCTTGCCACTGAATCTCCAAGGTTTGGTTCCTTTTCTCAAACTCTTTCATTTTTTTCTTCAATAATCTTTGTATATGTTAGTCTACAGTTCACATTTCAGAGCTGTTCAACTTTTATACTCTTTAAAACTTTATTACATGTTATTATTTTCAATATGAAATTCAATTTTATCCTGCTCAAGACTAAATAGTGATCGCTTCCAATTTCAAATCCTCTGTACATTCTGGTGTCCTGCACCAGGGAGAAAACATCACTGCCAACAATAACATAGTCAATGAGACTTTTCTTGTTCCTTTCCTCTTCTCTCTATGTGAATTTATGCACATTTTTATGTTGGAACATGGTGTTAGTAATAACCAGTCCATGTCCTGAGCAGAAATCTAACAGGTATTTGCCATTATTATTAGCTTTGCTCTTTTCTCCAAATTTTCCAAAAATATTTTTGTATGTCTGACAATCATTTCCTACTCTGCTATCAGATCCCCAATAAGGACCAACTTTTCCTTTTTCATTGTGTCAGTTGCTTTTTCTAAAGCATCAGAAAATTCCTCCACTTCTACCTTAGTAAAACCTTCTGTGGGACCCTAAATAAGTCTCATTGTCCAGTTCCCCATTCTGATATTTGCCCACATCACTCTACTTAAGACTGCCTGCCATTCAAGAAGATTAGCCTCGTATTTTGTGTTGAATACTATGGCTACTCCTTCTTTTCCTTGATCTTCATTGCCTGAATATAACATTTTGTGTTTACTGCTCAGAAATGTCTGACCAGTTTTTGTCTTTTTTGTTTCAGTCACCCCTATTATGTCGATCTGGTACTTATCTAATTCCTCAGCTAGCTCCATTTCTTTGCCATTCAGGCTTCTTATGTTGATAGTACCGAACTTTAACTTTGGTGATGCTGGGGCATGTTTTCAGATTTGTTCCAGTAACTGACTTTTCGCTGTTCGCCCTGGTTCTCTGGCGAAAACAACGGGGGCCTTGTTTAACCGGGCAATGCCCCCAGCTGGCATGAAATTTTATCATGTTGTACCATAATTTTTTATTTTGGTTTAACCAATAAGAATACAACTTGGTTGGCTAAATCCCAAATTGCCAGCCCATCCTCGTTCGTTCAGTATCCAGGTAGATACCAACAGGGTGCACCACGAGAAGGTGAGGATTGGATATTAGGTTAGAAGCCCTGGTCGGTTCTTTGCATTCCTTTAAAGGCTATGTGGAGGTCTCCTCTCAGTTATACAGCTTTGACCCTTGAGCCCCCCCCCCACATCTACATCAGGTGTTGTAAAATATCTTGTAGCCATAATATGGCCCCTTCTGCAATATGGCTGAGGGAGTGCGCTTATTAATCGGCGCCGTGAGGCAGGCTGCCTCTATGCTATACCCTTTCGATGGTACTGTACACACAAGACGATCTGCGGCCTGAAAGAACGAATTGCAGTAAATAAACTGAAAATGCACTCGATTCTTGTTTCTTATAGGTTTCTCTCCATTGTGACGTCATTGAGTTGAAGTGGAAAAGGGACGTTATTGTCCTGGGTATGTGTGACTTCCTGTATGTGCATGAGTTGTGTGAGTGTTTTCTTTTTGTTTGCTTTCAGTATTGGGTTATGGGTGATGTTTAGAGTATGGAATTCTGGGTGATGTTTAGAGTATGGAATTTTTGGAATTTCCATTGGGGAATCCGTCATTGTCGTCACGTTGTGTCTTTGGTTCGAGTGTGGAATTCTGGGTAATGATTTGCGTGTGGCATTGTGGGTGATGGTTAGGGATAAGGTAAGGACAAGCGATGTCATTGAGCTGATGATGGTTAGAGTATGCAATCCTTGGAATTTCCCTTGGGATCCATCCATCAATGACATCACATTGTGTCTTTGGTTCGAGTGTGGAATTGTGGGTAAAGGTTCACGTATGGAATCTTGGGTGATGGTTAGAGTATGGAATTCTGAGAAGATTGAGATTTTGATAAAATAATAATTAGATAAGTGACGTCAAGTTGTGTCTTTATTTCAAACAAATAAACACATTCTTTTTTTCTCTCATGTTCACATTTTCTAAAATAATTATTTACATGAATCTCAGTTTTATTGCTTCTATGTCATGTTTAAGGTCTTAAAAAGTTCATTATTTTTCTAATTAAATGTTAACTTTATTACAAATTCTAAGCAGAATTACTTAGCAAAAAAGTGTGTGTGTGAATTCACTGTGACTTCAAAATTAGATGTATGAGTAGTATATAGGGAGTGATATAGAACACTCTAGAGAGATGACAATTTTTCAAAAAATCATCTAAAATTATCGATTTTAAAGACATAAATGATCCAAAACAATAAAACAAAAAATTCATTCACCTTTAGAATATCCTATAATACCCCCACTATATATATGTACTACAAATTTACCACAAAAATTGCTTTAAAAAACGAGTGCCCCTTTAAATAATAAAAAGATAGAAAGATTAAAATATAGGAAGATTAAACTTCTTTTAATTCGTAATCATGATATTTGTCATAAATTTTACCTTTATAGATAAACATATAACCAGGGCCGACCATAGGAATTTTGTCTCCCCATGCAATAGCATATCTTGCTGCCCCCTCCCCCAAAAAAACTCTTTTTATGAGGTCTTAAAAGCCATGATGTTAAGTAAGGTTTCAACATGTCCGATAATAAATTCTAAATAGTAGCATTATCTAACGAAAATTCATAAGTTAATGAAAAATTATCATAAACTTTCCAGAAAGAAATAGAGACAATTAACCCTTTAACACTGGAATTTTGTCTTAAAATGTGCATCTGCATGGGTAATTAAAATCAAGCCACGAGTATACTTGTCAAACGCAGAGTGAATGCACCTGATGTAAATTTTAATTAAATTATAACAAATCGGCAATTATTAAAAGTTAGTTTATTTGAAAAATCAATAATTTTATAGCTCCAAGATTCATTGATATCACAAATACTATTAACACAACCTAAAAAATATTGTTTTTGATAATGTATTACTATTAACTTACATGTGGGTAATGCCCATCACTTCATGTAGAATGAAGAATTTCTAAATCACAAACACGCAACTACGGTAAATATAATTTTTTTTGTTAGATTTTAAATACATGTCATGTCTTAAAATAAGTTAATTTACATTTTCACTGTTAAAATGTAAACCTACTGTTTAAAACGAAACTTTTCTTGCTTTCATTTTTGTAAAATCACAAATAAGTCAGAAATTAGAACATACAAATAAGTGTGGTCTAATTTCTGACCGATTTCATGTTCAATTGCAATCATGACAAGACATTTCAGTCGAGTTTTGGCCATTGTAGAATGTAAATAAGTTTTAATAAGCTTCAGTTTGGAAAGACTACGCTCGTCGCTTGCAACTGTTACCGGTAATGACAGATAGGTAATCAACTATATAACGTAGCACTTCAATTGGCGGCGTATTTTCTGGTACTAAGTGGGAGACTACTCTCAATTCGTCAAATAGTTCAATGGCATCAATGTCTCTATTGTCCTGATGCGTTAGAATACTTTCTATATTTTTACATTTGATTAAAAGCACATTTGTCGCCTAAGATTTCAATTTTGAGATGTTATATAAAAATGAAAAATGTGAACTGTGGTATTCCAATTGCCCAAATCTTTCGTGGATAAAACTCGTTATTACATCAATAATAAGAAAGAAAACCTGAACTTTAAATTTAGTTTTGGAATCAGAAATAGGCTCATCTTTTGCTTCATAATCGTGTTGTTTTTTCTGCCAATGCACTCTAATACTTATAAACGTTGGCTTCAAATTAGGATCAGTTTCAACTCTTTTAGCTTATGATGTAGCATCTACAAGAAATTTTTGAAATGATTGATCATTTTTCTGATATTCCCAAGCTTTTAGAGAACATTTCTTAAAGTAGATATGGCAGTGGACATTTCCATTTTTATGCTTCGCAATAATTTACTGGCAACGTTCAATTCATTTAAAGCATAGTGCAATATAACCAAACAACATAAAAATTTAAAATCTCTGAGCTTAAGGGCAAGAATTTCAGCTTCGTGTCTCTCCATTTTGTCCACTGACTCGTCATCAGAAATTTCTATCAAAGCATCATAAAATTCGTCAATATAATATCTTAAAGGACGAACGGCTTCGATTCTAGATTCCCAGCGGATGGTACTAAGTGGCTTAGGAGTTAGAGTTGTAATATGTTTTAACGATTCCCACGCATTCTTCATGCTGAGAAAAAAACATACAGTTCCTGACAACTCAGTTCGGAGAATGAGAAGATCAAGGTATTAAAAAATAGCTCTCGAGTTCAAATCCGTAGTGTGTTGTTGAACTCCTGAATGTTTTCCTTTCATTTTGATCCATTGTAGTAACCCTGGCCTCGGATGCTTGCGATAGGAATATTCATATCTGCCAAATTTTTAAGAATACATTCAGTTAAAACTAGCCTGTAGTGGCTTCTACCTAACAAAGTGCTCATGGATATTGATATCACCTGGATCCATGTTAACAAATCTTACAATTAGTGTTAATTGTTCATTATGACTTATACCGGGAGTACAGTCTGCAACTAAGCTGTAATATTTAGCATTCTGCACCAAAGAAATTATTTTCATTTTAATGGCCTCGGAGATGAGATAAATCAATTCATTTTGAGTGTATTCCCCACGACACTCGTTGGGCCGCATGAGATACTCTCAGTAAATGTTCAGACATAACATTATAGAATGTAGCAATTCAACAAGCTTCAAAAATTGCCGTTATTATGAATATATGCAATTTATCGGATATTCTCCGAAAGGGAAAACATTGTTGAACTAAAAATTTAACAATGAGAATTAGGCGTTCTACTTTGCTCCTCTAGTGCTGAGCCTCGCATTTAGATTTTTGTTGCGTTGAATCAGTCGTCTGTTCTAATTTAAGCCTAGATGACAACTCAATCCACTTCTTATGGGACTCCTAGTGGATTTTAGATTTTTTGTCTTCATTAAGATATACAGATATAAATGCCCCCAATCATTATATCCGTTAGCAGTGAGTGAAATTTTATTACTGGAAAACAACTTACAACAGAAACAAAATACAGTATCGTTTTCTTTAGAGTACACTAACCATGACCGATTAATATGTTCTCCATTGCTTTGTTCCCTAGTTCAATGATTTAATGAAAATTTCCGACGATTAGGGCTGTGCGGAAAAACGAAATCACTTTTTATTCTTGCCGGCGAACTCTCATTACGATTTCCAGTCGTTTCGCATCACTTAAATAGGGATTCCATCTTGCTGGATCAATATTAATTTCAAGTTCATCACTTCATTATTTTGAAGAGGAAGATGTTAAATCAGTTTCATTTTCGTCCTCCTTGCTACTAATATCAATATTACTGGAATCGCAATTATAAATGCTTGCCATGAGCTCAAAATTTTTGTGCTTATTTTCTCTTGTACTACATTAGCTGTTTCCTTTTTTAGATATTTATTCAAAGACCCGCTTTGTTTCTGAATATAGCGTTCTTTTTTCTATTTACGTTTGCGATATTATGCTCCTGATAGTTTTCTTTTTTTTTCTTTTATCAGACATATTGGAATGTTAGAATTATTTTAAAAGCCAAATCCTAATAACTGTATCAGAAAAGTATTGTTAACAACCACTGCACAATTGTATTAATATATGTTTTGATTCTATTTCTGTAATTGATATACTCTTAACCAATCACCTCATTATGATCTCATTGGTTAAATGAGATTTACCCTCAGGTCATGGCCAACAATGGAATCGGAAATAAATGCAAGATAGAAGGTGTTCTGCTATTGTCACGCCGTCTGATATTAATATCAGATGACGTGATTTAATATCGCACTGACAGTGCGATTTAAACGCAACATAATACTACATTATTTTAAATGATTATGAATTTTAAAAAATATGCAATAAAATGAAGTTTTATTACCTGAAAAATTTAACTGACGACATCCTGAACTCTGGTTTCAACAGAGAAGAAATAAATGACTATTTTATTATTTATTTTTCGTACAATTTAGGCCAATTTTGCCGCACCAAAAAACTTCTCCTCCCGTGCAAAAAGCACATGTTGCACCGTCGACAGAGTCGCCCCTAATTATGCACTATGGCATGATTAGAGTTCCAGTGGCATATTATATTAGTGGGGTTATGCTACAAGAAACTCTGAAGGCAAAAAATCTTGGCATATTGGTGGATAGTAATTTGAAGTTAAAAGTTACATAGCAAAAGTTGCAAATACAATTCAGAGGATAATTGCGATCTTAAAGTGAACCTTTACATGTAAGGATAAGGAAGTTATTTTCCTCTTTATAAGGCTTTAATAAGACGACACTTGGATTATTGTGCGAATATATGGTCTCCCGCGTTCCAAGAGGATAAAAAAGCTCTAAAAAGGGTGAAAAGAAGAGTTACAAAGATTATATCCGGATTATGGGATTTAGATTATGAGGATTGCGAGTATATGGATTGCATACTGCTTAACAGGAGAAAGAGGGGTGATGTGATAGAGGCCTATAAACTTTTGAATAAGTGTTATAGGATATCATCTGATGAAATATTTCGCTATATGGAAGGTGGGAGAAAACATGGATCGTCCATGGAAGTTAAATTTATTTGCAGTCAGAAAAGTGTTGAGTGAGTGGAATAGTTTGTCATCAGGGTTACTGAGTGCATCTAGCGTGAATGAATTTAAAGGAAGGTATGACAGCTGGTTTGGGTTATTTATAGCCTCCCTCAATGAGTCCTTGGCTCCCTGGAGGTCTGAGATAATAATAATAATAATAATAATAATAATAATAATAATAATAATAATAATAATAATAATAATAATAATAATAATAATAATAATGTTGTATTCAATATCCACTTAATTTGAATAATTGTTTTATTGTAACTAAAGAGTATTCATGGTTTATAATCAATTCTTCTGGATTTTTGAAGTTAAAACCATTTATATATAATTATTTTTAAGTGATGCAACTTACATATTTTAAAATGTAATTTTTATGAAACATACTTCTATACATAGAACATCCAGGGCCTAATATTTTAGTACACTTAGGTATATGTAGATCTACTGAAGGAATTTCTAACTCATCAGAGATTTCTTTTTCCATCCTTACACCCTTATAAACAAATTAACCACCATAATGTTCATACAAGTTTTTGATATAATTTTCACTTCATTAATGCTTTTCCATAGAGTTTTATTATATGAAAATCTTTCAAATTTTAAACCATGAATATCTGTAGTACATTTATAAACGATCCGTTTATCTCTTTCATTTAATCTATAATGAAATTCAAAAACTTGAAATGTTTCACCAATTGGTAAATGTAAATGACACCAACGATCATTTTATTAGGAAGAAAAAATCCTTGGAAACGTAAAATCAGTGTAACATTTTAATACCTAAAAGGCATAATATTATAATCATTTAAAATTCTTCTTTTATCAAACCCAAACATGTATCTTTTATTTGTTTTTAACCATAATATTTCTATCTTTTCGAATTACAAATTGATTACTTTTCACATCTAAATACCCTGTTTCTCCTGTAATTACTTTCATTCTCTGATCAAAGTTTAAAACAGTTTCACTTTCATAACTCATTTTAAAACCTTTATCTTTTGCTCTTACAGTTTCATCATTTATTATATATCCATAATCTTGACTGGCACCTGATATCCATAATTTCATATATTTATCATATCCTGATTCATCAGTCGATTCATCTAACATACATCCTGTTTTCATTTTATTTGCCTCATCTTCAATATATGCAATATTCTCAGGATCAAAATATATCACTTCAACTCCTAATTTATCAAGCATTTTATATAATCTTATTTATGAAGAACGAGTTGTAAATGCTGTTCATATTTAAATTATTTCAACATATTGATCTTTCATTTTATGTCACTTCTACGCAATCATCATTCATGAATATCATATTTAATTCCTTAATATTATTATTCAATATAATTCTATAAAAATTTTCTAATTCCATTACGTATTCAGTTTGTTTCATATTTTGTCATTCTAATTTTATATCTAATTTTTCTTTAAAATGTCTCTTATATTCGTTTTCAGTTTTAAAATTTTCTGACCATTTATTATCTGTTTCTAGTTTTATTTTTAAAAACATTTTAACGTATTCTCTAAATAGTTAATCTGTTTTATTTTCGAAATTCCATACTTCATATATATTTAGAATCTTATAACCTTTTTAATTGCTAATTTCATTTCATTAGTAATCCAATTCCCAATAAAACTTCTTTCTTTATCTGTATCATTATATTCTGTATTTCTCATTTTATAACATCTTTTCTTCTCTACAATTTGATTTGATTTAAAATTATTACATGTAATAGTTTGAGAACATGATCTATATATAGCGGATATTAATTTTTCACCTTTAAAAGGTAAAACAGGATGATATAATTTTCTAGGTGGTAGTGATTCATATTTTATTAATCCAAACCATTTGTTGTCATATTTCTTGGGATTAAATTGGGTATCCAATTAGGCAATTATACAAATAATTAGGTTGGATGTAATGAACATACATCAATATATATATTTTTTTAAATTTCCTTTGAATTCATATTTTAATTTCATAGGTTCACATCTACCCTTATAAAATGCATCTCTAGAATTTAAAGGATCTACAAAATCTCGCTTCCATTCAATTTTCATATATTTTTTGATTTCCTTATTATTATCAAAATCACATTCCCATATTTCAATTAATTCATTTCCATTATCTCTTATCTTCTTATTTATTCTTTTGTTCTTTTATATGAATCTTTCATACATATCTGATACTGAATATTCATAGTTGATTCCCTATAACATCTAGGTCATCCGTACTAGTGACATCCTTGAAATTGATATACAGTGTCATTATAAAGTCCATCTACTCTATATATTTTCCCTAATTTTAATTTCTTTTCTCCACCATTTTAAGCATGTTGAATATTAAACTTATTCTTTTTAGACAGATACTCTAACCAAGCAGTTGATTTCTTACTATATTTATCTTTATGAATTACGTGTACATCATCATCGATACATACACCAGATAAAGTGACATATTTAAATAGATCGATATATGCAATTTCTAAGAATAATCTTCTAAATTCTAAACATCCTCTTAAATCATCTGCATCTGATCAACAGTATTTAATTAATTCTTTTTGAAAATCGAATTTTTCATGTTTTACAGAATCGTACCATTTATCAAATATATCTCTTTGTATCTATCCTATTCCCTCAGCCATAGGGCTGGTGGGGGGGTAGCTATATGCTACCCCATATGATTATTAGATGATTATGAGCAATGTGGTTTCCCATCACCTATCTTGCCGTAATATATTTTTATGACTGTAGCCGTGTGTTAGCGGGACCGGTTTGCCTGTTTTGAGGGATGAAAAATCCGAGTTACCAGGATAAAAATCCCTCCACCTCCGTATGAGGCCGGTTAACTCACCTTTAGTCGAAAGATACCAGACAAAGATTCCTCACATCACTGATGGGAATCGAATCCAGGTTTTTCCGACCAAAGGGCTTCGTCTATACTAACTGAGCTATGGAGCATCTTCTTTTCTGTGTCATGGAATTATATCCATGTTATACCATATTTTTAGGATATGAACCAATATAATTTTGAATTTTTGACATATTGAATAAATGAGGGAAATATCCTTTTGTTAATTCTTATAATCCATTATAATCCAAATATTTTAAGGAAAGCTCTTCATCGAACTAACGTAAAATTAATGGAATCAATAAATCTCATATTCAGACTAGGAATTTGCATATAAGTAAGTTTATTTACATTATATATATACTGAGCACTTCAATTTAATTTTTAAAACAATATTTTGCTAAAAATTGAAAATTAAATGCTTTTCCATAATGAGCAACTATAATGTTTCTTAACAAATAACCATTTACAATATTCATTATCATTTCAAATATTCCTTTCCATTAAAATAATGATTATTAACTAAATTTACTTCATGAGTTCCTGTTTCTTGTTTTCTTTGAACATCTCATCAACATTCAATATTTTCTTTATATTCATATTTACATATTTCACACAATCTTTTTATATGAAATATTTTTAACATAATCATTTTCACATTTACTTTCTTTATTATTATTATTACATGACACCTTCAGGGAGCCCAAAGACTCATCGAGAGAGGACAACTACTCTAAAACTCTGTCTCCACCAACTACACCACCACTAACATTTCCACAGACAATCACAAACATCCATGCCCACGGTGGGGTTCGAACCAGCAGCCTTTTGGCTGGAGAATGGATACGCTAACTACTCGGTGAACCGGGATGCCTTCAGCATCTTTTGATTTCATAAAACATTTATGATCATTGCCATTGCCAAAAATTTTTAAATCTTTTTCACCACATCTATGTTGATTTCCTTTCCTATCGATGAATAACATATTTACATTTTAAACATTTCCGCAAACTATTATAAACACTTATGCCTTTCTTATCTTTCCTTTTATTTCCTGATATATAAGACATTCTTCACCTTTAAATTTTCTACCACATTTCTTACAAAATATTTCATCACTAGTATAATATTTACTATTTGTTGTAAAACATCTATCATATTTTTAAAAGACATCTATATTGATTACTTCTTTTATACTTATTTGACAAAAATCACAATAGTTTTCTTTTCCTAAAAATATCCTCGAATTGAAGAAATGACATAAAAATGGTTGCTATTCTTTAATATATAAATACATGTAGGTTTAAAAGTACTACTATATATTCTTTCATTAAAATTTCCTCTACAAAATATGCTAATTTGTATTTCTAAAATTCTTCAAATATGTTAACATGATCTTAATTATACATTTCTAAACGAATATTACATAATTCATGCAATTTTACAGCTAATGTTTAGTAAAACTTTTTCAATATATGTTACATCATTCTTTGATAATTTTTCATGATTTACTTTATTATACGCTCAGGATTTTAAATTGCTAAAGCTATTACAATTTATCTAGATAAACAAATATTATCATTATTTTTAATTTGCTTCATATACTTCTTTTATTTACAATATCATCATCTTTAATTATTTTAAAAGTTTTATGTTTTCCTCCTTTTGGTAATACAATACCACTAAAATTGAATATACACTCTGCAATATCTAATTCTTTATATTCAATCTGATGTGTTAATTTATCATATATATATATATATATATATGAAGTGAAGGATTCTATGAAAACTTTCAAACTGTTTTGGACTACCAACCAAGGAGATACATACTTAAATCCTAAGGGACTTAAATAAAAATGTGGGAAAGACTGTTGGAATTTGCCCTTGCTAACGGATTACTTATTATCAATACTTGCTTTCAGAAACACCCACGATGGACCTATACTTGGATAACTAACATTGATAGGTGAAGGCACCAGAAGGATTACATCCTGGCTCTCCAGCTGTGGAAGACAAGCTTCTCTGATGTGCATACTTGTCCTGGAGCAGACTGTGGTACAGACCATCTGCTAATAAGAGCCAAAGTAAGACTAAGACTCCAAAAACTTCCAAGTCATGCACTTCCCACTATATTGGATGTTAGAGTAATTCCTAGTGGATTCACAGAAGAAACATCAACTTGGTAGGAAGATTTTTTGGAGACCAATCAGGAGAACTTACCAGAAATGCTTTCGGAAGTCAAGGTGATAATATAGGATACAACCAAGAAGTATCTCGACCAAGTAAGAAGACAAAGAGATCCATGGATATCATATTCAAAATGGGATCTAATCGAAAGAAGGCGGTTGGAAAAAAAAAAAAAAACAGGGACTGAGGAATATAAGAGATTACATAGAGAAGTCAGAAGAGTCATCAAGGAGGACAAGAGAAAGTTCTATACTAATAAATGTGAAGAGATAGAGTTCCAAATGAGGAGGCACTGTTATATAATGATGTTTTATTTAGTTCCTGACCTAAAGCACAAGTTTACGCGCAAGTTGAATGTTATCAAATACAGGAATGGAGCATTACTAACAGAAGAATTGGATATCAAAAACAGATGGAAAGAATACTGTGAGGAACTGTACAATAGAGTTGATTAAAAAATGTGAAGGAGCCCTCTTTCCAGGAAAATATTGATTTGAAACCTCCTCCAATTAGTCATGAAGTTGAATGAGCAGTAAATCAGCTTAACAGCAATAATTCCCCAGGTGCAGATAGAATCCCAGCCGAGTTAATTAAGGCCAGAGGGAATGGAGGGATAATAATGTTCCATAGATTGATTACAAGGATATGGGAGACAGAATCATGGCCTGGAGACCGGAAGAAGTCTGTTTTCATACAACTACATAAGAAGGGAGATATGAAGGTGTGCAAGAAATATAGACCTATTATTTTAATATCTCATTGAAGCAAACTTTTATTGAAGATGATGCTAAATAGGATTGAAGCCAAAGTCGAGGCAGAGATGCCGAGGAACAAGTAGATTTTAGGAAAGGTGAAAGCACCAGAGAGCAGATCCTTTGCCTTCGACAGAGCATAGAAAAGTATAAAGAATTTAGAATCTCTATGGTAATGCGTTTCATAGATTACTCTAAAGCTTTTGACTGTGTTCAGCATGTGAAACTGTGGGAAGTAATGAAAAGAATGGGTTTCCCTAACACACTGTCAGGTTGATAGCCAACTTTTACAGGGAGCGAGAAGCCACGGTAAGAACAGGTGTTGGATTAACTGATTGGCTTAAGGTTGGAAAAGGAGTAAGGCAAGGATGTTTAACTTTCTCCTCATTTGCTTAGTATGTATGCAGAGGACACACATATATATATGTGTGATCAATCTACCTCCTCCTATTCGAATAGGAGGAGGTAGATTGATCAGTAATCCGAGGTACACGTTTGCTGATTATACAGTACTCCTTTGTAATGACAAAGAAAAACTAAGACAAATTCCTGACAAAGTTACCAAGATCAGTAATAAAAGAGAACTTCAACTCAATCCTAGCAAGACAAATATTATGGTTCTCAAAGGAAATACAAACAGGGAAGCTCTTGAGAAACAAGTGTACCTTAATAGAGAAGAATTAAGGAAGACAGCAAGTTTGAGTACCTGGGATCCATTATTAGTGTGAAGAATTGCTATTCGGATGTAACAAGAAGATTAGGAATGGTTAAAACAACAGTCAGAGACTTGTCTAAAATCTGGAAGGATGGACCTATCTCTGTGGAAAGAAAGTCGAGTATTTTAAATGCAGTTGTTTTACCAACAGCGACTTATGGGTGTGCGACTTGAAATCTAAAGAAGCCAGATAAGAAAAGGATATCTGCTTTTGAGATGTGGTGTTACAGAAGGCAGTTGAGGATATCATATACTGAAAGATGCACAAATGAATGAGTGTTAGAAAAGACTAGTAGAACTTTAAGGCTCCTTAAGGATATTGACAGAAGAAAGTTAAAATATTTTGGACACATTGAAAGTATGGAAGTAGAACTTCTCATAACAGGAATAGGAGATACATTTCCTGGAAAAATCATCAATGAGATGGATGGATGGTGTGTGTGGAGTGCCTGATCTTCAGAGAGTTGAAACCTCCAGAAAAGCAAATAACAGGAGTACATGGCGAGGCCTAGAGTGGCACATCACCAAGCAACAGAGTGACATACAGCATCTGTGGATGCCCAGTGAACATCTCGATTAGGTTTAATATTTTTTCCTACAATTCTAAAATTATTTCTGTATACTTTATATTTTTCGATGTATTTACCTTTTTTTCTGTAATTTTGTAATCAGTTTCATGTTGTTCAATATGATTATCTTCCAAAGATTTTTATAATATTTTCCACAGATTTCACATTTTATCTGTGGTTCTCCGGGTTTTTTAGTTTTTGAAAATAAATCATGATGAAATTGAAATATCTTTCTGAATTTTTTTCCTTTGAAAACCTTATCAATTATATAATTAATAAGGTCCCTTTTCTTTAATTTTGAATACCAACGATATGATGATCTTTACAGTAATCTCTCAATTGCTTAACAGTTTTGGATTTTAAAGACAACTCCATTTATTAGGAAAAAAATTGCGATTCAGAAGAGTCTTATTTATAGGCAGGTACTCTCTTCCACAGTTACAAATTCTTTTTGATATTTTATTTCACTTACAGGATTTGCAATTGCTAACATGATCAACTCTTCCATAAAGACAATGAATGTAAAATTTGTCAACTGGTAAGGTTTGTTTACAGCTTGTGCTTTGTGTTCCATTTATTAAGAAACAAATTTTATAAGTGTTTTCCAGATTTTCTTATATTTAGAGTTTACATTCATTTTAAGCTGAACATCATAATATCATATCATTTTAAGCTTAACATCATAATATCATATCATTTTAAGCTGAACATCATAATATCATATCATTTTAAGCTTAACATCATAATATCATATCATTTTAAGCTTAACATCATAATATCATATCATTTTAAGCTTAATATTTCATTTGGTTTATTATAATGTCCAGAAGTGTTTTTAATGAAATATGGATAGTTTAATTTTTTCTCGTAATACATATTGTCTATTAACTGTAAAAACAAATCATCTGCTTCCTTATGAAATTTAAGATTGTGGTCTGATCTCTATTGAATTGTTTAAAATATCTTATTCTACTATCCTATCTACTTTTTAAATACTGATGAGTATCAAAATAATAATAGTCGTCATCATATTTCGTTTGATTTTTCTTTATTTGTTTCATTACCTTTTTACAATTTTCAGGAAATTCAATTTCTTCTTTAGAGAAGGAACAGGAGTAAGAAATATAAGCAGGTTCCTCAATATCATTGAACAAGCCAGCATCCATTTATTAAACTTTAAAAGATAAAAGGTAGAAGCAAGATAAAAAAGAAATAGTGATGAAATTTATCACCCTAGATTATTTCTTAAAAACATAAAAATTATTCGTACATTTTTCTTCAGTTTGTTTTTCTAATTCCTATATTGTTTCTTATTCGGAGAAATTAAAAATTAAAATTTTAATTTCTCCAAGTTCATTATTGTTTTTTTATATCATTTTTCTTCTTCTAATTCAGTTATTATTTCTTTATTTTGTTTTTCTAATTCGTTTATTATTTATTTTTGAGCAATGAACATGTTTAATGATCTTACTATTAATTTTAAGGATCTTTTCATCTTCGATTTATATAGGATTATTTTTACAAATACTTTTAAACCTTAAAAGATGATAGTCATTTAATATCTGATTTTACATCTTCAATAGTATGATAATTAACTATATTAAGATTATTCAATTTAGTTTCTATTTATGATATATTTATATTTTATTCTACTTCTTTATATTTTTCTATTTTCTTTTTTTATCTTATCTAATTTTTCTTATTTAATTTCCTTCACTATTTTTGTATTTTTGCTTAACTTGACTAATGTAATAATCAGTTAGTATATTATTAACTTTGAATGAAAATTCAGAATATATCCAACATGCTATATTGACTATTAAATCTTTATGAACATAGGTTCCATTATAATTATACTAAATTCAACTTGCAACTTGAAGTTGAAAGTCTTCCAATTACTTTAAAAATAATGGATTTAAGGTCTCTTTCTATTATGCATATATTCGGGCTTTCTAAATATTTTATGAATTCTTTAGACTGTTTATTCTCTAACCATTTCTTAAATCTTTCAAGACCACCTTACATAATTTACTATGATTAAAATATACAATATCTTTATCAATTATAATTTTAAAATCTCCAATACCAATAGCCCATACCAATAATTATCTTTGATTTGTTCATAGCATACATCATTTAATGAAGCTATTTATTTAGAATCAATTTTATTAAACAGATATCAGCACAAATCATTTACTTCCTAAGTTGAACAGCTGCTTATTACATAACAACTGATTAGTTCGCAAACTCCTTATCTTTCTCACATCCTGCCAATAGTTTCCTCTCTGAAGCAGCTGCTATTTCAGCAACCACCCGTACCAAGTCTCCTCACAAAACTTCCAGTCACTCTCTCTTGAAAACCAGAAGAGCATTCCAAAAATTTTTTCGATTTTGTACTTTGCATGCCATCCATGTGTCCATGTTATTCAAATGTTCTGGAAAACATTACATTACTCTTACTTCACATTAGATAGGACATTCCTTACAAAAAGGGAGTACTGCTGGTATTATTACCATGTCATCTCCCTGTCTTCTAGATGGGTTGGAGCATTATAATATATTTTATCGTAAACGTTGGATGATAACCTTTCTTAAACTCTATATTTAGATATTCTTACTCTATCTCTTATATTATATTTAGGTTTAGATACTGTCTTACTCTTAAATAAATTCTCCTAAGATTTTAATTTAATTTCTTTATTATTTCCCTCTATTAGTGTCATTTTAATCGATCTATGATATGAATTATTATAATTTTTTATTAATTCATCTAGCATATTTATCCACTTCTTAGTGGAAAATATTTTATTACAGCGAATAATAATTCGCTGTAAAATATTTTCACATTTTACTCATTAAAGGTCTATTAAATCTCTCAATAATAGCACAGAGAGAGTTTATTTCAATATTTTCAGTTGTAAACCAGTGAATATTTTCATCCTTGAATAACTTTTGAGTTTGCTTATTTATAAATTAAAACCTTATCTGTTTGAAGTCTTTCTGGTTTTCTTTCTTTAAATGTCTTTTTAAATGCTTTAGTGACCCTTCACGTGTTTTTCTTTTAATCAGACTAGTCCAAGCATATTTACTGAATATATCAATCACTGATAATATATAATTTGTGTTATCATTAAATTATTTAAATTGTTGCATATCAGTTAAATTCAGCTTGCCATTGATCATCAATATGAGAGCAATAAACTTGTTTTCTTTTAACTCTATGAATAAGAAATTTATGTTTAGTATATTTATCCTGTATGTAAAAATTCTTCGATTTATTTTCTAGGTAACGTAGTTTTTCTTTGTAATTCATTTATTCCACAAAACCCAGTTTCAGGATCATAATATACGTCACTTAAGGTGTTTTCTTTTTTATAAATCGTGTTTTCGTTTTTCCACATACAACATAAATTCCTTTTGCATAGGACTACCATTTTAGTTGTTATTTCATGAATATCTTTAGTTTAGTTTCCTGTTCGCACTTAAAACGATACATATTTATATAGGCTGAAATTCCATCTGTTAGTTCTCTGACTGCAGGATTTGAAATTCCTAGTTAGAATTTTGCTTTTATAATTGGTTTTATAACGGCTGTAGCTTGTTTATCACCTAATGGATAAAAATGATATTCAATGCATCTAAATTAATTCAGAGTTCTTGATCTGCAATTTGTTTCTGTTTAGTAGCTTTGGTTTTACTATATGCTTTATCATGTTTCTTACAAGCTTCATCAATTCTATTTATACTACGATCCCCTCTAAGTAATCTGCTTAGTAATTTGGTTCAGGATCCACAATATTTTGGTAGCCAGGTAAATGCAATTCAGGTGGATTAAATTTATATTATAACCATTCAACTATATCACTTTATTGTACAATGAAACTTGTGGAGTATTCATGACTAAACAAACACGCGTAACTTTTTTTAATAAGTAAATATTTCATCCTAAGTATCATAGGATATCGTCAGTACAGTTAATGCAAACAATACTAGGAATAACATACAGTTAGGGCACATGCGTTCCAAGACACAATAGCGCGTTACAGAATTAAATTAAAATATATCTGGAGAAAAAAATAGAAAAATAAATCAGCTAACTTCTTAGGGAGTATGCGAGATATACCTGTCTAGCTTTTGGATACTGAGTGGGCAGTTCAATCTCCACGCCCATGTCTATCACTAATTATAACAGCCACCGATGAAGAGGCTGGAAAACAAGTGCTGCGATCTCTTGGTACCTAACTCTAACAAGATATGTCACTGTCTGATATAATGTGGTTACTAAGGTAGCTTTTCTTGAGTTTACGGGATGAAAAACCCGAGTTTCTGGGAGGAAAAATCCGCTTGCCTGTGCCAGAGATCGACTAACTCCGGAACCGGTCGAAGAAAGGCTTAGAAAAAGTTCCTCCAGTCGACGACTAGACTTGAACTTAAGTCAATCTTCGAGCGATCAAGCGCAGAGGACGCAAGCATCACCTCCACTGAACTACACAGGCCTCTCAATACATAGATCTTCATATAAACATAAACGTTTATATAAAAAAGGTGCTGAAGCCCTACTTCACAGCTCTGAACCGTAATGACGTTCTTGCTATCCCTAAAGTATGGGAAATTGTCATACAAAATTGGTGAAATAATTTATATATATATATATATATATATATATATATATATATATATATATATATATATATATATATATATATATATATATATATATATATATATATATATATATATATATAGATAGATAGATAGATAGATGTAGATAGATATAGATATAGATATTATATATATATATGTTATCTTATTTTAATGTAATCAATTTTCTTTTTCTCTAGATATATTTTAATTTAATTCCATAACACGCTATTGCACGCATATTGGGATTCCATTGTAATCTTGCGCCCTAACTGTATGTTATTCCTAGTATTGTTTGAATTAACTGTACTGACGATGTCCTATGATACTTATGATGAAATATTTCATCATAAGTATCATAAATTCCACTTACAGAAGATGAAAAGTTTAGCCTTAAAACTGATAAATATGACGTTAGTATATCAAGATTTAACTTAAACTTAAATTAAATATATAATCATTTAACTGTGTTTGTTTGTTTTTCCAGAGGTAAAATACTTTAAATTTGTATCAAATCATCTTTTCTAATATAAGTATCTTCTTCTGAAATTGAATTTGCTTTTATTAAATTTAATAACTGTTTATAAAATTTATAAGCTTGTTTATATTCTTCTTTCCTTACTGAAATATTTTAAGAATTATCAATAATTTCAATAATTGCAGCTCCTAAAGATAATGCTGCTAAAGGAATAAATGCAAAAAGCTGATAAACCTGAAGTACTGAATATAAATTTACCTACTGATAATGACATACAAATTTTATTATAAAAATTAAAACTCTTTTGATAAACATATATTTTTTTCTCCACATACTGTTCCATTAATTAAATTGAAAAAAGGATCAAAGGTATGTCTCATTTGTGGATGTACTAAATCTAACATGAAGAAATCATAAGGTTTTTTAATACTTTTTATATCGAACTATATTTAAACTACCATCAATTTCTCTTATAAACTGTTTAATTTCTCTAGGTTGAAGTTTAAACAAATATAAAGTAATTACAGTTTTTTCTAATGTTATCGGCGTTGAATAATAGAACTGTGATAGATAAATAATAGAAGTATTTTTCTTTCTTCCTCTAATAAAATAACCTTTACAATTCTGTTTGATCTCTTTCTGTTACACAATCATTCAAATATAACTAACTTTTTTAATGAAGGATCTAAGTCATTCTGTAATAAATTCATTTATGTCTCTGAACAAAATAATGTTTCTTTCTTAAACCTTTTAAATAATTCGAATAATTTATTTTTCTTCTTTCCTTTAATTTTTAAAATATCTTGTTACTTCTATTGCCATCAAACATGGTGTAATTTTCTTGTAATTTAGAGTATTTTGGTTCATTAGTATCTTTTGCATATATTAATAGAGCATCATCTAAGAAATAAGCATATATTAAATTTAACAATACATTTGTTTTCCACATCCTGAAGGTCTTGTTATTAAAAGTTTAAAAGGGTGTATAGGTATCATAGGATTTTGATTAGGATCTATACGTTTTTATGGTTCAGTATAACATTTTATTTTAATGCAATAAGCATTCTGTTTAATCGTATTTATTTATTAGAAATTCTGCATCTTCTAAAAACATTTCAACTTCAAGTAATAAATCTTCAGTAGGTACTCCTTGAGATAATTGATATTCAGCTAATGGCATTTCAGCTAAAGATAAAGATTCTTCAATTTGTTATAAATCTAATTCTTCCATTTATATAGTAAATAAAATAATTTGCTTGTAAGTCAATTTTGAATCATATAAATGAATAATAATAAAAGATTTATTATAATAATAATGAAAATGATTTATGATAATTTATGAATAATGATAAAAATTAGAAAAAGTATGCAAAAATGCTGAATTAAGAAAATAAAATGAGAAAAAACAACTAGAAGATTTAGGATATGAAGAAGCAATTTAATCAAGATTTAAAATCACCTTAAATTCATAAACCAATTGTTGAGAAATTAGAACATCAGGATGAACAAAAATTGAAAGCTATTCAAGATGCATTTGAAGAACTTTCATTCCAACCAATCGGGGAATCTTCAAGAATTCCTGCATTAGAACCTATTTCATACGTTAAAGAAATGTATGACAGAGAAGAGGGAATTCATAAAATAACTTAAACAAAAATCTGGATTTATCTTATTAAAAAGTTAGGCTTTGATTTACCTTCAGAATTAGTTAATAAATCCGATGAAGAGATTGATGAAATAATTAAACGAGCAAACGATAAAAATATAGGAAGAGAAAAATGTCCAGTGAAAAAGAATTTAATAATGCTAATGAAGAAAAAAGAATAAAATTACAGAATAAAATTGACCTTTTAGGTTATAAAATTGATCAGGTACGAAAATATATCAGAGTATTAGAAGTCCTCAAAGAACGGAATTACTATATGGGTGAAGGCTTGATATTTTAGATAACTTATGATAAAATATGTAAAGGAATTAAGAATAAGAAAGTATATAATCAAATAGATAAAATACTAGATTTATTATTGAAAGACGGTAAAATGATTAATGCGCAAGTAAAACAATACTATTCAAAGTTTCTACCCTAAGTTTTCAGTTTAATAAATGAGTAACTATATTAAAACTATAGTTCATTTGAGTAAAAGTCAGATAAATAAATTAAAACCGGCATTGAGAAAAGTGAATCAATTCCATTACAGACTGTTAAAACTAAAACACCTAATCATGATATATATTTAACAAAAAATTAGATTAATCAAATTAAAAATGGAATAAAAATTACTGTAAGTATGACACAATTAAAGAAGAATGATTCTGATTACTGAATAAAGGAAAATCACCTGTTGAAGTATTATATTCCTTTACTCGAGAACAAAGTAATTATAATGAATAGTTTGTTAGCTTTTCAACTTAATAAATGGGACTATTAATTTTAGATTCAAAAAATGCTGATTCAAAAGATTTTACAATTAAATATCTGCCCTCCCCATTCCAGTTAATAAGGATTCAAAGATAGCTTTAAAATTTATGTCTATGTGGTTTTCATGAAATAATAGTGATGCAAAATATGGAAATAATACATTAAGAGAATTAAATAATTTTTAATAAAACTACTTGGAGATGATCCTTCCATTAAATTTATAGCTAATTTTGTAATCGAGTTAAAAGATGAATATAAAATCGATTTAAGAGAAGGTAAACTACGTGAAATTTTAGGATTCGAACCAAAGTTATACAGGGATAACCATCAAGAAGGAAAATATATGGCAAGCATTTCTAGAGGAATTGATATTCACATTCACTGCGATGTAATCACAGGAGCTCAATATAACAATCTCAGTTCAGATATTTTATATTCGTTCAGATCATCTAATCCACCTGGTAGTTTAATAAAAATTTATGAAATTAATCCTTTATTTTTACCTGTTAATAGAAGAAATTATATTCATAGGATTAGAATGTATATCACGAATCAAGATAGACTTTTTTTTTATTATCCCGTGGTATTATTGCACCAGATCATAGAGGTCAAATTCATGTATTTATTATAGCACCTTTCCTTTTCTGGGTTGTTATAAAGTTCATATTTAGAAATATTCATACATGTTAATAAATACAGTGGTGATACTTCCTCAATGTTACAGATTTTGCAGATGCTTGAAGTGAGAGATCATGGTAGTGGCACAGCGATTAAACTTGGAGTTGATGGTAGCTCCTGGTTTTTCTGCTGAATATCAGTGGTGAGTCATATCCTGGAGAATCATTCTTTTTACATTTTCTCTTTGAGTAGTTTTAAAAAGATCAAAATCTGTGGTGTCATAGATTTTGGTCATTTTTGCTACTTCATCTGCAGTTTCATTTCCCTTTAATCCCACATGGAATGGAATCAACTGGAAAATTATTTCGGAATCCTTATGTAGTTTGTTTATATTATTCGCTGTCCTTAAGTTTTTCTTCATGGCTACTGTAGCAGTTCTTAATAGCTTGAAGGGCTGCTAAAAAATATGTAAAAAATATAAATTCCTTTGGATTTTGTTTATGCAAATGTTGCAGTGCTGTGTTATATTGTTGGTTGTTTTAGCTGTATATTTTGAGAGCCATAGCTGAGTCAATATTAGATTACTTCATATTAAATGAAAAGACATCAAAATTTTCACTAGATGTTAGAGTTCACAGAGGATATGAAATAAGCAGTGACCACTTCCTTGCTAAAATAAAATTAAGATTACCACCTAAATGGCTACAAGTAACAAGAACAGAAAGAAAAATTGAAACATTTGTTTATAAAACTAGACTTTGAATAACACAAATGTACAATGGATATATGAACAAAGAATTAACCAATATCTAGATAAAATAAAACAAAATGAAGAAATAGAAATAGAATGGCTTAATATAAAAACGATACTAAATACAGCAGCAAATGAAAGCTTAGGAAAGACCAAAAAATTCAATAAAAGAAAAAAGAAGTCTATCACAAATGGTTAAGCAGTAAAAGATTAGAAGATGAAATAGAATATAAAAGAATAAGAGCCATAGCTAAAAGAGAAGTCAGAAAAAGACAGAGAATCATGGAATAAATTTGTTTCTAATTTAGAACATGATTTATATAAAATAAGACCCAGTGTATATAAGATTTTGAAACACTTAAATGCAGATACCAAAGAAAACATAAAATTAAACACTGAATTGAAATTAGAAGAATTTCTAAATTATTACACAGGACTGTGGACAGAGAAATATTTTAAAAAAGACAACTAGCAAACAATTAACGAAAATGAAAAGGAAATAACTGAAGAAGAATTAGAAATCAGCCTGAAAGAAACAAGAAACGGAAAATCACCTGGAGAAGATAAGCTAGGTTCAGAACTATATAAATACGCAGGAACAAGATTCAAAGAAAGACTTTTATTATTTTTAAATAAAATTTACTCAAATGGTATCCCCCCAATAGAATGGAAAAAAGCAATTGTGATTCCTATCTTTAAAAAAGGTAATAGAGATGACCCTAAAAACTATAGAGGTATCAGTATACTAAATTCCTGTTACAAAATATATAGCAAAATCTTAAATAGCAAACTAATGAAATATTCCGAAAACTTTATTTTAGAAGTACAGAATGGATTTAGAAAAGGACGATCATGTATAGACCCGGCCTTTTGCCTAAAATTAATAATAGAGAAAAGAAGAGAATATAATTTAGAATTATATTCTAAATTATATAATTCTAAATTATATAATTTAGAATATAATTTAGTCAATAAATGCACATATTGAATTTATTGACTTTGAAAAAGCATTTGACAAAGTTAAAAGAAACATATTATTTAACATATTAAAAGAAAGACAAATACCAAATAATATCCTAAAAGCTATCACAAGTATATATGAAAATAATCAAATAAAAATAAGATTAAATGACGAGCTATCATATACGAGAGAGATAAACCAAGGAGTCCGACAGCGATGTCCCCTCTCAGCAACTCTTTTTAATATCTACTTAAATGAAATAATAATAAAATGGAATAAAAATTTACATCAAGGAATTAAACTTTCTCCTACAGTTAACTTAAACACTCTCCTCTTTGCCGACGACCAAATAATAATTACAAATTCTGAAGATAACTTACAGAAAGCTATTTTAGATCTAAATGAGATATCCAAAGATTATGGTATGATAATATCAACAGAAAAATCAAAAACTATGGCCTTTAAAGGACAAGATCCAGCAAGAACTAAAATAGTATTAGATAACAAGATCTTAGAACAGGTGAATTCATTTAACTACCTAGGATGTATGATCACATATGAAAATGAAAAAGATATAAACATAAAGATTGCAAAATATTTAAAAATAACAGGTGTAATTAACTCTATATTTAAACCAAACCTAGTTCAAAAACAAACCAGGCTAAAAGTATACAATACATTAGCCCTACCAGTCTTAATGGATGGAAGCGAAATCTGGACAATAAAACAAAAAGACAAACAAAGATTAATAACTGCAGAAATGAAGTTTATGAGAAAAACTGCCAAGTATACCCTATTTGATCACAAAAGAAACGAAGATATTATGAAAGAATTAAACCAAGAACCAGTAATAGAAAAAATTAAAAAATATAAACATAAATGGATGGAACACGTTCAAAGAATGAAAACAGAAAGATTACCAAAACAAGCCTTAAAGTGCAAACCATTAGGAAAAAGAAAACCAGGACGTCCTCTTAAACGATTCAACGATGACTTCTAAGGCCGGAACAGGCCATGCTAGGCCTAAATCCTTGATACGCATGATGATGATGATAGCTGAGTACGACACTCCCAGAATTGCCATTTGGATTTTTGGAGCCATTCTGACTCAATAAATAGATTTTTATAGAGTCAGGTCCATATTTCATTATGTTTGAAAGAGCTAATGATCTCAAGATTTCAGGATTATCTAGGTTATCAGAGTTATCGCATGTGTCTTTATTTACTAATAGAATTGAATAATATGAGTATTAGATAGATTAATTATAAGCTAAAGGTTTTCAGCTTAATAAAGGAATTATAACAAACATAGGTTATTATTATTATTATTATTATTATTATTATTATTATTATTATTATTATTATTATTATTATTATTATTATTATTATTATTATTATAAAGAGCCAAGAGGCTATTTTTTTCCGTCAGCGTAAATTAAGTTAAGAGGATAATAAATCCCTTATTATTTTTAAAGCCGGATACGAACCTTAGAGATGGAAATCTAAGAGTTTCATGCCGAAGAACTATCGGCGAGTCCTAGCGTAAGTCAACACCTGGGTAGTATATACAACACTAGGGCAACTCGGAGCAAAGATGGAGCAAGCTCCATCACTATCCTCAATATTTCCTCATAATGTAAAACGCAGCTCCTAGAAGATGTATTACTGTTTTATATTATGAGGAGAGGTCACTACCCAGACTGGTTTCGACCTTTATTGAGGTCTCATCAGTGAGTAGGTAGACCTGGATAATACCAAGGTTTAAGTGAAACGAACTTACATATCCCTACTACACGAATTGCCAGAACGGTGTACCCATATATTATTACTACGATAAAGAGACAAGAGGCTATTTTTTATTAACGAATATATTAAAGAATATATTCGTTCGGGCTTCCAGTTCAGCGACGCATCAAGACATTCCAAGTTGTCGTGTGTGTGTGTGTGTGTGTGTGTGTGTGTGTGTGTGTGTGTGTGTGTGTGTGTGTGTGTGTGTGTGTGTGTGTGTGTGTGTGTGTGTGTGTGTGTGTGTGTGTGTGTGTGTGTGTGTGTGTGTGTGTGTGTGTGTGTGTGTGTGTGTGTGTGTGTGTGTGTGTGTGTGTGTGTGTGTGTGTGTGTGTGTGTGTGTGTGTGTGTGTGTGTGTGTGTGTGTGTGCGTGTGTGTGTGTGTGTGTGTGTGTGTGCGCGCGCGCGTGCGAATTTCTCAATCAACGGCTGCAGAGAAAATCAAGCCTATTAAACATTGATTTGATTTCATAGCTTCCCAACACATCAAACAAACCAATAAATAATAACTGGTGTCATCCTCAGATAAGTTCACAAATAAGCTTCGAGGATGAATGCTGAGAAATAACATCTCATCCAAGATAAAATAAATATATAAATAAATAAATAAAAAACAAATGTATTACATGTAATCAAACGTATGTAATGTTATATCATATGTATGTATCATATGTTATAAATTATCATAATCATTATTGCGAAAAAAAATTATTATTATTATTAATTATTGGAAAACGTGTATGAATCATATGTAAACAAATGTATGTAATGTTGTATTATATGTAACCAAAACTACGTGATGTATGTATCATATGTAATAAATTATTATTATTCATTTAAAAAAAAAAGAAAAATAATAAATTATTATTACATTGTTAGGAAATGTGCGAGACATAAATGAATGAATTCATTTATGTCTCAACACTTGAATTCATTTGACATCAGAAACTTGGAGAAATTATTTCTTGGTATGAGACCCAATGCAGAGAGAGTCAGGGAAACTAGATCATCAAGGGAGGAATAGGAAAAATGTGTGTGAAAATTCAGCTATGGTATACAAACATGATAACGATATGAATGCCTTTGAACATGGTTATGTATGTGGCCAAGGAGTGGAAAAATATGCTTTGGGTTCGGACCTTTTAAGTATGTCTGGGGAGGGAAAAGTGAAAATTCTAGACCAAGACCAAATAGACTGCATATCTAATTATAAGATCGTATTTATATGATTATATGTCTATACACAAATGCCAGGAGCATTAGGAACAAATGGGTTGAGTTTGTTGCTTTATTGAATACGATGTGGCCTAAGACTGTTGGCATTAGTGAAACCTGGCTATCAGAATCAGATATGATAAGTGGGATCGAGTGGAACGGATATATTATTTTTAGGAATGACAGAAGAGATAGGAGAGGAGAAGGGGAGTGCTACTAATGATATTAGATGACTTAAGTCCAGTTAGGGTAGAAATACAAGAAAACAATGATGGTAACAATGTCTCGTGTAGCGATGAGTTTGAATCTATCTGTGTGAAGTGGAGGTTAACAGAATGAAATATATGGCGGGGTGTTGCTACAGACCTGGCGGCTCAGTTGTAGGGGCGAAGAAATGCATCGCCAATTTATACTTATGGATACTAAGAGAATGATCATTATGGGTGACTTTAATTTTCCAAACATTGATTGGATAGAAGAGAGATCTCGTGATAATAAATTTATTGAATTGTTACGAGACAACGTTCTCAAACAGCATGTGAAAGAAGGAACTCGAGGTCAAAGAGTGTTGGATTTGCTCATAGCATCAGAAGGCATCTCTGTCAAGAATATGGCTGTTTTACCACCAATTGGCGAGAGTGATTATGCGCTTCTTTCTTGGGAATTATCTACTTGTATTGAAGCTCGGATTAAAACAGGTTACATGCTGAACCACAAAGCAGGAAATTATAATCAACTTAGAAGAATACTATCTTTGGTCCCATGGTATCAATTACTGAATAGAAAAAATGTCAGCAATGAATGGGAATCTTTGAAAAAGTGCTTGATTGAGGCAGTATCTCGATGTATCCCTAGTGTTCGAAGAATAAATAGGTTGCGAGTGAAATGGATATGCAGCCTTATTAAGCAAGAGATCCACAATAAGATGTTGCGGAAAGAATATCGTGAGAATAAGAGTGAGAGGAGTTATGAAATATATAAATCTCAGGCCAGAAAAGTAACGAGTATTGTGATAAAAGCTAAAACAGAGAATGAAAAGAAATTGGCCGTGGAAGCTAAAATCAATCCAAAAGAATTTTATCGTTATGCCGCAAGCAAAAGAAAGAATGAATGTGAAGGAATAGCTTTATTGAATGCAGATAGTACACGAGTGTCGGAAGGTAAGGAGATTGTTCAGTTAATGAGTGCTCACTTTGCTAAGATATATCAACCAGGTGTATGTAGCATGGTGCAAAATACTACTGCAACGTTGGATGAAGAGTTAGTGGTTCATGAAAATTAGGTTGAAGAACTCTTGCATAACCTGTATAAGAATTTGCCAATAGGGACAGATGGAATATCTGCCCGTCTGCTAATGGAATGTTCAGCTGAATTGGCTAGGCCTTTCACACATTTGTATAACTTCAGTCTCAGCTCAGGAATGATACCGCAGGGATGGAAGGAATGTATGGTAGTTCCATTGCACAAGGGTGGTGAAAAAAACTGATGTGTCTGACTACCAACCTATTAGTATCTTTGATGTGATAGTGAAGATTTTAGAGAAGTTGGTAAGAACTAGCATACAGAAATGGATAGACAAGCATTCTATACTCTGCAGAGAATAACATGGATTTACTAAAGGAAGGTCATGTTTTAGCAATTTGCTCATATTTTATAACAATATTACGGCCGAGTTGGATAAAGGGAATGGATACACTATGATAATGTTGGATTTTTCTAAGGCATTTGATAGGATACCACACAACAGGTTGTTGCGTAAACTAGGAGAATATGGGATTGGAATAATAATCTATTGACTTGGATCAGGGGATGGTTGACAGACAGATATCAAAAAGCGGTATACAGTGGGTGTGAATCTACCAGATTTAAGGTAACTAGTGGTTTTCCTCAGGGTTCAGTCCTTGAGCCATTATTGTTCAATCTATACATTAATGACATCAAGCAGGGTCTATCATCAGATATGTAATTATTTGCTGATGATGCGAAGAAAGGCAGGGAAATCAGTGATGTTACTGATATTCAGCAATTGCAAAATGATTTGAATAGACTGGAAATCTGGGCAAAAGGCTGCCAGTTTAATGTTAGTAAGTGTAAAGTTATGCACTTTGTCGTGATTAGAGTTTTGAGCGGCATATTATATTAGCGGGGTTATGCTACAAGAACCTGAAGAGGCAAGGGATCTTGGTGTATTGTGGATAAGAATTTTAAAAAGTTGCAAATACAACTCAGATGATAATTGCTATGTTGAAGCAAACCTTGACATGTAAGTATAAGGAAGTAATTTTGCCTCTTTATAAGGCTTTGATAAGACCACACCTGAATTACCGTGAGCAGATTTGGTCACCCGGGTTCCAAGGGAATAAAGAAGCTGTGGAAAGGGTACAAAGAAGACTAACAAAGATTATATCCGGATTATGGGATTTAGATTATTCTTATTCGGTTTTAAAACTATGTGGGATTTAATATTCCCTTAATTTAAATAATAATAATAAGAAGAAGAAGAAGAAGAAGAATAACGACGAAATTAACTGTAGCGATAGACACAAGAAAACCTTAAGCGCCAAAATGAAGAATTGAGGAAAGAGGTAAACACCCTGAAATGCCAAATCGAACACATACTACGAAAAGAACGAAAAAAGGAACTTCAAATAGAGGAAATTCCAAAAGAAAAGACAGAAAACTTAAGCAACATAGTGCAACTGATCGGTCCCAAAATTGGCATTCCTCTCACAACCACAGACATCTCCTCTATTAACCGAGGCCCACAAAAAAAAAAACAAAGAACGACCACCAGCAATCATCGGTTGTTTTAACAGCAGAAGTCTGAGAGAGACCGGATTCTTTTAGTAAACAAGAAAACAAGGCCGAAAACTGACAAGAAACTCCCAACACCAATCTATATATCTGAACACTGGACTCCATACTTTAAAATATCCTTTATACCAAGGAAGGAAACCTAAAACAGAGAAAAACTACAAGTTCCTGTGGACTAAGGATTCACACATATTTATGAGACAGAATGAAAACACTCGAGTTTATACAATTGCAAGAGAATCCGACCTACGCAGCCTACCATTACAAAATATTAACTCACCATATCCTTAAGAACAAGATTTAAAATCACCTTAAAAACTATATAATGGAGATCTCAAATCTCGACGAGCATATCCAGTCAGACAATATGAACTTCAAGGTCTTTGACTCTGAAGAAATTGACAGACAACATTTCCACCAATACCGACTTCATTATCATACATGCAAACATTAGAAGTATGAAGAAACACTGCTTACATTGATAACACTGCTCAACTACACCTTGACAAACTGCGCTAATACTGACAGAAGTTGCAATAAACGACACAGAAATTTACGCATACAAAATTAATAATTACCAAACCTACAACTTATGTAGACCAAACAAAAGAAGAGATGGCATCGTGGCATTTATCAAAGAAAAATACAGTGTGAGCGAAAAACAAACTCATTTCGAACATGCGGAAACACTAATTTTGGAAATCACAAATAGTGACAAACACATCATCAAATACACAATAAACATAATATACATACCCCCAGATAATAATCCACTCAGCTTTCTGCATGAATTAGAATCATGGCTAAGCGGCAGTGAACACATAGGCTCATACTAACAGGAGACATTAACACTCTTGACCATGCTTCTTCAACCACTAACGCATACCTTGATATTCTAAGTCCGTACAACATAAACCCTACCATAAACTCCCCAACAACAGAAGAAATACTCAACATTTCACTAACACAATCATGCATTGACCATATTTTTTTTGTCACCTCCAGGGAATCCAAAGAGTCATCGAGGAAATTACATCATCAGTAATCCACGTCAAAATTGCCGATCACTACTATGTTTCAACTTCGTTTCATTACGTTACCTCACCCACCCCCCTCCCACCATCACAAAAGTCGAAAATACTCTATCATATTAAAGAGCATTGTCGACAACCTAGTAAAAAATACAGACTGGAATTACCTACTTAAAATAAATGATCCTGTAACTTTATATGAGAACCTCCAACTAATGTTCATAGAAATATACAAAAAAGCAACAAAACCTACACAAACGAGGCGACAAACAGACAATAATCGATGGATAAATGGTGATATTCTAAATAGCATTACTGTAAAGGAAAATCTATGGAAAAGACTAAATAATCAGTAACACTGAACTACAAAGATTATATAAAAACAAAAGAAATCAACTAACAAAAAAATTTGTAGGGCAAAAAGACACTTTACTTCCAAAAAATTACCGAATATAATCACAATATGAAGCAAACATGGGCTATGCTGAACGAATTACTGATTCGAAAAAAGAAAACTTCAGCACAAGATTTTATTGCAAAAAGCTTCGGTTAGGATATAAACCAAGAGGAACTAGTAGACTCATTCAACCACGCATTCACAAACAAAATCACACAACTCAAAAAAGATAATATACCAACGATAAACAAAAAATTACGAACTGTATTTTCCACCTGTAACAAAACAGAAATGAAGGAAGCGCTCTTACAACTAAAACCAAAGACGACTCCAGGAATAGACAAAATAAGACTCATAAACCTTTTAACACACTTCGAACAAATAAATGCAATACTTTGAGATTCGTGAACATAATATTCGACATTGGCATTATTCCATAACAACTAAAAATTGCGATACTTACGCCAATTTACAAACATGGTAAAAGAAATAATACACAGAACTACAGACCAATAGCTAACCTACCTGTAATTTCAAAAATTCTAGAAAAAATAACACACACACACACCAGACTACAGAACTATTTACAGAAGTACAACATTATCTCACAAAACCAATACGGCTTTCAGAAAACAAAAAGCACCATCACTTTATTAGAAGACATCGCCGACGCTATAAACAAAGCCCTCCATAAAAACAAGTACGCTGTCCTTATACTGCTTGACTTAACCAAAGCTTTTGATACACTTGAACATGACATATACTATATATCATGTTTAGTATACTAAACTATACTCAATCGGGATAAGAGGAATACTGCATACCTGGTTCAGGAACTATCACTTCAACAGAACAAGTAACAAAAATAGGCTCATGTTACAGCCGGGGTATACAATTAAAACACAGTGTCCCACAAGGAGCCATATTATCACCTACTCTATTGAACACATACATTAACGATGTTCATAACCCTGCCACGCGAAGTCATATATTTCAGTACGCAGATGACACCGCACTACTAGCAATCCACACAGACATCAGCACGGCTCTCGCCAAAGCAACAAGACCTAAATGAAATCACAACATACTTCTACCAAAACTCAATTGTAATCAATGGCACCAAGACACAGATGTTAATAATATATAATACGAGAATCTCGTGCCCCACACCACTATCGATGCACTGTCACACATAACACTGCATTAACGGCAAAAATACCTGCCAGTGTCCCGAAATCAAACCCGTAACACATGCAAAATACCTTGTCCTTTACATAGATTGCCACCTTAAATGGACAAAACATATAGATTACCTACACACTAAACTCCGCATCATCGCATTAAAAGTCTTCTAAGTAAAAGACATGATTCCATCTAACATAATAACACTCCTATACCACGGTATCTGTGAATCTCTATTCAGGTACGGTATAACGGTCTACGCAAACACATCAAACAGCCACTTAAGAAAATTAGAAATATTACCTGGAAAATCGTGTCAACAATGATTTGGAGACCTTATACACAACAGCCAATATCCGAAACGCTTATGGCGACACATAAAATCCTGAGCATTAAAAATCTGAAACACTACATAATGTTACTAAGAAATTACTTCAAGATCTCCTATCGTTACAACAGAGACGCATATCGTATAACACGACCCACAACAACTCTTTACATCCCTAGACCTTCAACAACTCATACGGTTCTTTTGTAAGATCGCATCTGATACCCACGCTCCTCAACAACCTACCAAGAAATTTAAAACACATAGACAACTACAGAACATTAAAATAATAACTCTGGAAACTATACCAACACAGTTAATATAGCATTAAGACTATGCTGATCATATTTCCTTGAGACCAAAACGGGACATTGTATGCCAAAAACGGGACAGGGGTAATGTGATATTCTGTATTCATGAAAAAGTAAGACGATATAAAAATTTTACTTGCCCAATATGATAAATATGATAAAACGTTGGTAATTACTGCTTCTGATTTGGTACATGTTGAAGAAAATTTTGGTTCATAAATTTTATTGATCAATGTCGATAAGCTGTCATTTGCACGAAACTTTGACCGTGACGCACAGTATGATAAGCAACAACTTCACTTGCCGCAATTTTATCACTTTCGGTATCACCATCACGTCTCACCATAAACGAGCTAATGTTTTTTTTTTTTTTTTTAACTGAAGTCAGAGTGTTTTCAACATCCTTATGTTCCTGGCAATGTAGATGTTGATGTTGCTTCTGCCCCATGAGCAACAGAAAAATGGACATTACAATGTTGGCATACAACTTTTGTTTCATCACTACACAGCTTGTCCAGTTTAATAAAATTGGATTTTTTTTTGGAGATCGTCATTAAAACTGCAGTTTCGCTTCTTTGACATTACAAAGATAGGCTTAAAGCTTTAAAAAATAAAACTTAAAACTTCAAAAAAAAATACGAAATTTAAACCACCGGCATCGAACAACAAAGCCACCGGTTAGCATACAGACAAAACAAAAACTAATGCTACAGCAAAACAGACGCTGCGTCTGAGACGCGCAGGTGTTGCCAACATGTATTTATTATTTTTTCTGAATAAATCACTGCAGATATCGATATTTAGTATCGAACAATGCAACTCCTTGGTTATACAAATTACTGGTATCCATGATATCGATCGATTATAGGTTATGAATAATAATTTATTACTGACCAATATTAAAGTATATTTATTAAAATAATGTTGGATTTAATATCCACTTAATTTATATAGTTTTATAAAATATATTTATAGGTTTTATTAAAAACGGGACAAAATTGACATTTTTATTAAAAAGACGGGACGGCCAGGAAATATGAAAAAACGGCACTCGTCCCGTTCAAAATGGTACGTATGGTCAGCCTAATTAACACGTATTACACATGACAAATCACCAGCATCCAACGCCTAAATTCCATTCATATACAATACCAAACAACATAAATAGCGAAGGCTAATCCTACTCTCTTCATAAAAGCTAACGCTAGCTTCGAAGTAGGGGGGGGGGGTTAGCCCTCATCATTCAAATAATCCTCATAATCATAGACTGCAAATTATTGTAATATACATGTCAATGCTGTGTATAATTAAATAATGATACTGATATGAAAAAAAAAATATATATATATATATATATATTAGGATAACCAAATAATTTTATAAATTTGGTTATTTTAACTCCTAATCCCAAATATGCAAACAATTAAGTTTGCGCCTGAAACAAAGTTCAAGTCTAAAGATGTTACAACACCAGGGCAACTCATTGCAAGGTGGGAAAAGCTCTGATCTTAGTATTTTCCCATAATATAAAACACATCTCACTAGAAGATGTATACTGCAATGCATTATGGGTGGTGCCACTACCCAGACCGGTTTCAACATTTTTTGAGGTCTCCTCAGTGAGTAGCTAGACCCTAAATACCATATACCATACCAAGGTTTTAGTAATATGGAGCCTTATCACCTTTATCTATAGAAGTTGCAACAAGGTATTTTTATTTTTAATAAAAATCTCTAGAGATTTTTATTAAAAATAAAAACACCTTGTTGCAATTACTATAGGTAAAGGTGATAAAGCTCCATATACTAAAACCTTGGTATTTAGGGTCTAGCTACTCACTGAGGAGACCTCAAAAAAGGTTGAAACCGGTCTGGGTAGTGGCACCACCCATAATGCATTGCAGTATACATCTTCTAGTGAGATGTGCTTTACATTATGGGAAAATACTATGATCAGAGCTTTTCCCACCTTGTAATGAGTTGCCCTGGTGTTGTAACATCTTTAGACTTGAACTTTGTTTCAGGCGCAAACTTAATTGTTTGCATACTTGGGATTAGGAGTTAAAATAATCAAATTTATAAAATTATTTGGTTATCCTAATATACAATATCCCCAAGTTAAAAAATTTATTAAATATATATATATATATATATATATATATATATATATATAAGTTTTTTTTTTACCTTGGGAATAATGTATATTAAGGTTACCAAGTAATTTTATAAACTTGGTTATTTTACTCCTAATCCCAAGTAAGCAAACAGTTAAGTTTGCGTCTGAACGTAGTTCAAGTCTAAAGGTGGTGCAACACCAGAGCAACTCATTGTAAAGGTGGGTAAAGCTCTGGTCACTATTCTTATCATTTTCCATAATGCAAAGCACATCTCACTAAGAGATGTATACTGCAATACATTATGGGTGGGGTCACTATCCAGACCGGTTTCAACCTTTTTTTGAGGTCTCCTCAGTGAGTAGCTAGATCCTAAATACCAAGGTTTTTTATATAAGTAAAGTTGATAAGGCTCTGTATTACTAAAACCTTGGTATTTAGGGTCTAGCTACTCACAGAGGAGACCTCAAAAAAGGTTGAAACTGGTCTGGGTAGTGACCCCACCCATAATGTATTGCAGTGTACATCTCTTAGTGAGATGTGCTTTACATTATGGAAAATACTAAGAATAGTGATCAGAGCTTTACCCACCTTTACAATGAGTTGCCTGGTGTTCCACCATCTTTAGACTTGAACTACGTTCAGGCGCAAACTTAACTGTTTGCTTACTTGGGATTAGGAGTAAAATAACAAAGTTTATAAACTTACTTTGTTATTAATGAGAGAACTTGGTAACCCTAATATATATATATATATATATATATATTAGGGTTACCAAGTTCTCTCATTGGCTGTTCTCTCATTGACTTCATTGTTGGCGCATGCATGCATATAGCATCTCACGAACGCTAGTGTATTTGATCGTAGCACAATGAGAGTCTGAAAGGTTGTAACTCGGGTTGCTGTTGAGATGTAGTGGGTTGAGAATGATTTATTTTGATTCTATTATCTTTCTTTCTAATTCATCATGGCAACGGAAAAAGTTATTAGACTCCTATAGGATTGTATGCCAAAGCACTGACTCGCGTTCTCCGTTCCTCAGAGAAATTAAAAATTTCGATTTACAGAAAAGACCAACAGATATATCCACGGTCATTCCCATCATTATCCTCCTCAAAAGTTTAGAATATTTCTATTCTAGGACATGGTGCTCGCTCTCTTCTTGATGATGAGATAGAACTTAATAAAGAACTCAATTACTTAAGTATAAAGAGCTAATAAGCTTCATTTCGGCAATGAAAACATTACTTAAATTAAGGGGTTATTAAATCCCACATAGTTTTAAAACCGAATAAGAAACTCAAGGATTGGAATCAGAGAGTTTCTTGCCGATTATAGTAAACTATAAAGTATCGGCGACACTAGCGTTAGCCAATGCAAGTGATCCTAGTACGTGGTACAATACCGGACGACTCGTTGCAAAGGTGGGGGAAGTTCAGATCGCTATTCTTAGGTATTTTCCATAATGTAAAAACGCATTTCCTAGGAAATGTATGCTGTTATTACATTATGGAGGGAGGTCACTACCCAGACCGGTTTCAGCCTTATGAGTAAGTAAAGCCGTCTCTAAAAATTCGGACGATCTCTAGGCCACTCAATCGTGGGCGAAAGACCGTCCATCTCAGCGTTGGCTCCACTCAGTGATGGCCTTTCACCCACACGCCACCACCGAGCAGAACCGCTCAAATTCCAAAGAAAATCATTCACCAACAAAGCCCCTCAGCGGGCCGTGCCGGAGAACACTTTCCCCGGAGACTCAAATTGCTCCCTTAAAGCAAAAACCCTAAGGAAGCGAACTCATAATAGCCCCCACCGGTTTCAGCCTTATGAGTAAGTAAAGCCATCTCTAAAAATTCGGACGATCCCTAGGCCACTCAATCGTGGGCGAAAGACCGTCCAACTCAGCGTTGGCTCCACTCAGTGATGGCCTTCCACCCACACGCCACCACCGAGCAGAACCGCTCAAATTCCGAAGAAAATCATTCACCGACAAAGCCCCTCAGCGGGCGGTGCCGGAGAACACTTTCCCCAGAGACTCAAATTGCTCCCTTAAGGCAAAATCCCCAAGGGAGCGAACTCATAATAGCCCCCACCGGTTTCAGCCTTATGAGTAAGTAAAGCCGTCTCTAAAAATTCGGACGATCTCTAGGCCACTCAATCGTGGGCGAAAGACCGTCCATCTCAGCGTTGGCTCCACTCAGTGATGGCCTTTCACCCACACGCCACCACCGAGCAGAACCGCTCAAATTCCAAAGAAAATCATTCACCAACAAAGCCCCTCAGCGGGCCGTGCCGGAGAACACTTTCCCCGGAGACTCAAATTGCTCCCTTAAAGCAAAAACCCTAAGGAAGCGAACTCATAATAGCCCCCACCGGTTTCAGCCTTATGAGTAAGTAAAGCCATCTCTAAAAATTCGGACGATCCCTAGGCCACTCAATCGTGGGCGAAAGACCGTCCAACTCAGCGTTGGCTCCACTCAGTGATGGCCTTCCACCCACACGCCACCACCGAGCAGAACCGCTCAAATTCCGAAGAAAATCATTCACCGACAAAGCCCCTCAGCGGGCGGTGCCGGAGAACACTTTCCCCAGAGACTCAAATTGCTCCCTTAAGGCAAAAACCCCAAGGGAGCGAACTCATAATAGCCCCCACCGGTTTCAGCCTTATGAGTAAGTAAAGCCGTCTCTAAAAATTCGGACGATCCCTAGGCCACTCAATCGTGGGCGAAAGACCGTCCATCTCAGCGTTGGCTCCACTCAGTGATGGCCTTCCACCCACACGCCACCGCCGAGCAGAACCGCTCAAATTCCGAAGAAAATCATTCACCGACAAAGCCCCTCAGCGGGCGGTGCCGGAGAACACTTTCCCCAGAGACTCAAATTGCTCCCTTAAGGCAAAAACCCCAAGGGAGCGAACTCATAATAGCCCCCACCGGTTTCAGCCTTATGAGTAAGTAAAGCCGTCTCTAAAAATTCGGACGATCTCTAGGCCACTCAATCGTGGGCGAAAGACCGTCCATCTCAGCGTTGGCTCCACTCAGTGATGGCCTTTCACCCACACGCCACCACCGAGCAGAACCGCTCAAATTCCAAAGAAAATCATTCACCAACAAAGCCCCTCAGCGGGCCGTGCCGGAGAACACTTTCCCCGGAGACTCAAATTGCTCCCTTAAAGCAAAAACCCTAAGGAAGCGAACTCATAATAGCCCCCACCGGTTTCAGCCTTATGAGTAAGTAAAGCCATCTCTAAAAATTCGGACGATCCCTAGGCCACTCAATCGTGGGCGAAAGACCGTCCAACTCAGCGTTGGCTCCACTCAGTGATGGCCTTCCACCCACACGCCACCACCGAGCAGAACCGCTCAAATTCCGAAGAAAATCATTCACCGACAAAGCCCCTCAGCGGGCGGTGCCGGAGAACACTTTCCCCAGAGACTCAAATTGCTCCCTTAAGGCAAAAACCCCAAGGGAGCGAACTCATAATAGCCCCCACCGGTTTCAGCCTTATGAGTAAGTAAAGCCGTCTCTAAAAATTCGGACGATCCCTAGGCCACTCAATCGTGGGCGAAAGACCGTCCATCTCAGCGTTGGCTCCACTCAGTGATGGCCTTCCACCCACACGCCACCGCCGAGCAGAACCGCTCAAATTCCGAAGAAAATCATTCACCGACAAAGCCCCTCAGCAGGCCGTGCCGGAGAACACTTTCCCCGGAGACTCAAATTGCTCCCTTAAGGCAAAAACCCCAAGGGAGCGAACTCATAATAGCCCCCACCGGTTTCAGCCTTTTTTGAGGCTTCATCGGTGAGTAGCTAGACCTAATACCAAAGTGTATAGCGAAAAGAACTTATATACTCTGCGAACGAGTTTTCCAAACAGGTGCAACCATTAAGTTACTTAAGTATAAAGAGCTAATAAGCTTCATTTCGGCAATGAAAACATTACTTAAATTAAGGGGATATTAAATCCCACATAGTTTTAAAACCGAATAAGAAACTCAAGGATTGGAATCAGAGAGTTTCTTGCCGGCATACATTTCAGCATACATTTCCTAGGAAATGTGTTTTTACATTATGGAAAATACCTAAGAATAGCGATCTGAACTTCCCCCACCTTTGCAACGAGTCGTCCGGTATTGTACTACGTACTAGGATCACTTCCATTGGCTAACGCTAGTGTCGCCGATACTTTATAGTTTACTATATTCGGCAAGAAACTCTCTGATTCCAATCCTTGAGTTTCTTATTCGGTTTTAAAACTATGTGGGATTTAATAACCCCTTAATTTAAGTAAAGAACTCAATTTTCTCAGATCTATTTTCAACTAAATGGTTATTCACAAAAAATAATTGACAAATTTTTTATTAAATTCAGCCGCTCGCCATAATGAAGAGACCAATATTGTGAAAGGTAATATTTCTATACCATACATAAGCTCTGTCTCACCCAAATTTTCCAAGGTTCTCAGAAAATACAACATAAGAACTTTATTTACTCCTCTTCCGAAAATCCGCTCCTTTGTCAGCCGTCCAAAAATTAGACATCACAATCTTAAATATCCCGGTGTTTACCAGATTTGGTGCAAGTGTGATACCATACTTTGGAAAAATAGAGAAATCGATCGAGTTACGCATTAAAGAACATAAGAGAGACGTCAGTTACAGGAGAACGCGAGCCAGTGCTTTGTCTACTCATGTTCTGTTCTCGGCCGATTCTAATGAAGAAAACCTTCGCCATACAGTCCTATGAGACAAGTCTAATAATATTTTCCGTTGCCACGATGAATTAGAAAGAAAGATAATATAATCAAAAGAAATCATTCTCAACTCCCTACATCTCAACAATAACCTGAGTTACAACCTTTCAGACTGTCATTGTGCTACGATCAAATACTGGAGTTCGCGAGATACTACACGCATGCATACGCCCAACAATGAAGCCAACGAGAGAATAATTTGCGCAGACTTCAAGGTTTCAATTGAATGTATGTATACTAACTTTCCGTGTGTTTAGAATTATTTCCTCTATGTTTTACTGGTTATTTCTTTTTTTAATGTGCACCTGGAGAAGGCTGATACAAGCTGAAACTAGTTATGCTATTAAACTTTGTTTTCATTTTTCTCGATTTCTATTCATTCAATTAAAAAAAAAATATATATATATATATATATATATATATATATCTTATAGAGTAATTATATCCATTGTTATTGTATATATGGAGCGTAAAAAATGCAAAAAAAAAACATCTGTAATAATCACCACTGTTAATATTATAATAATATACTTGTAAACAATTATTATTATTATTATTATTATTATTATTATTATTATTATTATTATTATTATTATTATTATTATTATTATTATTATTATTAAAAACACTATGTGCGTGCAAATATCTTTTATGCACAATTATGTTCAAGTAATGTATGTAATTTATCTGAGAAATAATAAATTAAAAAAAAAAAAACATAATCCCACCAGGGAGTCCAAAGACTCATACGCAAAAGGAAAAAGATATTATGGTGCAATATCTTCATGGAAGAAATAAAACCTGTCGGTAAAAATTATTAGAAATTTTAGGTAAATCAGCAAAAAAGCAATTGAATATAAAGCTAAAAAAGTTATTCAAAATGAACTTGAAAATATATTATCTAACAAACCTGTTCTTAAAAAACTTGTACCAATTGATGATATATTAGCTAAAAATAAAATTCAAGATCGATATGCATCAGGTTTAAAACGATTTACTTACGTTTTTTTCCTAATAAATGGAAAAAAAATTGTGATTTAAAATCTATTCTAGATTAGTATCGCAATGAAATTGTTAATTATGAATATAGAAAATATAAAGAAGTGAGTGTTAATGTGAAAGAATCTGATCGATACAGGTTTATTATTACTAGAGATGTAAATTCACCTATATTATATAGCAATGGTTATATAAGCTTAGAAGGTAAAATAGTAAAAAAATAATGCTTCTATACGAACTGATAACGTTTCATTCGTAAATGGTGGAAATCTGTTTAGATCTACTAGATTATCAATCGCTAATGTAGAAGTTGAATCAAATACTGAGTGTGCTTCATTAATTCACCGAGTTAATGGTCTTATAAATTTTACAAATGATTATTGGTCTTCAGTAGCTACGAATATGTTATATTATATTGATACCTTAGTATCACCTAATAAAAACAAAATAATGATAGTGGATCCTGATAAAGATATAAAAAAGATCAGATATCAAATTGAAAGAAAATGTGTCTTATAATGAAGGATTTAAACAAAGATGGATTCTAACAAAAAAAAACAGTAATATAGTAAAATTTTGGATTCCTTTAAAACAAATATTAGATTTCTTAACAATTTTAGGAAATTAATTTATGGTATACCTGTTACATTCGAATTTCAAAAAAACAGCCATAATGATATGTATATACAGATGTTGCAATTCCTAATTATAAAATTATCGTATCTGATTTTACATTATGGTTACCTAATATAGTAATGTATCCATCTATTGAAGTTGAATAACTGAATACTTGTAGTTGACGAAGCATAGCTTTGAATTTTACAACGAGCGAAATTACTTGGTTGTCTGCTACAATAAGTGAAAGTCAGTATTAAGTTTTTCTATTATTCCACAAAAATCGAAGTGTTAAGTGTTTCTATCATTCCATAACATGTAGGAAAATAAAATAATCAAAATCATAATAATATGATTTTTTAATTTAGATCTGAGTGAATGTTGGAGCCGGCCTGGTTGGCCGAGTGGTTAGCGTGTCCACTCTCCAGCCAAGAGGCTGCGGGTTCGAATACCACCGTGGGCATGGATGTTTGTGATTGTCCTACAAACTTTGTGTGGAAAAGGAATCTGCGACCCTACCACTTTTTCTAGCAGAAGACATCATTGCCAAAACCACGTGAGATACGGCGTCTACGGACGTCAAATGTGAACTTTAAAAAAAAAGAATGCTGGATGATGTGTGATAATGAAAAAAATTCAAATAGAAATTTATAAAACAAACTTTAAAGATGGACCATTAGATTATAATAGATGTTATTCTGAATTATTAGCAGCTGGTTTAAACACTCATACTACAGAAAATGGTTGTCTTATAAGGTATGTAAATTATCCGAGATTATATCCATTTATTCATTTTAATTTGTCTAATCATCCAGAGTATATTAACATTGCTAATTTATGATTCGAATTTAACTGGAGATTAGAATTAAATCCTGGTAAACCATATACATTTTATTCCATTGTGAATAAAAAACAAAGAGGACTACTTGACATGGCTAAAAATGAGTTTAAGACTTTAAAGACTTTAGGATAATCTTTTCAACTTAATAGATTAATTGGTATCCTTTTGGCCCTCCTTATAAAGAATTTGGAATTGGACTTCCTGATCCTTCTTGAAATGGATTAAAATTAACTGATGATGCTTTGGAAGAAAAAGGTTTGAAAAACTGTAAAGATCTTATAGATGAACACGATGTGACTACATGAAATTATGTTCTGAAAGAATTAAGAGTGAGTAATTTGAAATTAAAGAGAGAAATAGGGAATAATATTAAAGGAGCTTTTATAGATTTTGTGCAGGAAACTGCGAATAGAATTAAAGATTTGGAGAGTACACTGAAAGATGTAGTTAATAATACTTTAATTTTAAAAGATGGAGAGGCTGATGCCCTAAATAAAATATTAATGAATATTGGATATACGGGATACACGTGATGCTGTTAATATAAATTATGTGGACAATAAAACAAAAATTAATAGTAAAAAGAGTGATAATATTCTCATCAGAGATAATCATGAACTGTATGTTCCTTCATTAATAAAAGATGAAATTTTAGATGCTCAAAATAAAAGAGTTTTAAATGTTGCAGATCCTGTAGTTTTCAAGGATGCGACAACAAAATAATATGTGGACAATCGGAATTTTTATGCAACTACTCAAGAACCATGTATGGACTAGGAGGCTGTACCATCTGAACCAACATTTATATAAGTTAATTGTGAAAATTTTAGCAGTACTTTATCAGAATTAGATTTTATACGATTATCTACTGGTGTAAAACAATTGAAAAACATGAACTTAAAATATGGTATGGACATGAAGATAACCACTTATTTAGAGTCTGATGGTAGAGATGGTTTATCCTAGAGTTCAACTTTATCGAAAATGAAGTGGTTTTTATAGTATAACATTTTTTGCTTCAGGTAAACAAGAAGATGAAATCAATTTATATATATTATCTAGTGGGCTGAGAGCGAAACGGATTATTTAAAATCATGTTTACATATTGAAAAAAAAAAAAGATTTCTATTAGAAAGAATACGATTTTGTAAAAATATATTTATAAACATCAATACTATAATTTAATCTTTCAACAATTTTTAATCTTTATTATTTAAAGGGGTACCGGTTTTGAGCAACCATTTTTTTAATGCATTTTTGTCATAAATATCAATTTTTTGAATACATAATGCATTTTTCCATAGGGAAATGAGTCATTTTTCAATGTTCATCATTTTTGATTGTTGCATAGATTTATATACTGCTATCATGCTAAAAGTTCAGAGCATGTAAGTGAACAGATGGCCTCCGATAATAAAGAACAAAACTGTAAGAAAGCTATGTGAAGTACCTAAACCAAATGTAATAGGAAGACTCGTAAGTCTTCCTGCGACTTTTCCTTTCGAAGTCAAAACTTATGAAGTTGGCAAAATGTTCTGGAAACTATTAAAAAGCTTAGAAATAAAGTGCAAAACAGACCAGGGATTAAAATGATGACAGACAACCTGAAAACGAAGGATATTCTGAATTACCTGGAGTGATCACCTTTAAACTGTCAAATGAGATAAGTAATGACAGAATGGCATAAAAATTATTCAGGATGAATTCACTTAGGAATGCATATCAATATATGGGTTAGAAAAAAATAATACTATCTGAAACCCAAAATGTGGAAAGTAGCTAGAGGAGTAATGATATTTAAGCAGAAATGCTCTAATATGAAAGTAAAATTGCTTTACAGTGGCTTCTTCCTCTTCTTCTTCTTCCTTTCCTGGTAATAGGCCCAGTGGCCTGTTACGGTCTCTTTCCATCTTTTCAGAGGCCATCCTCTATCCTTCACTCATTCTTTCTGTACCTTTTCTCCATTTCACTCTATAAAGATCGGTGTAGTCTAAAACAGATATCACCTCAAGTTTCTTTAAGATATCGCTGTTTCTTTTGAAGTCTGGTATATTATATCCAGCTGCTTTGCACACGAATCTCATTTCAGAGCCTATCAGTCTTTTTCTATCTGCTTGAGCTATGATCCAGGCTTCTGAACTAGGTGTTAGGATAGTATTGCTATGAGTTATGTATTGTTATTCTTGTTTTCTTGCTTATTAACTTTGGATTGAATATATGATTAATTGTTTTTGTCATTCCTATATAATTGTTTATTTTTTGTTGCATATCTTTCTCTCTTTCATAAGATAAGAGGTAGCCTAGATATCTGAATGTATTAACCTGTTGTATAATATCATCGTTGATGCAAATTTTGCTTCTAATTGGGTCTCGGCATTTAACTGCCATGACTTTGGTTTTGGAAGTAGAGATTTCCATATGTATGTTTTTGCTATTTCATTTAAATAAAAGGCCTTGGTGTAGTGAATCTTCGTTATCTTCGATTAGAACCTGATCTTCTGCGAATGAAATTGTATCGATGTTGGTGTAATCATTTATGTGAATGCCAGAACTGATTGTTTCCCTCCACTTAATATTATTACTATACATATTAAAGGGAAGTGGCGATAGACTACATCCTTGTAGGACACTTGTATTTATGTTCTGTGATTCAGATTTTTATGAGGCTATCTTTATTGGAATTTGGTTATTCTTTTATATATATTGAAAATTGCGTTAATTAACTGGTTAGCAATGTTGCCATCTCTTAGCATTTCCAGTAGCTTTTACAGTGGCTATAATTCATTCATTCAGAAGGCCCCGGTTAGCGAATTCCAGGTAATTTGAGTAGCGCTGTCCTACTACCACTCTAAAAAAGAAAATAGAACTTACTCTGAGATTTAGAGGTAAATTTCCCTACTGTGTTCTAGGTGAGATTTATTATTAAGATTATCTTGAAAATAAGCTAATTAACATTGTACGAGAGAAACTCGGTAAGAAAAGGCACGTCAAGTACAGGATCAGAATTGAAACAAATAGACGATAAATCACGAAAATATAATAAGATATAATAAGAATCAGTACTTAAGCGATGAACTGTTCTAAAGTCTTCAGTTATATGATGTGAATGGAACATTATCTATAGCAATATTTATGTAGCATAAAGTCATAAATCAGCAGTTTGAACTGAGGATGGTTGTGAAGATGATGTTAGAAAAGTTACTCTAAAACCGGACAACAAAATCTGAAGTATTTCACTGAGTTATTTAAATGAAATCTGAAATATTTAACTTTCCTTATACAGATGATATATTCCTGTATTAATATTATGCATTTTTAAATAGAGTGAAAAAGTGCCGTAAAAAATTGGGCATGAAAATCAGCAAGAAAAAAAAATTTAACGCTATAAAAATAGGCAGGAAAATGAAAAGAATAATCTGCATTCTCGATGAAGAACCTTACAGAACTAGTAAAATATTTCAGCAATTTAATAGACAGCTTTTAGTGAATATGGAAAGTTAAATATGAAAATACACAATAGAAAGGCAAAACTGGTATGTTCGAGTATCAATTAAATAAATTTATATAGAATAAGAGAAACAATTATTCAATACACTAAACTAGCAGTATACAAGGCAGTATTCTTCGATCAAGTTTAAATTTGCGGGAGTGTGTGTGTGTGTGTGTGTGTGTGTGTGTGTGTGTGTGTGTGTGTGTGTGTGTGTGTGTGTGTGTGTGTGTGTGTGTGTGTGTGTGTGTGTGTGTGTGTGTGTGTGTGTGTGTGTGTGTGTGTGTGTGTGTGTGTGTGTGTGTGTGTGTGTGTGTGTGTGTGTGTGTGTGTGTGTGTGTGTGTGTGTGTGTGTGTGTGATGGAATTAATCGAGTAATTTATCACTAATCAAGCAGGTATTCATGATTCAAAATGCATCCTTCAGTAATATGGAGCACATTACGATTCCTGTCCGTAAATATTTTAACTGCACAATTCCGGTGGTCGACGGAATATATAAGAATATGATCACATTGCGACCTCGAAGCAGAGAATTGCGGTATTTAGCCCGAAGTGCTTTCGTTGCGCAATCGAAAAATGACAAATATACCTGTAGAAATTTAAAAAAGAAAGAAAAGAACAGAAAGAGAAATGTGTTATTAAGAACCTCTTTTTCTTTTCTCTAACTTCCACATCAGTATGCTATTTGCTTTAATAGACAGGTATGCGGAATGTTATTAATAGTTACATAGAAATACACTTAATCAAACTTGGGTAATCAATAAACCTTGAAATTTAATGAAAAGATAACATGCTGTGGTGATATTTAGTAGTTAAAAAGTCCTCAGTTCAGTGGTTCTATGTTATCCACTATTATCCTTGAATAAGTTCCTCATTGAAAATATTCATTCTGGTTTTATCTTCTAGATGCGTAACGGAATTTATCAGCCGTTGAAAGCTAAACTATTTACTGCTGGTGACCTAGAGTAGCATTTCAAAAAACAATTGATTGGACAGGTAATTTTTAAATTCACGAAGTAATATTCTGGTAGTTCGGAAATCTTGAGTTCTACACTATGCAATGTATACTTTTAAACGTGTGTTTATGATCAAAAAAGAAAAAAACTGAGAAGAGAGAGAAAAGTAAATAAATAAAGAATGTGAACCTTACAGATCAACGGTTTTGTCTTGGACAATGACAGGATAATGAATAATGGTAGAATATATTAGTTCAGTTATGACTCATGGTACTGAAGATGCTATCATAGTAATAGTAGTAGTAGTAGTCGAGGGAGGTCTGAAATGTTCTCGGTCTCGACCATAGATGGCAACACTATCGGCACAATTTTTTTTTCTAAGTTGGTACAGCCGTCTTAAGCATCCATGTGAAATTGCAAGTCATTGTATGAAGTAGTTTGTTTTATACAGCTGTCTGAAAGAAAAGTGTTGTCTATATCACTTGAAATGGATAAAATTGAGTATCGTGCGGTTAGAAAATTCTCTGTAAAAGAAGTTTTAACGCCAAAAGAAATTCATTCGAAGTTCATACACGTTTATAGGCGCCAAAAAATTTAACAACACCAGAAATCATTGATCAAGTGCACGATAGGGTATTGGATGACTGACGAGTCAAAGTGCGTGAAATTGCTGAGACTATAGGCATTTCAAAAGAACGTGTAGGATATATTTTGCATGAAGAATTGCAAATGAAAAATCTTTCCGCAAGATGGGTGACGCACTTGCTCACAGCATATCAAAAACGCACTCGAATGAAAATCTCTGAAGAGTGCTTGTAGCGTTTTAACAAGAATAAAACTGATTTTGTTCGTCGATTTATTACTATGGATGAGACTTGGATTCACCATTACTTGGATCCAGCAGTTTGGATCCACTAGAATCCGAACAGCAGTCAAAACAGTGGACAGAAGTCGATTGTTCAGCACCAAAGAAGACAAACTCGGTTCCATCAGCAGGAAATGTCATGGCATCGATGTTTTGGGATGCTAAAGGCATTTTTGTTTATTAATTATCTTGAAAAGGGTAAAACAATAACCGGGGAATATTATTCCGATATTTTAACCAGACTAGACGAAAAAAAAAAAAAACAGTTTGCAGAAGAAAAAAATCATCTTTCATCAGGACAATGCACCTGCCCACAAAGGTGTTTTGGCAATGGGGAAATTAAGGGATCTGCACTATGAATTGTTGGAACAACCACCCTATTCCTCAGATTTGGCTCCCTTTGACTTCTATCTCTTCCCAAAACTAAAATTCTTCCTCGCCGGTCAGCTTTTTCTTCGAATCAAGAGGTGATTGCAGCTGTAATGGTGATTCCAAATCTCATTCATATTTTTTATTTATTTATTTTTTTTTTGGACGTCCTTCACGTGGATCATCTTCAAGGCTGGTACAGCCACGTTTAAACTCGGCAGTCCATTTATTAATTGTCGAAAACGAAGGAAAAGAGTGCCCATAAACTTTTATGAACTTCGAATGAATTTCTTTTAGCGTTAAACCTTCTTTTACAAATAATTTTATAACTGCGTGATACTCAATTTTATCCATTTCAAGGGATACTGACAACATTTGCTTCAGACTGATGTATAGAACGACTTAAAAAAAAAAATCTTCCCGATAGTGTTGCCATTATCGGTTGTCCAGACCACCCTCTCAAGCTGAAGCGGAGGGAGAAGTGAACTCAAAATTATATGATTATGATACGATATGATTGCAAATGAGGAGTTGTAAAAAAAGTTGTGTCTGGAATAAAATAAATTAAAGTTTGATTTTTGCAAATTTGATATGTGTTTGACAGAAAAATATATTCCACGTTTGTTTGATAATCTGATAGATGAGACAGTACATGTGGAAATGTGATGACAGGAGGTGAGGGTTGTCAGAGCGGAAGCATGACACACTGTGTATAAAAAATTGATCAGTTAATGTGAAGAAGATGATGCAATATTGTCAAACAGAATATCGGAAGATGAATCCAAGAAGAAAGTAGGAATTATTCCTTTTATGTTTTTCGAGGAAGTGAGAAAGATAGCTTGAGCAAGGTTAAAATTGTAATTAACTTGTGAAGTCGAACTGTGCATTTGTTCAACAATTTCCTTCTTCGTGTTCACAAAGTGACGAAAATGTTCCTTTAATCGCTCTATTAGAAAATATTTAGAATGTATGCGTGATGCAAATTGTGATATTTAAACACAAATATTAGAACTCAATGTCGTGTGTATAAAATGAAAAATATTTAATTTTGGAGAATACTTCATCTACTTAGTAGACAAAAGGTGTTAAACTAAATTAGATATCAATTAGGGCAATTAAGTAATTAAATTAAAATTAAATGAAAATCGATTGGTGTCAGAAAAAGAATGTGACTGACTACCTTACAAAAAACCTATTAAAATAGGTTTTTGTAAGGTAGTCAGTGACAAGTAGGCCTATACGCCCGATTGCCTGTAGTCGGCGTCCTATTATCCATAGCTCGTCGTAGAGTGCATTTTCAACGGTGTTGTATTCATAAAAATTATTAAGACTGTACTTTTTACAAATAAGAGTCATTTTGGTCTTTCCTCCGATTCTAGACAGCACTTGATCTGACATGAAAGTGGTACTGCGTACAATCGCTAGAATGTTGTTGAAAGGGATAGATACGGCTGTTCTGGGATCATAGTGTGGAGAGACATTATACGTACTTAATGGAAACACCAAGGTACAAGTGCTAGAAAAGGGACTATGAATGGAAAAATGATACAACGTACACGAGCAGTGGTTATATTTCTGGAGACAGAGGATATTAATCGAATCGAGTGGACATCAAGCTCCGTAGATCTCATAGAACATGTTTGGGACTAAATAGGGAGACGCATTGCTACTCGAAATTCCCCTCTAGAAATCAAACGAGTGAAGGAGGAGTTGATTGAGGCAAACTTGAGGCCAGTTTGCCTCAAGAACTCCTGAATCACTTGGTGCTAAGCCTAGTACGACGTTGTGGGAGCTGCATCGCAGTTGAAGGTGAACATATTTCGTACTGAAATGCCTCTCTGCATAGTTTTCTGTAAACACTGTACATTAATTCCTTGACTATGCCCTTAGAAAATTTGTAACATTTGCCAAAAATGTATTGCAATTTAATTTGTACGAAATTTATAACACAGTTTTGTGTAATATAATTTATTAGTATGCTGGCAATAAAGTGTCCACATTTGGCTGTAGTCATGAAACTTTATTTCATATACAGGCAAAAATGTAGTTCATTCTTAGCTTTTGGACACCAGTGTATAACAGCGTACACATTTCTTAAATAATATATCGATTACATTCAGAATTGAAAACCATTGTTGATACATGATAGTGCTAATCGTAATTTCTCGTGAGTACCGTTATAATAGACATTAGCCTCCAGATAAGATTATTCTTTGAAAATAGGCAACTGAAAAGAATTATCTAAACTAAGATATCTAAACTAAATTATCTAAACGCTAAGAAAAATATTTATTGTCGAAATTCCAGTATCGACTAGGAAGACTTTTTTGGTGCTGATGCTGTTGTAAAAGGCAGGTAAACAAGAAATATAATAATCCTGATTGTATTACCTTGCAATAAATTTATTTTAAAAAAATTTGAAAAACTACAAAAGAAGTTTCAATGAGAAATATTATGTGATGTCAAAACATAAAAGTAATTTTGTGAATAAGGAAAATAAAAGAAATGTTTTAAAAAATTCTGTTATTTTCCGGAAGATTTTTTTAAAACAATCTAAGCGAGCCAAGAAAATGTTGCTTGCTGCCATCCCATTATTTTCTCCATTCAAAAGTGGTATCATGAAGCTTGGTTTTAATTGCTCGCACACCATTTTCTCGATGTTTCTCAAACATTCAAGAGGTTCTACTAAACTTTTCATGTTCTTACTTCCATTATATTTGCTGTTGGAGGCTTAGACACTCTCCGCGATTGACGAAATAAGAGCATGTACATACATACATACATGTTTTCTTAAAATCGAATCACTGGATAAGTGATCTTTATAACTTAATATTCCTATTATTATTCCTGTTATAATAATTTGTGGGTGGACATATTTCCATTTCATCACGCATAAATTTTAATATTGCATCCTAACTGTAGCTGAGAATTTCATTAGGACACGAAACTGAGACAACTTTATTTTTCTATTGGTTTATTTTCTACTACCAAAATAAATTCATTTCATTTCCATATCTCCTCTATATTAAGTATATCTAGTATTTATAAAATTCCACAAAGTCCATATTTATAATATACAAAAAAGCGTTTCAGCAAATGCAGTCTAATCAACTCTGTTCATCTGCAAGAACAGGGGGGAATGAAATAAAAAAATCGGAAAAATCATTGGCCCACTGGAATTTTTTAACGTTATTTCAATTATGAAAATAATTAAAGCTCATCCATAATGTTAGGCATAAGTGTAACAGCATATTTTAGTAAACGAAGTATACTTAATTATCATCCTTTCTTTTGCAAGGAAGGGAGAGATATGATTCAGAAGGAAACCACTCGCTTTCGGCATTAAGCCTTCCAGTATTTCTAAACGGTGTCCGAAATGTTGAAGAGGAAATGTTCTTATCTTGCTTACAGGATGTTGCGCTACTCTTTCCTGTGTGCTTAGTAAGTTTTTCAGCTTTTAGTGAGAACTGGACGTCTTCAGATATCTGGGAACACTGTTTTGGAAGGCGATAGTATTCTGATTGATGATTGCATTCTAATCCTGTATGTTGAGACGATAAGTTGAACTTGCTTTCCAACGAAGTTCTTACTCTTGAATCTCTGCCACTGGTGGTGTAATTGTAAGTAGGTCTTTCTTTCCTACAGCGTTCAGAATGAAAGTGGGAAGACGTTCCTAATGATTCTAGATAGAAACAGTTCCTACCAAACCGCGAAAAGAGCGAAGAACCCTGAAAAAGGGAAAAAGCAAATAACTGTAGTTAAAGAAACACTTACGTTTTTCACAAATCTGTTAATTATTATTATTCGATGATTAATAATAAAAAAAATGAATTTTAGTTTCAAACTTCTTTAACAACAGAAATAAGCAGAATTTTGGTGTATATCCTTTCTTAATATTTCACAACAATAAACAAACAAGCTAAAAGTTGGGATAACTGATAATTTTAGAGGAATTGAATAATAATATAGAGATTCGAACCTGCTTTAAACATGAGCTAGAGAAAAAATATTACAACCCTGTTGAGATTAGTACGTGAAATATAAGCACACGTTATAAGATATAGTAATCTCGCAGAACAACAGGAAACGCTTCTTGTTTTACTCTGGTAGGTATTCACATTCATTTATTTCTTTATTATTTAGAGCATTATTAAATACATTTAACAAGTATATCAACAACGCCACTACTTCTTTCATGAGTTTAAAAATAATGCTAATCTGAAGACGCTGTGTTTATAACATGCTGTGAATGATGTCCTGTTTGTTAGTTAATAACAACAAATTTGGACAATTCGGAAATTGGAAACCTTATTGAAGAAATTCGAACATGGAATATTTTTTCAATCCACTTCAGATCTACAATATTGTAGTTTTCACACCAGGCGATGAAAATCATCTGCCTCTTAAAGTATCAAATCATCCATAGAATTCGAACCTGCAATCTGATAGCTGAGAGCAGATACGCCATTCACTCCACCAATCAAACCAAACTGCATCAAGCATGTAAAGTTTTGAGAAAAACCTTATAATCTCATATCAAAATTGAGTTTTTAATTAAATTTAGAAGCTATGGAGATGAATAATACAGAATTTCCGAAGTAGCCGCAATTCGCCCCAGATTTGAGTAGATCATACGAAATTCATTATTCCATTCAGGGCCGTCGCCAGACTTGGACCTAAGATCAATGGCGGTCTGCATTGTTTAATACGAGTCCCAATTGGCTCTATAAAACGAAACCAGGCATACTCTGATCTGAAGAGAACCAGGGGCATGTTGTCATCCTAATGTCCGTGAAAGGGACACTTATGTCAGAGGTGGTGTGATGGTTTGGGGAGGCATCTCGGTGGGTGAATGCATAAGCTGTATGTGCTTCCTAGCGAAACCATGAATGCAACAACTTATAGGCACAGAGTCCTGTGTCCTGTGTTCGTCCATTTGCACGTGAGGTAATGGAGACATTTATCCTACAAGAGGATAATGCTCGTAATCGGCAAGAATAGCTATTGGAACAGTATCTTCAAAAAACATACGTTAGCACAGCAAGTCCATTTGCACGTACGTACGAATGGACTTGCTCAATGGACTAAGATCAGGTATCCTGATCTTAGTCCTATTAAGCATGTATGGGATGACCTATGAGAGATTTGCAGAAGCAATAGCTGTTATTACCAACTGAACTCCTGGACACCATTATAAACACTGCGAAACATCGTTGAGAGTGCTATATTGTAGTTAGGGGTGATCACATTCCTTATTGAGCCACTTTGATAATCTCATTTTACCTCTTGTTTTTGATGACTGTCTTCTTGTTCCCATTTGTTACTGAAAAAAAAGTTTTATATATAAGCTTTTCTACTTGATTATAAACATTATTTAATATTCCACTACTGCAAATTGGAACCACTGAGACGAAAAGTATTCTGATGACTGGTTTCTTGTTCCCATTTGTTACTGAATTATGCTGTTTATTAATCATATTGCTTTTCACCGAATTCCATATACATTTATCATACACTTTTCGAGTTTTTCTCTTTGTCTCGTGATTTTTCTCTTTGTTCCTTAATTTATGAAAGCAGTGTAGTCTCTACTGAAGAGACCATTAGTGACCATGATGCCCGAAAAATTCTCCAGAAACACAGAAAGAAATGAAATTAATATTTCCAAAATGTTTCGAGGTGTGTTCCATAAAACTACTGTTTTGTTGGATCAATAAATCGTTTCAGTTGGGAATTCTTCTGTTCTTAATTCTTGTTCAAGAAATCATTACCACATTATATATTTTAAAACACATTTTAAATTACAGACTTCATATATTTTCTTTGTACAACAGAAAATCTTGGACAGAAAAAAAAAAATATTTTCTATAGTTTTACCAAGTTTTAACTATTCAAACAAAAAAAGGAAAAGCCATTGAAAGCCATTTTGGATAAATTGTATTTATCCAAAATAACTGTATTTATTCAGTTATTGATTATGTGATTTCTCATCCACTGCAAAGGTCATGAAACAATCTCAGATCTGTGGGGGGTGGGGACTTATAAAATGGGATAGTGTTTACTATTCAGTATATGAGAAATCTTAAAATGTGATTTTTTTAATTTTATATAATAGTAATTTCACGTTTTACTTGTTTTCATGCTTGTACTCCATTATTTCAAACCTGTATTTATACGTTTTCTTTAATGTATCTTATTACATTTTATTTATACCATATGGATATATAGTGTATGTAGGTATCTATCACTCCAATATTTTCTGTAGTTACCGTTATCCATTATATTACACAGACTGTGATCCCTTTTATCTCGTCGGCGTTATAATGTAGGTGTCTGTAGATTATTTTAAGAAACAACCTAACTGAAGGGTGTTTTCTATTAAAGATGTATGTGGACACGAAATGGACTGAAAAAGAGGGTATAAACCTGAGATGTAACTGAGAGATACGATAACAAGAAGAGAATACAATGACTTTCCATATTTGCCTCAGCTAGAAAAGGCAAAGCATGGAAATAATGACATTTTGATGTTAATGTTCTCATGTCTTTTTCTTCTTTTGTTGGAGGGGGAGAAAAGAATTAGTAGTGTTATTGTATATTCATTAAAAATTTCATAATCTAATTACATTCTTGTTGCAATTACTACGAGAAGTATGCAGTACGAAATTAAATATCTTTCGTGTTAAATAAGTAGAAACTTAACTGTTTTATTTATTTTTTCTGAAGTTTACATTTGAATACATCGGTTAAATTAAACTGTTAACAGGTTGTTTCATTTTGTACATATTATTCATATCCTTGGACTTAAGAAATAAATGTCCCCAAGAGTACAATAATGATAAGTATTATTATTATTATTATTATCATCTTTCAAACTACTTATAAACCTTATATTATAATAAAGAAATCATTTTTATTAATATATTTCAGAGTGAAGCAAATACCTCTTTGTGACTGTTCATATCTGGACTTACAAATGAAAACGTTTCATTTGAACTTTCTGATAATCCTCTTCCTGTTGAACTACTTTTATCATTTTTCGTCTGGTATAACCTAGTATGGAAGAGGTAAATAGTTTATGTTACCGAGATTTACACTAAGCTTCAATTTATTTATGACTTCATATGACTTTATAACTGCATTGTATTTACATCTGAATATCAATAAAATTTAACACATACATACATACATACATATATATATATATATATATATATATATATGTATGTATGTATGTACATGTATATATATATATATATATAAACTATATATTATCTAAAATAAACTATTATCTAATGACTGAACTCCAATATTATAAGGAAACAAGTAAATTTAATATATCCACAGAACTAGTTTCGTCGGGATGCCGACTTAGATTATATACTCGTATATAACTCAAGTCTATTCCTTGGGTAAAACAGAAATGGAAAGAAGAATAGGATGACAAAAAATGGGTTCACTGTGCTTGAACCTGAGCTATGAATATATGTTAACTATCACTTGCAAGTGTTTTATAGGCTTGAAGTAGTAGAGTAATAAAAGTGGCAGTTCGACAGCAACTAACCTTAAAAATAGGTATAGAAATGGCAGAAAATAGTTAGAATGAGTTGTCAGAAAGGGGAGAGGAAAGCATTCATTAACAGAATGTCTCTCTCTCTCTCTCTCTCTCTCTCTCTCTCTCTCTCTCTCTCTTGCAGATGGCTTCAGGCGTTTTAGGGACTTTCTAGTACACCATTACAAATATAAGAATACTATTCTAAGGTTCAGTGAATTTCGTTGGCAATTTTTAACAATCATACAGGTGTAGTGTCCTTGGGACGAAGTTCAAAAGTTTGTCCTCATTGCATTAGAGCAGTGTTTCTCAACCTTGTTTCATGTGTGCCCCATTCTTTAATGTTAGTTTTTGCGGCAATTCCACCTCCCCTCCCCCTTGCAATTCTTCTGTTGAGACACTGATAAAACATAAAAGTTAGCAAAACAAAAAAAAAGGAATTAATTAAAATTTTTAAATATTCATGCAAATTTAAATACGTCATCAAATCTTTTGAAAATTGTATAGATCTGGCATCATTGTACAGACCTTTGAATCATATCGGCCTTTCGGAAAAGTTCACGATTTCTTCACAGGAAGTCTCGAATATTCTGGAAATGTTTCTACGTATGAATAAGGCTTGAAATGGCAAGATGGCAGTAACTTTGACACCGACCAACAGTGAGAAGTCCATAGTCGATGTTATTTTGCTCCTATTCGCAACGACTGTGATACACGGTATAAAAACGATCTTTTCTAGTGTAGAAAAATGGATAAATTTTTAATTCGACACAAGCGGGTATCTGACAACTGTAGCGACATCAACAAATTCAGGCTCACAGAATATTACTCCAAAAGTAAAATCAAGAAAGTATACAGCTGAATATTTAGATTTCGGTTTTACAAAGACTGGAGAAAATGATGAAGAAAGACCACTGTGTGTTATTTGTTCGAAAATTTTGGTGATTGATAGCATGAAATCGAATAAACTTAAAAGACGTTTGGAAACACTTCATAAGAAGTATGTTAACAAACCTCGAGAGATCTTTGTTGCCAAACTGAAATGTTTTGAAAAGCAAAAATTGTTTCTGCCAGCTGCGATTGATATTGTGGAAACTATGCTTGCAGAAAGTTTTACTAAACAACTACACTACATACCTCTATGAAATGATACAGTTGCTCTGCTTAATTAGTGATAGCCTTGGGCCATCTGTCTCTGATTGGGTACCAGTGGAGATTGAACTTCCCACTCAGTCTCCAAAAGTTAGATAGGGCTAAATGGCCTCGCCTACTCCCGTACACGGGAATAAAAAGGCGTTAGCTGATTTTTTTTTTTTATATATCGCAACAGATGGCAAAAATGGCTTGTCAATAATCCCTGATTTTTAGGGTATACTGCTTAAAAGCATGCCAATGGATGCATTAAATTAATAAGGAAAACCCAGGGCCATCATCAGATGGATTATAAGACAAAAATATAAGAAAATATCCAATTGCAAATCAATCAAAAAATCAGCTAACGCCTTTTTATTCCCGTATACGGGAGTAGGCGAGGCCATTTAGCCCTGTCTAACTTTTGGAGACTGAGTGGGCAGTTCAATCTCCACTGGTACCCAATCAGAGACAGATGGCCCAAGGCTATCACTAATTAAGCGGTACGCAGTGAAGAGAGACGGTTCAAATGTGCCGCCATCTCGTGGTCCCTAACCCTAACACAATATATTTAATGTCTGAAATAATGTGGGTTCTACGGTCGATTTTCTTGAGTTTACAGGACGAAAAACCCGAGTTTCCGGGAGGAAAAACCTGCTTGCCCGTGCCAGAGATCGACTAACTCGGGAACCGGTCGAAAAAAGGCTTAGAAAAATTTCCTCTAGTCGCCAACTAGACTCGAAACCAAGCCTTCCTTCGTGCGGCCAAGCGTGGTGGTGTGCAAACGCCGTATCCAGTGAGCTACACAAGCATCCAATTGATATTTTGTTTTTATTACAAGAGAAACATTAATGCAAAACGATTACATAATAATAATAATTAAATCTTTGCTCTGCGGGGATATCGCACAATAAAACTGTTTATAAGCTCTTCTAAATTTAAATTATAAGCTATGTCAGCCTCTATCGATATAGTTGCTAGACCAACCAATCTTTCTTAGGTCATTGCTGTTCGCAAATAATTTTTAATCAGTTTAAGTCTGAAAAAACTTCTTTCCCCACTTGCTAACAATTCTTGTTAGCGTAGCGACGGCACCTACCACAATATGGCTGAACGAGCGCCCTTATTAAGCTGCGCCGTGAAGACAGGCAGCCTCTATGCTACACTCTGTCGACGGTACTGGGAGAACCATGCAAGTTATTTACAGTAATCACTATAGAAAATAGAGTTGTTGTTGTTTTCGTGCAACTGAAATAGTCGCGGATTGCTCCGGATTGTTTGCACTTGATTGAATCCATATGAGCTATCAAACGTTGGGAGAAGAAAAAAAATTTTTAATTTAAAATTATGGTACCTTTTTAAAAGGAAAAGGGAAAATGTCACAAGCCAAGATATTGCGTAATAAATTACATAGAAATAGTGGATATTAAAGATCCAACATTATTTCAAATCCGAATGTTTGTACGAGAGCTTACGAGAATACAATCTTCGTAAGCTATCAGGTTATTTTAAGTAGTGCAAGCTAAGGCATTGAAGTTGACTTAGATTGCACTACTTAAAAAATAAGACCACTGTTAAGCGTCCGTATATTCGCCTTTTATTAGTGCATTTGATTAACGTTTCACTGGCCAGATAACTGTTTCGAAATGGTTGATTCTCCTCAGAGACGAGGCAATTCAGTTTGTTCAAAAGAACATCATAGGTCTAAACCGAGACCTCAGTTACAAAGTATTAGTCATAGGTTCATTCCAACTTCTTGATATCTAAATTGCCAGAGGTCTGCATGATGCTCCAAAAAACCTGAAGGAAAGAGAGAAGGGCGTAGGTGAGGTCCATATCTGGGTGGGAGCCCCTCGAGGCTAACGCGCTAAGGCCCATACTAATACGAAACAAAATACATCTTATTAGAGGGCAGTAATAAAAGTAGTGATTAACTGTTCTAAGCTGTCCATATATGCAAAATGTTGCGCTATCGGTCTGAAGTTTGATGTATTTTATCCTTTTCACTGGAAAGTTTCCGTGTGCTACCCTTCAGGACATGTCTTGCCTGGAAGGGTAGCTACTTGAAAAAATTCCTATATCCATATTCAAATTCGCTGCTGTGTGATTATGAAATTGGAAGATTTTTGAGTAGTACGAATGTTTGGATTTTAGATACAACAGATTTATTCCTTTGACTAATATTTATCTAATAAGATGACTTGTGTTCCGATAGTATTTGGGAATTATTTATAAGCTAGCTCCTTCGTGGTTACTTATACTGAAGTGAGATAGAGAATATCGTAGGAAGTACTTGATTAGATGGGTGCTAAGATGAGTGAAGAAAATAACTTTCTTAATCATTCTAACGGTGTTAGTAAAGAAGAGATATATGATAACTGGGAAATCAAATCCGCCTTGTCAGCAATGGAGAAGATGACCGATGCTAAATAGAAGAGAAGCTGAGAGAAGACCGATGCTGAAGCTCCACCTCTTCTCGCGACGATTTCAAAAGAAATGGAGTAAAGGTTTGCACATATCAGTTTCTGTATTTTCCTTGATATCTGTAAGATTGATGACGTATCTTAGTGAAGGGATGACCACAATTTTGATGATAGTGGCTCATGCTGAAAAGGGTAGAAAACCGATATGTCCCATACATGTAAAGTGATTTTGCTCATGCTGGCCAAGTCTTCAGTTGTCAGTGTTTGAGCTTCCATGTGGGATTAATAAGTTAGTTTTATTAGGGTTGGCCTAATCTATTATTTTCTCCTAATGGATGAAGTATTATTATTGTTATTATTGTTATTTGACACCTCCAGGGAGTCCAAAGACTCATCGAGGGAGAGTGTGCCAACAACATCGAACGATTGACCTACTTCCAACTACTAATCGCGCTCAAACTTGCTTAACTTTTTACGTGAGCCATTAGTAGCAGAGGCTCTACCAATCGACCAACCTATGTTAAAGAGCACTTTCATAGAACTATTATCTCTGAAGGTACAGATTTAGTCATCATCACAGGCGATGGTTTTCCTCTCTTGGGATGATTGATGGTAGTGGCACTCCTCTAGGAACACCTATTTTCAATTTAAATTCATGACCAGGAAATCCAGGTTGATTAAGCAAATTTAAAAGTTCCATGAAAAAATGAACTGTGGCATCTACTGATTTGTGAGCATTAACAGACCCATTAACCCTATTAAGAATCGATTCGTTCATTACTGAAACGGTATCATTTCAAGGTGCGAGGATAGCTCTTTCCCTGAACCAAGAAGATGACTTTTTTTTTGTTATGTTCTCAATAGATGAATAGACACTGTACAACAGTTCGTCTTCAGTTTTAAAAACCTTCCAAATATTTAGGTGTGTTAATATAATTTTTCTGTCTCTTTGCTGTACTTTACCATTGACAATTTTTAACATTTTTGAGGAGAAGGAATGTACATTAGAGTCTCCATGTAGGTGAACACGCATATTAGTTTTGAGAGAAAACGTCTCTATATCATGCCATAATGACAGTTTCTTAAGGTAGGCATTCATTTTGACTGCTCAGGTTCCTCAGGGCACGACGGGAAGTGTTTGTAGAAAATCACCGGCAAATGAAACAGTTATTCCACCCATTCTTCGATCGTTCGTCTTATCTTATATGCCTCAGGGTTCAGTCGACTGCTTCAACAGATGTTTTGTGGGACATTGTACATTCATCCCAAACAATCAAAGAAAACTTTTGTAATAATTTCGACAAATTACGTTCTTTTGATATGCACATCAGTGTATCATTAGTCACATTTGTAAGTGGTACCTTGAAAGTAGGATGAACAGTTCGACCACCTTGCAATAGAGTAGCTACTATAACGGAGGATGCCACAGCCAGAGCAATTTTACCTTGGCTTCTCAACTTAGCTAGTAACAAATTTATTAAAATAAATCTTTTCCCGGTACCACCCGAGCATCCAAGAAAAACAATTTCCCTAATTGATTTCCACAGCTTGTTAAAACATTGTGAAAAACTTCGGTTTGATCTAAAGTTAGTGGTTATTCTTGCCCACGTAATAAATTCCGAAGTTCATTGAAATTAATGAGGTTTTCCCGGATTAAATCTGTATCTAGAGGCGAAGGATTGTTCGGTATCTGAAGACTGAAATCTAGTGGCCGGTGAAATTTTAAGTGGGGATGCAGCCTATACAAAATTAAAACAAAAAAAATATTTTTTTTCCTAATCAGTAACCAATTTATTAATAAATAAATCTACAGATTTATTTATTAATAAATTGGTTACTGATTAGGAAAAAAAGATTTTTTTTTAATTTTTATTTTGTATAGGCAGCAGCACCCCCACTTAAAATTTCACCGGCCGCCACTGTTGAAATCTTTAACACTTTTGTCACTTATTGACAACAATTGATTCGAGACTCAGTAATGCCTCATTATATATTGCTTCATTAAATTGAGCCTGAGAATGAGTAAAACGTTCTTGGTGTAAGATATCTTCCAAAAACTTATTTTTGTAGGTTGACCATAGCGATAGAGGGTCAGTCATGTTGCAGTGAACCAACCTTACAGTGAACAAAAGATGTAAAGATGACTCTGGGTGTGAAATTATTGCATCGCAGAGACAATTGGACCGTGAGAATCATCTTCTATCAAATTCAAAGCCGTCCATGCATCCCGGTATGTCTGATGTACTAAAACATTTACTATTCTTAGGTCGCTGAATGATTTCGGTCCTTTCACACACATCAAAAGCATTCGTAAATAAAAGCATTCAGCATTATTGGGATGTGCACTATAAACACGACCTAGAGCATCGCTCTTTTTCACACCGGGAAAACAGTCCACGATGGCACCCTGCCTTCTTCGTTGAAATTTGTTTTGATGCAGGTCTGGTATGTAAGTACCTCATAATAGGTCATAGATATTAAAAACAGTGTCAACATAAAAGCAGAGAGACAACGCAGTCTAATAAGAGAGACCTCTGAAATGTGCCAACACCTTGTTACTATTAGCAAATCTATTCAACTAAACGATATTCGGTCCGTAAATTAGCCATTCATGGTGGAAGAAGGAAGAAAAAGAAAAGAAAAGAAAAATACAAGGCTTTGCTACAACCTCTCCGGTCATAATTCTTTTTTCAATTGATAGTGAGTTAGCCGATCTCATATGAAAGTAGCAGGGTTTTTGTCCCGGAAACTCGAATTTTTCATCCCGCGTACAGGCAAATCGGCCATCAGAACACACGCAATTTACAGACAATAAATACTGTTGGCGGTGGTAGTGATGGGTGGAAGATAAGGTTTATGATAGTTGTGTGTAGTAGGAGAAACAGTGAGATCTGTGTAGCTGAAGAATGGAGTAGAGTGTCCTCCCATGATGAGTACTTGGACTCCTTGGAGGTTTCATGTAATAATTTTTTTTTCTTAATTTCTTTCATACGTATAATAATTACATTATAAAATTATAGAATTACAAAATTTAAAAATTACATACATATAATAATAATAATAGTATATTTTTTAATTCAATGATTTTATTATTAAAATTATGATTGCATATTATGCATTTACAAAACATGTTGTTCTAGTTCTTTTTTACTTTACATTGAATTTCATACAACTTTTTCCGTTTTTTGTATAATGTGTTAATAATAGTTATTACAGATGGTAATTCATAGTTTGCAATTGGATAAGATTACATTTTAACAGCATTTATAGGATAACAATAGGTTATATATTTTTTACAATTTTGCTTTTAATGCATTTAAGGGCTGTTACTACAGCACTTCAATGTAATAAATAATTTTTTTCCGTTGACCTCGGTTGAGATGTAATTTCTCTGCTTGCATCCTCGAAGCTTTTTAATAAGCTTATCTGAGGATGACACTGGTTAGATATATTTTTTATTGCTATTAATTTGATTGCTGTGTTGAATGTAGGCTGATGTTTGGGAGATCAAATAAATGATCTGACAGGGCAGATCAGAGTGAAATTGCAAATATATTCTGGTGTTATTGCTTCTGTCTTGTTCGTTCACATTCATTTTTATAGTGGTCTTCTTTTTGAACTAATTAGGAGACCTTTTTTTCACTGTGGCAGCCTTTCTATGTCTTCTGAGCTTTTAATTTGTATCGGCTTTGAAGTTTGTGACTTCCTCAAGATTATCTTGGCATGTTTGATCCACAAAAATTGGTAAGTTTTTTCTGTTTTTGCTTTTCTTGCTTGGCACAACAGATTCTGGTTGAATGGTGTTAAATATTCGCATAGGAAGATTGGTGTATTGTCTTGCAATGCGTTCAAGTCCTTGGCAACTAGTTTTCTCTGTCTGCTGTCGTTTATGAGATTGTCTCTTGTGGACTTGCTTGTAAGTCCACAAGAGACAATCTCATAAACGACCTGCACCAGTCGTAGTTCGTGGCAAGCCTTGTTTTTTGCTCTTCCTAGGAATCCGATTTACGGTCTGAATGTCGTTAAGCTGTAGGGGGATATCAATTGCATGGCGTAATTTTAAAACTACGTCTCTGAGGATTTCTGTAAGTGCAGTTTCAGGAAGACCATCTTCTTTATGTTGTGGATGATTTAAACGATCATATTATAGTTTTAGAGAATGAAGTTCTTGACGGAGTTTGGATTGTCTCTTTCATCAAATTGTCTTGCCTGTCATTTAGTGCGTTAGTGCTGATTTTAATGTCTTTTACCGTTTGCAACACTTCTATCACTGCTAAATTATTATGTTTGACCAAATCTTCATCTTCGCTAGATGTTTTTGTTATTTGTTCGTTCTGTTTGTCAAAGAGTTCTTGCACAATATCTACTAAGCTGACTTTTATAGTCTCTAGACCGTTTTCTATTAGTATATTTAAAGGTCGAAACCGGTCTGGGTAGTGACCTCCTCCCATAATGTATAACAGCATACATCTCCTATGAGATGTTTTACATTATGGGAAAATACTAAGGACAGTGATCGGAACTTAATCCACCTTTACTATGAATTGCCCCAGCATGTACTGCCACGTGTTAACTTATGTTTGAACTCGCCGAAACTTTATATAGTTTCTATATGCGACATGAAACTCTTAGATTAGATTTCCTATCTTAGAGTTTCTTATTTGGCTAAGAAATAATGTGGGATTCAATATCCACTTAACATGAATAATATATTCTTCTTGTTTTGTTTCATGGAAAAATATTGTTTATTATCAATAAAATTATACAGTTTAGTATAATTCAAAATTACTTAAAAATAAAATCCATTATCATAACCCAAATAATGTTCTAAAATAAAAACTATAACAAATGTTATGTCTTTAATTTCAATGTCCAAATATTTAAAGAGACGGAATAAACACGATAAGCACTACGAACACTCTACTACTGGTGCAAACTGAATATAAACAACAGTAGAACTGCGCGACGGACAGTGCCGCATTACGCTAATAGCTCGCATCTCACTATGACGTGCATATGCTTGCGCACGTAGCAATATGACACTTTTTTAAACATAGTGCTGCCAGCGTCCTTCGTCCTCCTAGGTGTTACAAGATGGATTTTTATTATGTTTTATACAAAATAAGAGAATTGTATAGGATTGTTGATGATAAAATTAAATATTATAAGCAAATATAAATAAATTAATTAATATATTTATATATCGAGAAAAATTGAGGGTGCTGCTGTTCCGTAGTGCCTATGCAAGAGCCGCCCCTGGAACACACGCAATTTACAGACCATAAATACTGCTGTTGGTGGTGATGAGTCCTTTGACTCCTTGGAGGTGTCATGTAATAATAATATTATTTTAAATTGATCTCTAAAATATTTACATATATACAATAATTTTCTTGACATGTTATTTTCAAAATACAGCAACTAAGTGCTGTATATTATTGTTCATATTCTACATTAGATTTCAATAAAAAATATAATAAGAATTTTTTTATGATTATATATAATGCATTTACATCAAGTATTGTTCTCGTATTAACAATGAAGTTCCTACTTTTTTTTCTTTTCTTTTCTTTCTTTTTTTGTATACTGAGTTTATAATAGTAAACTGTACTTTGTAATTTAGAGTTGCAGTTGAATAAGATTACATTTTTATAGTATATACACAATGATGATAAATTATATATATTTACAATTTTTGCTTTAATGTATTCAAGTACTGTAGTTGTAATAAATGGATTTTTTTTCTTTGTGTTGATGTCGGTTGAGGTGTAATGTCACAGCTTGCATTCTCGAAGCATTTTATTAAGCTTATCTGAAAATGACACGAGTTAGTAACTGATTATTGGTTTAATTACTGTGTTGAAAGCAGGCTGATGGTTGATAGATCTGATATTCACCACAACCGTAGGATAAGAAATTCATTCACACACACACACAGACACACACACACACACACACACATGCACGCACCCCCCCCACACACACACACGATGATTTAGAATGTAGTGACGCGTCACTGAACTGAAAGACCTGAAGCTGATATATTGTGTTTCATTAAGTTTGTAAAGTGTGTAAAGTATGTCCTAAGGGCCTTCTTCAGACTATTGTAGTTTGTAAGGTTCCTGTATTAAAAGTGGTTTATTTAGCATATCTGGGATGTAGAAGCTTCGAGTAGATTTTCCGTAGTGATTATTATATTTATATGTGATAATAATTAGTTGACTGAGGTCTTGTTATCAGGTATGTACGTGTATTTCTAGCTCTCTTGTAGTTCGTATCAAAATAATATTTTAGCATAGCTGTATAGTGACATGAGTGTTTTGCTATTTGTATTTTGTGTTCTGACATTGCAGTATATATATATATATATATATATAGCTGGTATCGTCTAAGCTAGTATATAAAGCTGATATCATCTCTTTGTTCCCATTTTGTACTTTTAATAATATTAATCTATTTAAATTAAGGGGATAAAAAAATAATAAGGGATTTTTATCCGCTTAATTTAATTAACTTCGTCAGAAAATATAGCCGTTTGGCTTTTCATCTTAATTATAATATAATATATAATATATATATATGAACACACCACTCTGGCATTCGTATAGTGAAGGTATGTAAGTTCTTTTCACTTAAACTTTGATATCATCCAGGTCTACCTACTCACTGATGAGACCCCCAATGAGGGTGGAAACCGGTTCGGGGCGGATATGGCTTTGAGAGGCTCCACTTGGAGGTAGGTTTTTGCCTGTCTCTGAGTAGGGCCACGGCTGAGATTATGGCCTGCTTGGTGGTGGGGTGAGCCTATCATCGAGTGGAACAACGCGGAGTTGAGCGATCTTTCGGGATCGTCTTATTCTTAGAGCCCGCTTCACCTATACATAAGGTTGAAACCGGTCTGGGTAGTGACCTCTCCTCATAATGTAAAGCAGTATTACATCTCCTAGGAGCTGTGTTTTCACATTATGAGAAAATATCAAGGATAATGAGGGAGCTTGCTCCACATTTGCTTCGAGTTGCCTTGGTGGTGTACTACCAAGTGGTCACTTACGCTTGGATTCGCCGATAGTTTTTCGGCATGAAACTCGTAGATCGTAGTTTTCGATCTTAGAGTTTTGCTTACTGGCTGTAAAATAAAATAATAAGGGATTTTTATCCCCTTAATTTAATTAACTTCGCCAGAAAATAGAGCCGTTTGGCTTTTCATCTTAATTAATCTATTCAGTTTGTAGTGTGCACAGAACGCGTAAGTTGTTATAGCGTACTTAGCATAATTTGGCAGATTGTTTTGAATATTAGTGTTTTTAGGTGTGTGTGTGGGGGGGGGGGGGGACTGTGTCTTTTAACCTGTACAGTTTACTAGTTATTGTTAGGAGCTTGTTTTGTGGATGGCTTATTGTAGCTATTACAGTTCATATCTGCTTCAAAGTAAATTCCAAGGTATTGTATTGTTTCAATTGAGGGATGGTAGTGGTTTTACTGTTCTGTGTGTTTTTATTTTGGAAAGTGGATGTTAGATGGGTTTATATATATATATATATATATATATATATATATATATATATATATATATATATATATATATATATTATTAACTGGTTGAATCAGTGGATTTCTGAATATAATTAACTTTGTCTTATCAGAGTTTAGGTGTATAGAGCGTTTAGTGAGTCAGTTAGTGAGCAGATTTATGTAATGCTGTATATTTGTTTGGGCTCTATACTTGCATTATTATGGATAGATATTATAACTGTATCATCTGCATATTGGAACATCTTGTCTTTGAGAGGTACCTGGTTAATATTAATATCGTTCATGTGGACGTTGAATAGAGTTAAGCAGACAATAGCACCCTGCGACACTCCACAGGTTACTAGTAGCTCTCTGCTGTGGTTTGACCCGATGCGTGTGACTTGTTTTCTGTTTTGAAGGTATTTTCTAAACCACGTGTGCAGATACCAATATTTTTAGCCTTTCTAACAAGGTTTGATATGAGATTGAGTCAAATGTGTCAAGTCGATAAAGACTAAAATGCCAAATTTGTTTTTATCTAAGACGGTATTAATTTAAAAAAAAAATCAGCTAAAGCCTTTTTATTCACGTATATAGGGAGTGTCGTCCTGGTTGGCCGAGTGGTTAGCGTATCCGCTCTCCAGCCAATAGGCTGCGGGTTCGAATCCCGTCGGCATGGATGTTTGTGATTGTCTTTCACCTTCATACATTCCTTCACCCAAGTATAGATATACTCTCCCAATATGGACTGAGTCACCATGGGAGTAGAAGACCAAAAACCTCCCCCAATGGGAGAGGCTTTCAACCTACAGTGAGTAGAAAAATAAGATGTTCATCATCATCATCATCATATAGGGAGTAGGCGAGGCCGTTTAGCCCTATCTAACTTTTGGAGACTCAGTGGGCAGTTCAATCTTCACTGGTACCCAATCAGAGATAGCTTGCCCAAGGCTATCACAAATTAAGTGGCATGCAGTGAAGAGAGACGGCTCAACAAGTGCCGCCATCTCGTGGTCCCTAAACCTAACACTCGTATTTAATGTCTGCAATAATGTGAGATCTACGGTCGATTTTCTTGAGTTTACGGGACGAAAAATTCGAGTTTTCGGGAGGAAAAACCCGCTTGCCCGTGCCAGAGATCGACTAACTCGGGAACCGGTCGAAAATAGGCTTAGAAAAATTTCTTCTCGTCACCGGCTAGATTCGAAACCAAGAAGTCTTCTGCGTTCGGTTAAGCCATGGTGTGCAAACGCCACATCCACTGAGCTACACAGGGTTGGCATTAATTATGTCTGTAAAATCTTCCAAGAGAGATATTGTTCTCTTAGTTTTCTGAAAACCGTTTTGGAGAAATTTTTCTAAATCTTTTTTGTCGGGTTTTTCTTCCCATAAATTGAAGATAATCGACCGTTAGAACGCACATTATTTCAGACATTAAATATATTGTTAGGGTTAGGGACCACTTGTTGAGCCGTCTCTCTGCACTGAGTTTCTGCACTTAATAAGTGATAGCCTTGGGCAAGCTATCTCTGATTGGCTGCCAGTGGAGATTGAACTGCCCACTCACTCTCCAAAAGTTAGATAGGGCTAAACGTCCTCGCCTACTCCCCATATACTGGAATAAAAAAAGGAGTTAGCTGATTTTTTTACTATTTTATTTTATATGAAAGTTCTCTGTATATGTTGCGAGTTTCCTAAGCATGATCCACTGTGTTTGAGTGATAATTGGTGATGTTGGTATGGGTCTGTAATGATTGGTTAAATTTCTCTTTCCATGTTTGTATATCGATGTGATTATGGCAGTTTTTAACAAACTTGGTATCTGTCCGGTTTTAAATATTTTATAATTATTTTTAAATATCTTATTTATTTATTTATTTATTTATTTTATTTATTGGTTTGATTTGATGTATTACACAGAGAAGTTTTGCTTCTATTACGTTGGAAACGATAATGTCCGTTTTGCGTATGGTCCGAGTGGAAATTACGTTTTGTGACTCGAGGGATTTTTCTCTGTATTTCTTGGATGGAGTCTACAAATTGGTGAAAGTCATTTGCTAGTTATTGGATAGGTTTAGCTTCTTTCATGAAGCTGTGTTTTATGGTTTCAGAGGTGGTATTGAAAGCACAATCTAGTATCTCGTTAATCTGATGTCAGGTTTGTTTCATGTTATTTTGTGCGAAGATTTGTGTCTGTAATAACATTGCGTTTCTTATCTGCGTTGTAAGGCGTTTCTTGTTATCTTCTATTCGTTTTTTTTTTAATCTGCGTTATTTGGATATTGCTTTAATTGTTTCCATGAAATATTCTTTCTGTGTATATCTAGGACTTTCTATGTAGCTTTCTTATACATTTCCTCCAATTTGAGTTTAATGCTGTTGTTTAAGGTATCTACTGAATCTGGCGACGACATGTGTTTACAGTCGTGTTTTTTTTTTTTTTTTTTTTAATTTCGTGGTTGACTATTTCTTTGTTTGTTATTATTTTGTGTTACTTTTCAGATGTGTAGCAGTTCATGGATATTATAATGTGGAGTATAATGTATCCGAATGTTTATATGATCTAAGCAAGAAGCAGTGATAGTAATTCCGACTATTAGGTTATGTTATGGTATTAGGTTATATATAGATAGCGTATCTAGGTATTGTACAGTGTTGTTATGGTTTTTCATTTGCAATATTTATGTTTATATCGCCGATTATCATTAGGTATTTAGTTGAGCATAATTCTTGGCATGAAAGCCAACAATTTAGTTCGTGCAAGAATTTTATCACCTTTAAGTTTGTGGCCTGTAAATAGCATTTAGTATTAAGGGGTGCTGTTGATTGGCGGTATTAATGATTTCGATACAAAGGATTTCAGCGTGCTCAAACTTATAAACAATTTCTTTTGTTATTAATTTATGTTCGTTAAATGTTATTCTACCCCTCTGTTTGTCGGCAGGATCTATGTTGTTCAAAGCCTGGAATTTGGTAGGCAGTTGCATCAGAATTAGTAATGGATACTTCTGTTAGGACCAATATATCAATAACATGTGTAATTCTTCATATAAGCCTGTAACATTAACCAATGTTTTCGAAAGCTTTTGATGTTAATATGAAAGATGGAGATTCTTCTCGTCTGATGTCTCGTCTGATGTTGCTTGCATGCATTGAGTGAGTCAAAAGTACAATTGCAGGTATATTCTGGTATTATTACATTTGTCTGATGGTTCATATCCATTTATTGCTGTGTTGAAGTCTTATTTTCGATCTAATTAAGAGTATTTTGTTTTCACTGGGGCAGCCTATCTATGTCTTTCGAGCTTTTGATTTGTATAGCCTTTGTTGTTTTTGACTTCCTGAATCACCTTTTATGTTATCTTAAGCATATCTTAGCATCTTTGATCCACAAGAATTGGTAAATTCTTCCGTTTTTGTTTTTCTTGCTTGGTACATTGGATTCTGATAGAAAGGTGGTGTTAAATACTCAGATAGGAAGATTGCGGTATTTTAGCATGTGATGCATTCAAACCCTTGGCAACTGGTTTTTTCAGTCTGCTTTCTTTTATGAGATTTTCTCTTGTGGACTTGCTTGTAAGACAAACTATGACTGGAACGGATGGTGGCAAACCATGTTTTTTGCTCTTCCTGGGAATCCAATTTATGGTTTGAATATCGTTAGGCTGTAGAGAGATGTCAATAACATGGCCTACCTTTAAAACTACATTTCTGAGATTTTCTGTAAGTGCAGTTGTGGGGAGACCGTTAATAATAAGATCTTCTTTATATTGTTGCTAATTTAAAAGTTCGTATTGTTGTTGTAGGGAATTAAGTTCTTGACGGAGATCAGATGTCTTTCATCAGATTATGTTGCCTGTCGGTTAGTACATTATCACTACTTTTGATATCTTTTACCGTTTGCAAGACTTCTTCCATTGCTAAATTATTATATTTTACAAAATCCTCATACTTGCTATTTTTTTTTTGTTATTTATTCGTTTTTGTTATCAAAGAGTTCTTGGACAAGGGCTATTAAGCTGACTTTTATAGTTTCTAAACCGTTTTCTAGTAATATATTTAAAGAATGCAAATTATAGGACTCACCTGTATTTTTACTTTCCTGTTCAGCTCATCATCTGATTTTGTCTCCATTATAATCGGCTGCGTTTTTACTTTATATTCTATCGTGGGATGGCTGCATTTCTTTGTACTCGCTGGATTATAGGCACTTCCTCGCGTTTTACATTATACTGTATTTAAGTTACCAGGTTTATTTCTGAAAAATTAGCACATGTAAAGTGAAGATTCCTAAAGCATTTTCTACAAGTGATATGATTTCCATGGGCAGATAGATCTGTCAGGCATTTGTTACACCTCATGATGCACCTTTCCACCCTCGAGCAACTGCAGAGTGATTAAGAATGGCGACATCCTTTATTCTTTGCTCTTTGGTGACCACAGTCCAATCTGTCTTAAATTTTAAGCACTCAAAATCTGGATTCTACTTAGTCGATTTCGATGAATTATACATCACTTTCTTCAGCGTGAAAAGTAGAATTACTATGCAACATCACAAGGTATGAGATGTGATGACAAGAAGGGAAGACTGATATTCTAAATTCTAAACGATGAATGCCTTTAAGCATTCAGAATGGCATTTTTATATTTACACTATGATAGTAAGTGTAAAACACTTTTTATCATTATGTAATTATCAATCAGTCTAAAATAGTATCAGCATATACACTGTTTAGAATAAGAACATCAACCTGCAAATTTCGAATATTTACACTGTTTCTGGGCTAGTTTTGAAATATTATGCTTGAAAATTCATTGCAAATTTAAATTCCATTAAAGGCTGTTGACTTAAATGCTATTCGATGAACAATTATGCACCATTTCATATCAAAACATTTTACTGATTTACGTAAAATGTAAAATATTTTACGTAAAATATACTTAAATTTATGTTCTTAATTGCTCCAGTGGAGATTAATGAATCAAAACTTCTGTTGACCGATGGGTAGAATCTCATTTAAGTGTCTTCGTCTAGATTTCTTTTATGTGTCCTCCTCACCCCCCCCTCCCAACGAAAGGTTTTTTTTGCAAAAGCCCTTCTTCGGGAGAACCAGTGATGCAATCGTACTGTGGGAGCCAGAATGTTTTCTGTTTTTCATTGATTTTACATATTTTTGTATTTTTATACATCCTTCTCTAAAGATCAGACATGGAACTTTTTTCAAGCCACTTCAGGCCTCCAATAAGTGGGCAGTAGTTTCACACAGTGTGACGAAATTCATCCCCCATCCAACTGCACACATTGTCAACAGCGGGATTCGAATTCGCAGCATGTTGGTTGAAGATCAGATATGCTAATAAGGTCAACCAGGCCAGTACTTATTTCACAATAATAATAATAATCGCTTGAATGCATGTAAAGGCATGATTCTATGAAAGTTATATTAAATTTAGTAAACGAGAACCCAGATAGATGTGACGTAATGTTTCATGAAAACGATAGTCTTTCTGTATAAGTGGTGAATAATTAGTTGTATCAGCAGCAGTATGATGTGAGATAATGATTTCAAGCATCCTGGTTCGAGATCAACGAAGTTGAACATGAAACATGAAAACAAATTCTCTTATGTAACATATTTTAGACCCCATACTTTATCATAATCATCGTTACAAATTCATGACATCTCGTTTCTCACCACAAGTGCGTTACGTAATTTATCCATCAGTCTTAACAATGAATGAAAAATTTACACATGAAATGGAATGAATGACAAAGTGGGAGAGCTAGAAAGCGAATTGTTTAAATAATTAAGCTGATATTATTAAGGCATTGCTATTGAAATAGATATCACCATATTTTAAAGAAATGTGAGAAGTAAAGGAAATAACAGTACTAATGATTTTGTTGTTTTTTGAGAGTCTGGCAGCTGTCCTGAAAAAATCAGAAAAAGAGGAAAATAGAGTCACTTCATAACAAAAGGAGATCGATACGAGAACCATGACAAGATTATAAAGTCCCATGACCAGAATGCAAGATTAGGTTTATGAGAAATGGAGTATCTTTAATGGACTGCTTGTGGTTATTCAAAAGTAATCTCATTTTAATATCTTATTGGTCCTTATAAGGACTGGCTTAAAGGGGCGAAGCAAGAATGCTTTTCATATTCCCCGTTAATCTGTAGAGGATAGTGTAGGGATAAGGTGTTATTGAGCAATTAAAGCTCTGATCATGGCAGGAGGGTAACAGAAATAACCGAGCCTCAGTTAGAACTTCATTGGCTACACATTGCCATCCATTACCCTCCAAGGGTATTGGATTGAATCATAATCATTATTTTAATATCTTAGTTACATTTTACAATAATATAGCAACAGCAATGAACAAAGGGTGATTAATGAGTGGTATTTTAGGATGTTTTTGTCATAGTGCCATATGATAATTAGTATTTAAACTAAGAGAATGAGGATGGACAAAGGTGATAGGCATCGAGGTATATATGACACAGCAGTGTATCAGGGAAGAAATATAAAAAGGTTTAAGAGAAGTTAAGAAGTCTCCTTAATTACTCTACAGTGTAGAGTAATTAAGGAGAGAAGAATTTAGAAAAGCAGCTGAATTCTGTTGTATAGCTAAATGAGGTAATTAAATACGATGCCTAGACCACTCTCCACAGAGTTGTATGCGTGGATTAAAAAAAAAGAACAAACTAAAAGGCAAATGCATGTGAAGTATGACAAGTGACTGTGCAGAGAATGAATTAGAGAGCTGGGAAAATACAAAGAAAAGAGGTAATATGATTGTGTGCCCAGGGTGGTCTTAACAAGTTTGAGCGCCCTGGGTTAAAAAAAATTTGGTGCCGTAATCACATTGGATTGAGCAATAATTAAATAATACATATAATCAATTAAATAACTTTCATTGCAAAAAAGTTTATTTAAAAATATATCGACATTGCACATTTTTATGTAATTGAACAATATTTATAATATTGTTGAATTAAAATTCAACATACTCGGTTTTTAAGCACCCTTGGATCAATGGCTATAGCCCATTTAACCCAGTGGATAAGGAAGCCTTGATTGTGCCTCACCTGTTTGTAATAGAAATAGACTGGGGAGAGTATTATGAATGTAAGTCAACTTTTTTAATGGAGATCTGTAATAAAGCGGCATGCATTTACCAGAAAAATGAGAGATGAACGCACAAACGGTACTTATTATTTTGTTCTTTGTTTCATTGTTATTATTCAGAGAAAAAGAGAACAAAAAGTATAAAAAGAAAATTTCCTTTCTCTTTCCGATATTTTGCTTGTTAGGAACTAACAGTGGCTACAACCTATTAGTCATCAACTATTAGCCGCCCTCCCCTCCTCTTTCTTCTTCTTTTCAGATTCGGGTGCCCTCTTAACGATGACGATGGCGTAATTACTGAAGCATCTGTTTGGGCCTTATACAGTGGATATAGATATGGTGGTCTGCTTTCGGAACTTAGAGATATGAAGTAATCTGTTTATAAATGAACAGAGTAAATAGTAATCATCTAGAAATTTTAGATAAAAGATCCTTATATGTGTGTGAAAAATAACTCTCTTAATGCGTGTTTTAATAGCAAGACGTGTCATTGTAGACAATGTAGTTATGGTTTGACAGTATTTGTTCTGTCATTTTACAAAGGAAAACACATACATTTTTGCTTCGTGAGTAGTACTCAAGTGTTTTATGTTTACAAGAGTGCTTGAAGAAGTTTTATAGACATATCGATGCATATAATAAAGGAGAGTTTCCTTAAAATAAAATAATAATAATAAAAATAAAAACATGCTTCCACTCTTCGGGTAAGGCTATCTAAATTTAAATAAAACTGCTATTATTACTCTGCACTATCTGACATCTTCAGTTGTTTAATATCCGAGAAAACATCTGAAACTTAATAAATTTACGTTTCTTCAAGAGATATTAAGTATAATATATGAATTCTGACTAATTTGATTCACAGTTCTGGATTTTTAAGTAAAAAGCATTCAGCACAGAGGCAACTTAGTAATATACTCGTAATCTTCAATTTAATTTTAATCACTGTAGTATCATAAGAATAGTTCGAGAACAGAAACCAAATACTACTACTGGAATCACATAAAGACAGCAGCAGAAAAAGTTTACAAGAAGGTCCAACAGTAGATAGTACGGAGGAAGGAAGAAAATTAAAGGATAATAAAAAGAGAGAGAGAGAAAGAGAACCCCCTGTTTTATTTCAAGTCATTATTCTCCAACAATGATTGATCATTAAAAACTAAAAAAAAAATAAAAAATCAGCTAACGCTTTTTTATTCCCGTATACGGGGAGTAGGCGAGGCCATTTTAGCCCTATCTAACTTTGAAGGTTGAGTGGGCAGTTCAATCTCCGCTGCTACCAATCAGAGATAGATGGCCCAAGGCTATCAGTAATTAAGCGGTACAGAGTGAAGAGAGACAGCTCAAATGTGCCGCCATCTCGTGGTCCCTAAACCTAACACAATATATTTAATGTCTGAAATAATGTGGGTTATACGGTCGATTTTCTTGAGTTCAGGACGAAAAACCCGAGTTTCCGGGAGGAAAAACTCGCTTGCCCGTGCCAGAGATCGACTAACTCAGGAATCGGTCGAAAAAAGGCTTAGAAAAATTTCCTCTAGTCGCCGACTAGACTCGAAACCAAGTCTTCCTTCGTGCGGCCAAGCGCCGTGGTATGCAAATGCCACATCCACTGAGTTACACAAGCCTTTCATTAAAAAAAAAAAAACATAAAAATTTAATGAAATATCATAAAATATCAGAAATATATAGAAAATAGTTTGGAGAAAATTTTTATAAGTTTTTTTTCATTAAAAACTTATTAATAATAATTTTCCCTAAGCTATTTTCTATATATTTCTGATATTTTATGATATTTCATTAAATTCATCGTATAAAATTCATTATATTTATACTATTTTTTTTTACTGTACTGTAAATTGTACAGTAAAATTCAAATGTTCAAGTCTGTAATTTCGTATTTTCCTTTTTTTTATATACGTAGGCTGTTCAATAAGTAACAAGTCTATATTTATACAGAAAACAGATTACCTTTAATCGTCATCATTTACATGGTCTTTTTCGAAGTAACTACTGTGAGACTCGATGTATTTGTCCCAACGTTGCGTCCACTTCTTAAACACATGTGAGAGTCCGTTTTTTGAGAGTTCTTTCAAAACCGCCTCCGCAGCTTTTACACATGCTTTGTTGCTTTCGAAATGGCGGCCTCTTAGTAGTTTCTTGAGCTGAGAAAACAGCCAGAAATCGCACGGTGCGAGATCAAAACTGTATGGAGAGTGTAGTAGGATATCTGTGTTGTTCTTTTGCAAAACGTCCACTACACAACCAAACAGATATGTCTATAAAACTTCTTCAAGCACTCTTGTAAACATAAACACTTGAGTACTACTCACGAAGCAAAAATGGATGTGTTTTCCTTTGTAAAATGACAAAACAAATACTGTCAAACCATAGCTACATTGTCTACAATGACACGTCTTGCTATTAAAACACGCATTAAGAGAGTTATTTTTCACACACATATAAGGATCTTTTATCTAAAATTTCTAGATGATTACTATTTACTCTGTTCATTTATAAACAGATTACTTCATATCTCTAAGTTCCGAAAGCAGACCACCATATCTATATCCACTGTATAAGGCCCAAACAGATGCTTCAGTAATTAAGCCATCGTCATCGTTAAGAGGGCACCCGAATGGCCTTGTGGCCTTGCATTATCGTGGTGCAATAAGAAGCCATTCTTCAGCAATGGATACTGTAAATTGTACAGTAAAATTCAAATGTTCAAGTCTGTAATTTCGTATTTTCCTTTTTTTTATATACGTAGGCTGTTCAATAAGTAACAAGTCTATATTTATACAGAAAACAGATTACCTTTAATCGTCATCATTTACATGGTCTTTTTCGAAGTAACTACTGTGAGACTCGATGTATTTGTCCCAACGTTGCGTCCACTTCTTAAACACATGTGAGAGTCCGTTTTTTGAGAGTTCTTTCAAAACCGCCTCCGCAGCTTTTACACATGCTTTGTTGCTTTCGAAATGGCGGCCTCTTAGTAGTTTCTTGAGCTGAGAAAACAGCCAGAAATCGCACGGTGCGAGATCAAAACTGTATGGAGAGTGTAGTAGGATATCTGTGTTGTTCTTTTGCAAAACGTCCACTACACAACCAAACAGATATGTCTATAAAACTTCTTCAAGCACTCTTGTAAACATAAACACTTGAGTACTACTCACGAAGCAAAAATGGATGTGTTTTCCTTTGTAAAATGACAAAACAAATACTGTCAAACCATAGCTACATTGTCTACAATGACACGTCTTGCTATTAAAACACGCATTAAGAGAGTTATTTTTCACACACATATAAGGATCTTTTATCTAAAATTTCTAGATGATTACTATTTACTCTGTTCATTTATAAACAGATTACTTCATATCTCTAAGTTCCGAAAGCAGACCACCATATCTATATCCACTGTATAAGGCCCAAACAGATGCTTCAGTAATTAAGCCATCGTCATCGTTAAGAGGGCACCCGAATGGCCTTGTGGCCTTGCATTATCGTGGTGCAATAAGAAGCCATTCTTCAGCAATGGACGCTTCCTTTTGACGTGCTTGATGATAATCGCTGCAGTGTTGATCATTGTGTCTGTGATGGACGTTGAAGGTCTTCCCTCACGTTCAAGATCTTCCGCATTTTGCCTTCCTTCCTTAAAAGTTTTATGTCAGCGAAAAACACTTGCCCTCGACATTGCTTCATCATGGAAAGCTTCGCGTATCATGTTAAAAGTGTCCAATGCCGATTTTTGCAAACACACACAAAATTTAATCGAAGACTGGTCGCACCTCGTAGGCGCGCCGATGAGCACTTGCGTTTAGTCACATGACACTCTGGTACATCAGCCCTTATACGCCATCTATCAACCTCTTTTGTTAATACATACAGCACAGCCCACGTATGTATATATATATAATCAGGTCAGTCGTCACATTAGATCGCGCACTGAGGCAAACAATTAAATATCGCTCCTGATGGATTATAAGACAGAAATATAAAAAAATCTCCAGTTGCTATTTTCTTTTTATTACAAGAGAAACATTAATGCAAAACGATTACATAATAATATTAATTATGTAATCTTAAATGTTTGCTCTACGCGGATATCGCATAATAAAACTGTTTATAAGCTCTTCTAAATTTAAATTATAAGCTATGTCCGATCGATATAGTTCCTAGACTAACCAATCCTTCTTGGGTCATTTCTGTTCTCAAATAATTTTTAATCAGTTTCAGCTTGAAAAACTTCGTTGCTCACTAGCTACCCTAACGGGAATTGTTAGTAGCGACGGTGCCTACCGCAATATGGCTGAAAGAGCGCCATTATTAAGCCGCGCCGTGAGGCGGGCTGCCTCTATGCTACGGCCGGTCGACGGTACTGATAATAATACAAAAATATAATAATAATATATATATATATATATATATATATTTATTAAAAAATATACGAAATTACAGACTTGAACATTTTAATTTGAAATATTTGAATATATATATATACATATATATATATATATATATATATATATATATATAGGGTGTCCTAAAATTCAAGCAAGATTTAAATTTAGCGCCATTTGTGCGGTAAAGTGTTGTCAACGAGAAAAAAAAAAAGACAGCGTGACAGCTGACAGCTCAGGGTTATTAAAAATGACCACACACAGCAAAGAGAGTTCGTTGAATGGATTATGGAACAACAACAAGTGGATGCTTATTTTTCGAACAAAATCATCTTCAGCGATGAGGCTCATTTTCATCTTGATGGCTTCGTTAATCGACAAAATTGTCGCATTTTGGGTTCAGAAAATCCACGAGTGATTGTTGAGAAACAAATGCATCCACAACGTGTCACAGTTTGGTGCGGATTTTGGGCTGCAGGCATCATCGGTCCATTCTTCTTCGAAAATGCGGCTGGTTAGGCAATAACAGTTAATGGTGCTCGCTATCGCGACATGATAATCCAGTTTTTTGTGCCTAAATTGCAAGATATGGATGTGGACAACATGTGGTTTCAACAAGACGGTGCCACATGCCACACAGCCCGAGAAACAATTCAATTACTGCATGAGTCATTTCCTGGTCGTGTAATTTCCTGTTTTGGTGATCAGAATTGGCCGCCCAGATCATGTGACTTAACGCCGTTGGACTTTTTTCTTTGGGGTTTTTTGAAGTCTAAGGTTTATGCCAACAAGCCCACGACCACCCACGCCTTGAAGGAGGAAATTGAGCGCTGTATCAACGAAATTCAGCCACATTTATGCAAAACGGTCATGGAAAATTTCGACAAAAGAGTGCGTATGTGCCAGCAAACCCGTGGAGGCCATTTACCCGATATGCCATTCCATGCATAACCCTATACTGTATACTTTATGAATCAATATGAAATTACAATCTTTAATTAAAAACCTGTGTTTTCTATCAAAATTACTTCTTGCGTGAATTTTGGGACACCCTGTATATATGTATATATACATACACCAGGGGGCTCTGCCTTCCTGACGCCTTCGGCGCCCAACACCCCGAGTTCCGGGCTGGTGAGCTGGTTCTCCTTCAATTCTGATTACTCGAGACATGAGAGAACAATATGTTTGTCTCATGAAGGCAAACACATTGTTGGATTTCAAAATTCTGAAATTCTGCACAATAAGATCAAAGAAAAAACTAGAGTTCAATGCTTAATGCTGATTATTTAATAAAAGCAATTAACACCTGGGACATACCTGTTCTGAGATATTCAGCAGGCATTGTTGAATGGACCCAGCTGGAGGTGGAGGATTTAGACCGAAAAACTCGAAAATTAATAACAATGCACCATGCCTTCAATCCTCGCAGTTTATTTATTCATATGGAGTTTCCTCCCTTTTCTCCCCTGTTCCTATTGGGGCGAGTTGAGCCCCCTCATGGGGGATTAAGTATTTATGGCTGTAGATCCGTATGTGTTCACAGGGCCGGTTTGCCTGCTTGCGGGATGAAAACTCCCAGATAAACTGGTGTGTGTGGGGGAGGGGAACCCTGCTGTCCAAGCCCAAGACCGACTAACTTAGCTATTGCTGAGGAAGATCCTTAAGCTCCTCACGTCGGCGACGGGAATCGAACCCAGGACACTCCTTCCCCAGGCATACAGTTGCAAAGGGCAAAGCCACTAGGCTAACCGCGCGGATGATCCTCGCAGTGACATTGATAGACTCTATCACACAAAAAAGAAGGCAGAGGATTATTACAAGTAAAGCAAGTTATTGAAGAAGAAAACGAAATCTCAATGATTATCTGCAGCAAACAACTGACAATTTTCTAACTGAAGTAAGGAAAGATGGTTTATTTAAACCCATGGAGACAAAATTGGAATACAAAACCAACCATGTAAAAGTGAGAACTGATAGATGAAAAATAAGGCATTGCGCGGAAAATATGTTCACAGCATAGAGGACAGTGCTGACAGCCACTTGACCTGGCAATTGTTGAGAAATGGAGCACTAAAGAAAGAAACAGAATCGGGAATTTTTACAGCACAAAAACAAGCCATTAAAACCAATGTTATGAAAGCAAAAATATAAAAAATTCGAGAAGACAGTAAATGTAGATTGCGCAAAGAAAAGGAAGAAACGGTAGACCGCATTACAAGTGGGTGCAGCAAAATCGCACAAATTGAGTACCGTAAGAGGATAATTCACTGGCATTTATGTAAAAAGGGTTTAAAGTATCTAAAAACTATTGGAAGCATGAAGTTCACCAGAAAGTGGCTGAGAATGAAGAAGCTAAAATACTCTGGGATTTCAAAATCCAGACTGACAAAAGCCTGGAATGTAATACGCCCGATATAACAATAGTGGAAAAAAAAGTGAAAACAAGGGTGTTCAGTTTATCGAAATATCAGTACCAGGAGATAGTCGGATTGCCGACAAAGAAGCTGAAAAAATTGCAAAGTATCGCGAATTGTAAGGCCGAAGTTGAACGAATCTGGCAAAAGAAAACGAAGGTTGTTCCCATAATAATAGGTGCTTTAGACGCCATCTCTAAAACATTGAAAAAACATCTAGAAGCACTCGAGTTAGACGGATTAAAAATTGGGCAGCTGCAAAAGGCCGCTTTGTTCAGCACAGCATTCATATTCAGAAAGTATTATCACAACTCATAGGCCCTTGGGTAGGGCTCGAATTAGTGGAGAATATAACCAGCCTTTTATTTAAGAGTGAGGAAGCAAATCAAGCTTAGATGAATATTATATATTTTTTTTCCCAAGTTTTTAGGCTGGTAATTATTATGAAATATTATTATTATTAATAATTATTTAAGCTGTATAATATATACTGGTATATTTTTTCAGCTTCTCTGGGGGAAAAAAGTGTAAAAACTCGATGTCATTCATCGATTGTTGCATTCGCTGTGTTATAGCACAGAGAAATACTATGTGACTCTTAATTAATAAAATACAATCTATAAAATATAGCATATATTATATACACTAGGTTTTAAAATTCCACACTCTTCAGTTTCTCAAATACTGTATACGAGAGAACACTACACAATATACAAAGTATAAAGCAAAGGATGCAAAATAAACTAATAACTGTAATTATATACTCCACTGGATATAGCAGATAGTGTAGAGTTAGTCGACTACCAGGATTTTCAGAGGCACTCAGTTTGATGGTTATCATAAACTAACTGATCATTATCAATTAATTTATGATCCTACTGTCCAACAACTTGCAGTGGTTGGACAGTAGACTACTGGAAAGATGACATGATGTTATTAACAACCCAAAGGTTAAAGCAGAAGGGTGTGTTTTTCGTGGTGGAAGCTGCCATGAACAGATACGCTTATTTGATTCAAAGGAGATATAAATGTGATATATGACTGAGCAAGGGTTTTCTTTTCACCTGTAAAGTATGATGGCAGTAGTGTGGAAATGCTTTTCCTGATATTATTATTATTATAACATAACACTTCCAGGAAGTCCAAAGACTAATCGAGGGAGGGCACCTACTCTACAACTCTCCGTCTCCACTACTCCACCAACCGCAACTACCTTCGTCATCTACATCAACGCCGTCTACCGTCGACCACCACTGCTTGTATTTCCACAGATAATCACAAACATCCATCCCCACGAAGGGATTTGAACTCGCAGCCTTTTGACTGGAGAGCGGATACGCTAACCACTCAGCCAACCAGGCCGATTATGGGGGGGGGGGGGGTGGGGGGGGGGGGGGGTGGGGGGGGGGGGGGGTGGGGGGGGGGGGGGGTGGGGGGGGGGGGGGGTGGGGGGGGGGGGGGGTGGGGGGGGGGGGGGGTGGGGGGGGGGGGGGGTGGGGGGGGGGGGGGGTGGGGGGGGGGGGGGGTGGGGGGGGGGGGGGGTGGGGGGGGGGGGGGGTGGGGGGGGGGGGGGGTGGGGGGGGGGGGGGGTGGGGGGGGGGGGGGGTGGGGGGGGGGGGGGGTGGGGGGGGGGGGGGGTGGGGGGGGGGGGGGGTGGGGGGGGGGGGGGGTGGGGGGGGGGGGGGGTGGGGGGGGGGGGGGGTGGGGGGGGGGGGGGGTGGGGGGGGGGGGGGGTGGGGGGGGGGGGGGGTGGGGGGGGGGGGGGGTGGGGGGGGGGGGGGGTGGGGGGGGGGGGGGGTGGGGGGGGGGGGGGGTGGGGGGGGGGGGGGGTGGGGGGGGGGGGGGGTGGGGGGGGGGGGGGGTGGGGGGTTAGCGTATCCGCTCTCCAGTCAAAAGGCTGCGAGTTCAAATCCCTTCGTGGGGATGGATGTTTGTGATTATCTGTGGAAATACAAGCAGTGGTGGTCGACGGTAGACGGCGTTGATGTAGATGACGAAGGTAGTTGCGGTTGGTGGAGTAGTGGAGACGGAGAGTTGTAGAGTAGGTGCCCTCCCTCGATTAGTCTTTGGACTTCCTGGAAGTGTTATGTTATAATAATAATAATATCAGGAAAAGCATTTCCACACTACTGCCATCATACTTTACAGGTGAAAAGAAAACCCTTGCTCAGTCATATATCACATTTATATCTCCTTTGAATCAAATAAGCGTATCTGTTCATGGCAGCTTCCACCACGAAAAACACACCCTTCTGCTTTAACCTTTGGGTTGTTAATAACATCATGTCATCTTTCCAGTAGTCTACTGTCCAACCACTGCAAGTTGTTGGACAGTAGGATCATAAATTAATTGATAATGATCAGTTAGTTTATGATAACCATCAAACTGAGTGCCTCTGAAAATCCTGGTAGTCGACTAACTCTACACTATCTGCTATATCCAGTGGAGTATATAATTACAGTTATTAGTTTTACCTTTCCCTACACAAAGTAAGATAAAAACACACCAACAGTATATCCAACAGCATGTGAAAACATGTCGTTGAGTCATCTGCGCAAAAGGTTCATTTTTGAAGGAACGGTCAGGGTAGGGGATGGTAAGTGTAAACAGTACTATAAGAAAATACCAGAGTCGAGTGACTTTGGACTTAAGGTAATCGTTCATCCACTGCAGCTGCTGTTTTGTGATTTGTGTTTGGTAATGCAAAAATAAAGGGTGAGCCACAAATTCTTTGAAAGTTTCTTTGTGAAAAGTTCTAATTGTTTAGAATTTTGTAAACGAATGTTACCATAAAGTATACGATCAGAGCTAATAATCAGTGAAATAACAATAAATAACTATTTATTTGTGGTGCCATATGAAGTAATCTAAGAAGAAGAAGAAGAAGAATGAAGGAAAACGATTATGAAAAATCGACAGTGGGTGAAAAATACGAATTTTCAGTTATCATTGGGATAATTGATGTACAATTTTGTTGAATAAGAGTTCAAATTTATTTCCTAAAGAAATTTGTATTTCTGATGGAATTAGTGTAAGATATGCAGTGACAAAATCACCTTGTAATTGGAAAGAATTACCTGAAAGAGTTAAAAAACAGAATTCTTGGTTAATAAAATATAACCATCAGCTGAAGTGGGAAATTGGTTCACTAGCTTTGGACAAACTAAGAGATTGGATGATAGAATCAACATGCAAATATCATATATTACTTGCCAAAGGAAGAGAAAAATCAAAAACATTAACGAAGTTAATAGGGAGGCCTGTTCTTGATTTAAATGAAATTGGATGCCCGAAACGCGAAAACATAACGTGTACTTTTAAATGCTTTTGGAAACATAACGAAAGATTCTGTGCTTTTAATAATTCTCTGAAGTATACGAATTGGTTTCAAAGAAATAAATACACAACCCTTAATTTTACTACAGTAATAAATTCCCAACGAATGCCAAACGAAGAATTAACTTTCAGATGAGAGTCACATTGTCAAAACCATACGATGGCAATTCCACAACCATGGAAGAACCTTTGATGTATTTTTCAATTTATTTATTTTCTGTATTGTTAGATTCAGTAAATACAATTTGTAAATAATATTTCGTTCAATAAAATGTGTAAATTTAAATGAACAAATTGGGTGTCGTATATGTGTTATCCAAATTTAAGAAGGAAGATAACATTTTTTTATTTTTTATTTTTTTTTCCTTGTGAAATTTCATGCCACAAAGTAACCAGAGAATTTTTTTTTTTTGATTCATTGAATTAAAAGTGTTACAGAAATAGGTTAAGAGCACAAGGAATCGAAGGTAAAATTAATAGTTATATTGGTAATTTCCCAACAGAAACCAAGAGTTCAAAACAAAACACACGATTTCTCACCTACGTACAACAAAAGGCGACCGGATAAGATAGATACCGTAAAAGGTAAGACTTAATCAGAAATATACAGTGTTGGAAAATAAATTCTCATATACTTTATATATTTATTAATTCTGCTCAGTTATTCTGTTAGAATATGACCTGTAAAAGTAAAAAATACAGAAAATAACGAATCAATTGAAAAAAAAATAATAAAAATTTCACTTGTCTGAATTCCATACTCTAACAGCAATCGGAATTCGAAACCGGAAATAACACTTACCCTAAACAAAACAGCGCATAGACTTTCCAACCAAGGATGGACACAGTGGGAAAGATAAATACAGAGAACCAAACGGATACTAAAGTAAATTAAGTAGTCCACTAGATTTTCTGGTTATTTACAGAAATATCTATCAACTCCTATGTTTTGTGTGTTTTGTGGTGTGAATATATGTTAGACACAGTAACCTATAATGAAAACTCTTTTCCGTTTTGAAAAAAAAATAATAATTTCACTTATCAGAATTCCATAATCTAACAGTAATCGGAATTCGAAACCGGAAATAACACTTACCCTAAACAAAACGGCGCATAGACTTTCCCAAGTGGGAAAGAATTAATACAGCCAACCAATCGGATACTACTCTAAATTAAAATTAAATGTAAGCATTAATTAACAACACCAATGAATCCCGACGGTAACGAAGAATGAATAATTTTAGGATATGTGTTATTCAAACATCTTGATACTAAGTCCTTAGTCATATGAAATTATTTGAGAAATATCCAAACTTGAGGAAATGATACCTTTTGAACAATACCCCAATTTACGGATGTGACTCATGTCATCCCCTTTGAAGAAAACCGATCGCTCGGGGATATTGCAAATGACGAAAGCCCAGCATCTACGGTCTGTAATGAAAAGGATGAAGTAACTAGTTCAGGTTACAGTATTTACAGAAATTTCATTCTTTGTGGTTTTTGTGTTTGTGTTGTGGATATAAATTCAACTATTTTGGAATATTCGTATTTCGAAGAGTCATCTGGAAAACTGTAAGTACTTTTTTAACTTAAACATAACAATTGCTCGTATGTTTTTGGTAAGCGTAATTCTAATACTGAATAGTTTTTTTTTTCCATAAGAATAATCATAGGGTATATATTAGAGTATCAACATGGATACATTAGTGATTTTTTATATCTAATATGTGTGTGTGTGTTTAAGGACAGGTTTTTTAAGTATATAATTAATTATTCAGAAAAACTCGAAACACGAGAGCCATCACGACTTTCTCTAAGAATTCCCACGCTTTAACAGGAAAGAAATACCCAAAATGTATTGGAAAATTAGTACATCCATCTATAGAAGAAAAAAAACTGTATGTTTGTGTGACATAGAATATAGTTAAATTAAATTATCATTCCAAACTCAATAACAACAAACATTCACGTCACGAATCCTAATGTGATCTTGATCTTGTCAGAAGTGTCCCACCAATCACGAGACGATTACTTAACCACTAAAATCATCCTTCCCATTCAAAACAATAACGTCACTTATTTACAACTAACAACAAATATTCACGTCACGTTTCCTTATCTTATCTTGATCTTGATCTGGTTTAAAGTGTCCCACCAATCACGACACGATTTCTTATCCACTAATATCATCCTTTCCATTCAAAACAACAACGTCACTTATTTACAACTAACAAATGACGTCACTTATCTACATCTCATAACAACAAACATTCACGTCACGATTCCTTATCTTATCTTGATCTTCATCTTGTCACTAGTGCACCACCAATAACAACACGAATCATTATCTCTAATATATCTCCCTTTTCCATTCAAAACAACAACGTCACTTATTTACAAATAACAAATGACGACATTTATTTACAAATAACAAATGACGTCACTTATCTACACCTGATAACAACACACACCCACCACACGATCCCTTATCTTATCTTGATCTTCATCTTGTCACTAGTGCACCACCAATCACAACACGAATCCTTATCTCTACCATCACCCATAATCCCATACGCGAACCAAAACACAAGAGCTGAAGCCAGTGACACACTTGCCCACACGGAAATTCCAAACATTCCAGACCCATGAAGCCATGCACACAATGACGTCATCAACCAATCACGTCACGATTCCTTATCTTATCTTGATCTTGATCTGGTCACTATAGCCTCCCCTACTACTTATGAGCTATGATCTGAGGAAGCTCCTTTAACAGTGTTCCAATTGTATTTTTATGGTCTGAATGACAGACTAATATGAAGATGAAGGGTTTTCTACTCAGAAATATTGAAACTGATTGTCGAGATGTCTGATCCTGATGCATCTTATTAACGTTTTTTGATAGCCATGGAGTGAGTATAGGTTTTATCTCGGATTTCCGACTGAACCACAATATTTTTATAGGTGATCATCGTCTCTTTGTATTGGATAATCATTGCGATTTTATATCTACAAGGAAGAATTTTTTGAAGATCCGGTAGTCATTTCCAGGCTTGGATTAATTGGAGAATATGGAAAGTTACAGTGTTAATGATGGGATAATCTGATATGTTAGAAGAGATGTGACAATTCCCTCTACTGAAAGGGACGGGGTATTTTGAAATGTAGTCACTGTTCGGTCACTCCTGGTAAAAAGGTCTGCCAGCTGTTATGAAAACTGTCTCCCAATATAACACCTCTTCTGAGGATGTTGGTGATGAAAACATGAACCTGTTCATTACTGTTTACTAATACACTAAGGCTGCTGTCTAACCTGCTGTGATGTTCTCTACTGGAATCTTTCTATTTTGTTATTAGGAATAGTTGAAGGTTCCAGTTCAAGATGTCCTGCATGAGTTGAAGAATTTTTGTTGACATAGCATCCTGCTACGCTATGTAAATATTGAGAGTAGTATATTACTCTCAATATACTACCTTCGAAAATATGAAGAGTAGTATTGTAATTCGGTATCTCCGGAGTATACTTGACATGGTCTGATAATTCTGCAGTAGTCAGGAATATGTAGGGAATCATCACTGAAGCTCATCCATGACATTGTTGAATACTGAAAATGGAATCTGCTATTCTGCTCTGTTAATTCTTTCTTAGATTTCAGACGTTGAATGGTATTAGTTTATTGAAGAAGGGGCTAGTCAAACTAATTTGCAGAGCAGATATAGGTAGTCTTGTATTTCGGATGGAATGCAGAATGACTTTTAGAAAAGGAATTAATATTTATTAATACTGATTTTTTTTCAAACTACGGATTGGGCATTACATCCTTTTGGCCTTGTTGATCTCTGATCTGTTTTCCTGGTAGTTTAGTTTTGAGTATAAATCATGGACCTGAGATATGAGTTAGGAATCCTCGTAAAGGAATCTGAGTGTTTTTCCTAGTTTATGTGGATATCCTCATATTTCTGCCTGAGGAAGTTCACTCTAAGCTTATTCGTACTGTTGTGCGCTTCTTCTTGTTCTTCTTCGTTATCTATTCTCTTTACATCTTCTCCATTAGTGAGTACAGTGTGACTGCAAGCATTATCTATGAGTTTTCAAGGCTTAGCAGATGTTAAGAATGCTGTGAATATTAATCAAAAGAAATTTATCAAAGGAAATGTTTCTCTTTCTCATCTAGTGAAGAGCATTCACGTGTAATATAGTAATATATATATATATATATATATATATATATATATATATATATATATATATATATATATATATATATATATATATATATATATATATATATACAGGGTGTCCCAAAATTCACGCAAGAAGTAATTTTGATAGAAAACACAGGTTTTTAATTAAAGATTGTAATTTCGTATTGATTCATAAAGTATACAGTATAGGGTTATGCATGGAATAGCATATCGGGTAAATGGCCTCCACGGCTTTGCTGGCACATACACACTCTTTTGTCGAAATTTTCCATGACCGTTTTGCATAAATGTGGCTGAATTTCGTTGATACAGCGCTCAATTTCCTCCTTCAAGGCGTGGGTGGTCGTGGGCTTGTTGGCATAAACCTTAGACTTCAAAAAACCCCAAAGAAAAAAGTCCAACGGCATTAAGTATGATCGGGGCGGCCAATTCTGATCACCAAAACGGGAAATTACACGACCAGGAAATAACTCATGCAGTAATTGAATTGTTTCTCGGGCTGTATGGCATGTGGCACCGTCTTGTTGAAACCACATGTCGTCCATATCCATATCTTGCAATTTAAGCAAAAAACTGGATTATCATGTAGCGATAGCGAGCACCATTAACTGTTATTGCCTAACCAGCCGCATTTTCGAAGAAGAATGGACCGATGATGCCTCCAGCCCAAAATCCGCACCAAACACTGACACGTTGTGGATGCATTTGTTTCTCAAGAATCGCTCGTGGATTTTCTGAACCCCAAATGCGACAATTTTGTTGATTAACGAATCCATCAAGATGAAAATGAGCCTCATCGCTGAAGATGATTTTGTTCGAAAAATAAGCATCCACTTGTTGTTGTTCCATAATCCATTCAACGAACTCTCTTTGCTGTGTGTGGTCATTTTTAATAACCCTGAACTGTCAGCTTTCACGCTGTCTTTTTTTTTTTCGTTGGCAACACTTTGCCGCACAAATGGCGCTAAATTTAAATCTTGCGTGAATTTTGGGACACCATGTATAAATATATATATGTTAAAGATGCCAAGTTATTTTAAACCTGGTTTTACTTCATTTCCCAAGAAAGCAAACAGACAAATAAGTCAAGTTTGCGCCGGCACGTATTTCAAGTCTAGCTGACCCTCAAAGTAGTGCAAGTCAAGGTAACTCATGGTAAAGATAGAATAAGCTCTGATCACTATTCTTAATATTTATCCTTAATGCACAGCCCATCTCCTGAGGATCCCTTGCCTTTAATACATAGCATCATACATCTCCCTTGAGGAGATGTATGATGCTATGTATTAAAGGCAAGGGGCCACTACCCAGACCGGTTTCGATCTTTATTGAGGTCTCATCAGTGGGAGCCAGGCTAGAAATACCAAGATTTTACTAATACAGAGCTTATAAGTATTTTGCCAGAACAAATTACCATAAATTGTTTTAACCTTATTAAATAAAAATCTCAGGATGATATATAAATGTAGAAAGTATTTTACCTTGGATATAATAAATTTTAAAGATGCCAAGCTATTTTAAACCTGGTTTTACTCCATTTCCCAAGTAAGCAAACTGACAAATAAGTCAAGTTTGCGCCTGCACGTATTGCAAGTCTAGGTGACCCACTGATGAGACCTCAATAAAGGTCGAAACCGGTCTGGGTAGTGGCCCCCTTGCCTTTAATACATAGCATCATACATCTCCTCAAGGAGATTGGCTGTGCATTAAGGGTAAATATTAAGAATAGTGATCAGAGTTTATTCTATCTTCACCATGAGTTGCCTTAACTTGCACTACTTTGAGGGTCAGCTAGACTTGCAATACGTGACAAATACGTGACAAATACGGCTGCAAACTTGACAAATAAGTCAAGTTTGCAGCCGCAAACTTGACTTATTTGTCTGTTTGCTTACTTAGAAAATGGAGTAAAACCAGGTTTAAAATAGCTTGGCATCTTTAACATTTATTATACCCAAGGTAAAATACTTCCTACATATATATATTTATATATATATTTTTTTTTTTTTGAGGTTAGTTGAAAGGGGAGGCTTGACATTTTTTGATTGATGTTCTTCCCCTTAGTTTGGTATTCCTTACTTCTAGTGTTGCTCCGTACCAGATTCTCTGTGTCATTTGATATTTAGGAACAAACTCTTCCTAATGCGATCCTCCTCAGAACAGCAGAAACATTATGATTTCACTGATAAGTAGAAATTGGAAGTTGTGATTTTGTAATTTCAACTGTCATTGTAATTCAGTATACTAACCTGAACCTTTCTCCACGCTTTTCAAAAAACTTGACAGAATTAATAAATTAGTTTCAAAATAAACAACCCATTTCTCTCCATATCGTAAAAATGTTATCATTACAACAAGGACATGTTCCTATGGAGCAGCATGAATTCAATTTTCAGAAAATTCTAAATGATATTAAAATAATTTGGGGTGTACTTTCAAAATAGGAAGCATTTTGTGTTTGTTTATCGTTTTGTACATATATAAAAATTACCATCTAACTTTGACTTCATTGAAATTTGGAATTTCGGATCTTTATAAATAAATAAATAAATAAATAAAATAAGCAAAAAATTGTACCATGTTCCAGTTTTAGTTTAAACTAAACCAGAACAGTGTGGATAAAATTATTTAAATGTTTCAAAAAATGATTCACAATAATAACTTAATAACTTCTTTCAGATGGAATGGGCTTCGATATTTTGAATCTCTACCAAAATATTTTGCAGAATTTCAGGTTTCGACTAAATCGAACTGTTTACTGAGGGAGGGGGGGAATAACATTTCGAAATGATACAGAAAAATAAACTATCATCTTGGTGGAACAGAATATAATGAAATCTAAAAGCAGTATTAGTAGTAATGACAAACAAATCCAAATTTATTGGATAAATTTTTTGCTGCTGTTCCGATGAACTGTACAAAAATAATATTGTGAAAATCAGGGTATTATTTCTGGGAAAACTCCCATCCTCTTAAAAACTATTATTTTTACGGCTATTTTGCCTGTTTTTGTTTAGGAGTGCCCCTGTTTTAATGTCATTGGCTTTTTATTCAAGAATTCTTAGGGCATTGCAGATGTATTTTAGAGGCAAACATATGTAGCATAATAGAAGAAAATTTGCACATACCTTTTCTTGGATGATGTTGCCTGTCTTCTTTCTGCGGTGTGCACACTTGCTGTTATGGTGTTGAGAGGAGAGTTGGGGGGGGGGGGCGTAAGGCAGTGTGGGAGAATTAATTTGAAAAAAAACAGGGTTTTTTATATAATATATACATATATTATTTTTAAGGGTGGGCGGAGCGCTTTTTTTGTAATGTGGGAAAAAGATGAAAAAGGGGGCTGAAAATAGCAACTGTATTTTAGAAGGGCAAGGGTTTATGGGAAAAGGGAGCTGGGGAGAGCGTTGACGGGGTGAGAGCCGTTTCGACCGTGTGGTCGTCATTTGACATAGCATCCAGTTTCTCATGGAGAAACTGGATGCTATGTCGTCGTGTCGGCTTGGTGTTTCTGCCTTTGAAGTGTTTGTGTTATCGCCTATTGGTCGGAGTTGTTACCTAATTTTTATGTTGTGAAGCATCCAACACTCGCAGATTATGTAGGGTCGGTGGACGTTGATTGAGTTCTCGTCATATTTTATGGCTATCGTTTCCGATATTGTAAGCATTGTTTCATTGTGTTGTCTGTCTATTATGATGGCCTTGTCGATTTGCGGGGTACGTTTTTGTTCAAGGGTGTGAACTGCTATTTCTGTTTTCCCTGTACTTTGTATACTATTTTCTTTTCGACGATGCGTTTTTTAGTGGTTAAATGTTCTGGTATAGGGATGTTACAGTCAAGAAAGTTCTTGTAGTCTTGCCCATAAAGACCTGATGGTAGAACCTGTGTAGGTGATATTACAGTCTCTTTGGGAGGGAAATTTGTAGACTACGTTGTGGTGTTCTAATATTTCTTTGTGTGTGTGAGATTTAGTGGGTTTCGGAAGATTTGCCAATTTTTGGTTTGTGGTGAATACCAGTTTGTAGTCAGTATGTTTGAAGATGTATTTGTAGACTTTGTATGTGTTCTGGATGTATGGCAGTTTGATAACCTTTTTTGTTGGTAAGTTTGTTTTGGTTGTTGGGTTGTTTTGACGGGTTTTTGCTGTTCTGTTTGCATAATTTATTAGTTGTGTGGGATATTTGCGATTTTTAAAAATCTGTGTTAGTTTCTTTATTTCTGTGTTGAGATAATTATGGTTAGTTGAAAACTTGTAAGCATTTATTAATTGTGATAGGATGACCGATTTTTTAACAGAATATATATGGTATGAGTAGAAATGGAGGTAGTTTCCGATATGCGTGTAGTATATTTTCGTGGCTATTTTGTTGTTTTTTCTGATTAATGTAAAGTTTAAGAAATTGATGGATTTGTTCTGTTCGGTTTCTATGGTGAATTTCAGTCTGTTGCTGTAACTGTTTAGGTACACTTGTATGGTGGTGATGTGTGTAGGTTCTCCAATGTACAAAATACCGTCCACGTATCTGCCATAAAAGTGATGCCGGGGGAGGGGAGGGTGAAGTAGGAGTGATTCTATGTGTGCTAGGAATAATTCCGCTAGTTGTCCGCTGATATTCTGGTCCATAGGATGAGCCCGAAATTTTGAATATACATATTGTTGTTGAATTTGAAGAAGTTTGCAGAGATTATTAGTTTGATTAAGTTTATAATATCATTAGGTGTTAATTTTGTAAGAAAGTGTAGGGTGTGGTCTTCTGTGAGTAGTGTGTGTACGATGTCTAACGTTCTGGGAACATCCACCTTAGTGTATAATGAAGCTGCATCCAAAGAAGTGAGGATATCTTCCTGGGATAAGGTTATGCTATTCATTTTTTTGAAAAGGTAGTCCGTATTTTTTATCATGGAGTTAGACGTTGTAAGTAATGGTTTGAGAAGCTTTTGAAATTAATTACAACGTCTAACTCCAGTAAAAAAATACGGACGACCTTTTCAAAAAAATGAATAGCATAACCCTATCCCAGGAAGATATCCTCACTTCTTTGGATGCAGATTCATTATACACTAACGTGGACGTTCCCAGAACATTAGACATCGTACACACACTACTCACAGAAGACCACACCCTACACTCTCTTACAAAATTAACACCTAATGATATTCTAAACTTAATCAAACTAATAATCTCTGCAAACTTCTTCAAATTCAACAACAACAACATGTATATTCAAATTTTAGGACTCATCCTATGGATCAGAATATCAGCGGACAACTAGCGGAATTATTCCTATCATACATAGAATCACTCCTACTTCACCCTCCCTTCCCCCGGCATCACCTTTTATGGCAGATACGTGGACGGTATTTTGTACATTGGAAAACCTGCACACATCACCACCATACAAGTGTACCTAAACAGTTACGGCAACAGACTGAAATTCACCATAGAAACCAAACAGAACAAATCCATCAATTTCTTAAACTTTACATTAATCAGAAAAAACAACAAAATAGTCACGAAAATATGCCACAAACCCACGCATATCGGAAACTACCTCCATTTCTACTCATACCATACATATTCTGTTAAAAAATCGGTCATCCTATCACAATTAATAAATGCTTACAAGTTTTCAACTAACCATAATTATCTCAACACAGAAATAAAGAAACTAACACAGATTTTTAAAAATCGCAACTATCCCACACAACTAATAAATTATGCAAACAGAACAGCAAAATCCCGTCTAAACAATCCAACAACCAAAACAAACTTCCCAACAAAAAAGTTGTCAAACTGCCATACATCCAGAACACATACAAAGCCTACAAATACATCTTCAAACATACTGACTACAAACTGGTATTCGCCACAAACCAAAAATTGGCAAACCTTCTAAAACCCACTAAATCTCACACACACAAAGAAATATTAGAACACCACAACGTAGTCTACAAATTTCCCTGCCAAAAAGACTGTGATATCACCTACACAGGTTCCACCATCAGGTCTTTGTGGGCAAGACTACAAGAACACTTCCGTGACTGTAACATCCCTATTCCAGAACATTTAAACACTAAAAAACGCAACATCAAAAAGAAAAATAGAATACAAAGTACAGGGAAAATAGAAATAGCAGTTCACGCCCTTGAACAAAAACATACCCTACAAATCGACAAGGCCATCATAATAGACAGACAACACAATAAAACAATGCTTACAATATCGGAAACGATAGCCATAAAATATGACGAGAACTCAATCAACGTCCACTGACTCTACATAATTTGCGAGTGTTGGAAGCTTCACAAAATAAAAATTAGGTCACAACTCCGACTAATTGATGATAACACAAACACTTCAAAGGCAAAAACACCAAGCTGACACGACGACATAGAGTTCAGACGACGATCCACATGGTCGAACCGGCTCGCACCCCGTCAACCCCCCCCGGCCCCCTTGTCCAATAAACAGTTGCTATTTTCAGCCCCCATTTTTCATCTTTTTCCTACATTACAAAAAAACGCTCAGCCCACTCTTAAAAATAATATATGTATATATTATACAAAAAACCCTGGTTTTTCAAATTAATTCTCCCACACTGCCCTAAGTCCCCCCCCCCCACTTTCCTTTCAACACCATAACAGCAGAAGTATGCACACCGCAGAAAGAAGACAGGCAACAACATCCAAGAAAAGGTATGTGCGAATTTTCTTCTATTATGCTACATATGTTTGCCTCTAAAATACATCTTCAATGCCCTAAGAATTCTTGAGTAAAAAGCCAATGACATTAAAACAGATGCACTTCTAAACAAAAGCAGGCAAAAATAGCAGTAAAATTAATTGTGAAAATCATCTTCTTATGATTATCTTAGATCATTTCCACATCTGCTGTTAAATAAGTTTAACTCTACTTATTGTTTGAGACTTTTCAGCGTGCCACACCTACAGCATACAGCATTGCCTCAAGCATTACGAGTTTCCTAATGCAAAACTATTATCTTTTATGTGATTTCCACCCACTAAAGTTAAAATCATGGGTGAACTAAGTCTCTCTCTCTCTCTCTCTCTGTACACATACATAGAGAGAAAGAGAAAGGAGAGAGAGAGAATATATATATATAAGAATATGCAATACGTAATTACATAATCCAGAAATTCTCTACAGATCAAAGATGGAATCTAGGTTACGTCTGCCCTCCAATAACTGCAGAGGTTGACTCACAGTGGGGTGATAAACCTGATCTCCCACCTAGAGACCATCGCTAACATCCCTGCCCAAAACGGGATTCCTCCCGCAGCCACTCGGCCAACCAGATCCGCTTCATATCGAATTACTTGATTTAAATAAAGGAATCTAAAGCATGTGACAGTCCTATAGGCTTATTTCAGTTTTTTTGAGTTAAATCAACTTAATATATTTTAAATGAAAATAAATAAGCTAAACATATTTACTATTAGAATATTCAGATATTTCAAGTTCAAAGTTTTTTTTTTTTATGATGTATAATTTTTAAATAACGCATATGTTTTATTTTACTTTACACTCAGCCTAATTAAATTTTCAATTATTTGAAATAAATCTTTTGCTTAACAACATCTCAAATCGAGGGAAAAATCGAAATAACTAAATTGAATTTTTCACTGGTAGGATGAAATGAGACATTATTATTCAAATAAAGAAGTAGAATAGAAATGACACGGTATACAGAAAACAGTTCATCGAAAGACGATTTACCTAAAGTTAACATTAAAAAATAAATAAATTCGCTAATACCTTTTAAAGCAATTCGCCAATCAATCGAAAATATGCAGTTCATTCATCCAAACAGCAAATTGAAGAAAGCATTTGATCGAAAAATGACTAGAAAGACAATTTCACCCATACATCGGTTAAAATCGATATATGTGATTTACCTGTAGGAGAAAGGGAAAAAAAGAAAAAAAAAAACATGTATATTTACGTCAAATAAACCATCGTAATAGTACTTTGGCATAACATCGCAGATGCAAAGCCTCGAAGTTAAAAACGAGTGTCGCACTATCAGACTTCAACACAATATTAAAGTTTCCTCTAAGTTATCCCCTTACCCACAGCGTAAATTTTTCAACGAGTGGCTTTTCTTTAATATTTTCAAAATTCATAAATTTAAATATTTAAATATGTTGTGTTTAAATAAAAAAATAAATCCTCTAAAGCTTTTGGAGTAGGAGAAGCTCTATTAGTCCTAACCAACATTTTGAAGACAGGCAGTTAGCTAATCTCTATCCCTCAAGATTTCATTGATAGTAAGCCCCAAGTTATCAATGAATCCAATCATTTCTGAGAGAGGGAGGAAAGAAAAAGAAAAACTGCCGCCATCTCGTATCCAAAAATCCTAACGCTTCGTATTAGAAACTGCATGTAATAGTGTGAGTTTAATGATCGTTTTACTATTCCGTTATTATCATTTTTTTATTCATTTTTAATAAGTCACTTATTATTATTACGCAACACCTCCAAAGAGTTCAAAGACTCATCGGATGAGAGCACCTACTCTACAACTACATCTAACCGCAACTATACCAACGCCATCTACCTCCTACCACCACTAGTATTTCCACAGACAGTCACAAACTTCCATGCCCACGGCGGGATTCGAACCCACAGCCTTTTGGCTGGAGAGCGGATATATATATATATATATATATATATATATATATATATATATATATATATATATATATATATATATATATATATATATATATATATATATATATATATATATATATATATATATATATAAAGCTACGATAAGTCTGCTTATAACGAGGTCTCTACTATACTTATATTTAGTAAATAGATGATAGTATATTGCGCTACAGAATATTCTCATTAGTTAAGTCGACATACAGTGAACAAATATTGTTGTTTTCTTCTTATTCTAGTATCGCTTTTTCTATCCACACTAATCTTGTGGCAATGGCGTAAAGAAGAATGGATAACTACAGAATTCCAAAACCGTTAGCACTAAAGAGTACCCTTAGGGAATAAAATGGCGTAGCAAATTTATTTAATATTTATTATTTTCAAGAATAAAACTATATGTAAAACTATGCATACTGTGTATTGGAATACGGTAATCAATTTCTGTTTTCAATCTTTCTTTTTTTTTAAATTTCTTTCTGGCAGAAACTTTTCTCCTTTTCAAAATTTTAGCCCGAATTCTGCAAGCGGTTCGGAGGTTTGGTTCATTTGTAATTTCATCGTATGCTTTGCACCGATTTTCTTTTACATGTTGTTGACAGTTACTCCTGATGTGTCATCCGCAGCTGCCGATTGCCTGCCACTCCTCTTATCGAGAGTCTTTACTCCTTGTCCGACATTGACAGAGTCGAACGAGGAGTAAAGTCGACATAAATGCACACCAAGACATCGTGATTGTGGTCTACCGTACCATTTCAAGATCGGATGTTTGTTTGTTTGTTTGTTTTTTTCCACGTTAGGTTTCAATTTTGAAGCACGAACTTTGGTCATTCTGTGATATTCGAACTGAGATGAGTTTTTTCTTCATCTTCAAGATCTTATTTCGCAGAACAAGAGCATGCTGAACAGAAAATGACGTTTCGATTCGGTTTAACTGTTTTGAAGATGGAAACTATTAACAACGTCCCTAGCTTCGTAAGTGCAGCGAACGTGACCATCACATTTTTTTACTTCATGATTTAAGATTATGGAATAGGATTTTTTCCTTTTAGAACATAAATATTATACTTAGTGTGCAAATGTATGCACAATAAACAGAGGCGGAGGACACTATGGTTTCCACGAAAGAAACCTAAAACGCTTCCAAAAAGACCATGAAGATTTTACTCTGTTAAACATTTTCACAGTTAATTTCTTGAATTTTTGCATTATAAAACCTCTAAAAATGATGTTTGTCAACTTAAATAATCCAACACAATTGCTAACTGTACAAAACATGTGAATCTGGCTCAGCACTAACGAGAAGAGACAAGAGGAAGTTTTTGTTTCTTCTTTTTCTTTAACTCATTACCATGACAGGGTATCCAAGTGCAATTAGGTCAAATTTAACTACCAGTCATTTGTTTAAGAATATAAAATAAAATTATTCTTACCTGTTCAGTGAATCCGCACTTTCAGATGTACATACTTTGTTCATCTTTCTTCCTTGTCGTAAATCGATTTCTACACTTTTTTTTATTGCCAAAGGCTCACACTTTTCTGCGTTCTTTGTGTAATTTTGCGACTTTAAATTTGAATTCCTTTTATTTTTACATGTTAATCTGCACTTTCTGTCCTCTGTGTGGAGATAATCCCATATTTTACTGACACGAAAATCTTCCATTTCAACATCGCTTTCTTTGTCAATTGGGTGTCTACGTTCATTACGTGAATAATGATATTCCACTCCGCCTCTTTTGTTGCTTCCATTTATTTTATGGGTCATATTACATGCCTTTAATGTGGGAAAAAATTCTCCCTCCTTAGGCCAAGGTGCGTGTTTCTTGCTGTCTTTGAAATGACAAGTTCCTTCTTTATAATCTCTCGTTAATATCAAGGTATCCGTACTATCTGTCACTGGTTTATACTGTTTATTTTTTCGGAAAATCTTCCAACAATACCCCATTTCAGAACTTACGCTGCTAGGAGTATCATTGAAGCATTCGCCATTGCTTATTTGATGAAGCGGTTTGTCACATAAACTTCTTAAAGTGGTCGCAACAACATGACGGCGTACCGCGACCAAATGTTCCAGGTAATCTTTGGGTTTACATTCATGAGAATTAATGGCTACTGTATAAGGAGCAGATCCCATGGGTGCTTTTATTTGATATGCATGCCAGAAGGGCAGTTCCGGATAAATATTTTCATCGTCTGTGAGGCTGTTCATTATATTAACATCTCTATTCCAAGTACTATGAGAAATGTGACAATTGCTTTGTTTTTTTGTTAACCATGGCCATAGAAGCCTATCACCTTTGTGTGGCTCTTTCATTCCATGCGTACGACTTTTACGTCTGTATGGAAATGTCATCCATTTTTTGCTATTGGAATTTTTACTCGTAATCAATTCTCTCCCCCAACAGCTACATATCTGATTATCTGAAAGACTGCGGTAAAATTTCTTTCTGAATTTATGAAAGTCATGGACTTTAGACAAAACAGATTGCTTCGAATCTTTGCATTTCTTTCCTAACATATTCGATAACTCAGGATTATCAAATAGATGCGGCACATCATGGCTACGGGCTCCAAAAGGATTTTCTTTTGTTAGACGAAGTAGACGAAGACTTTCTGTCATAATATTTGTCAAATATTTCAAGAAATGACCCAGACTTTGCTTTGATATACTTGGAGACGATTTTGTTTTACTAGACGGATACAAAAATAATGTTTGCGTTTGTTGATTTCGAACATTTGGCGATTTATGAGTGTTAGGTGATGGGTCTTCAACAGCATGGCCATTTAAAATATTACAAGTTAGGTTTATTGCATTCCCGAACGTCGAATCCGTTTGATTACAAGACACAGGTACGCCCTCGTTCTTCGTTAAGTCAGAAGTCTTATCTCTTTCTTTTGTACGAGATACCGTTATTGCGTTTGAAAGTTCGAAGAATGGATCATTCCGTATAATCCCAAATGATTTTGACTTGTGTTGTTCCTTAAAGTTAGGACTCTGTTCCGAAGTTCTGGATCTCGAGTAACTATGATTCTCCTCTGCCGGCGATTTCGAAGGAATCGTGTAGGGTCCCAAATGACGCAAAAGTCCATCAGTAACAATGGAGTCTAAAGACAATGTTCTGGGACTGAGACACGATACAGTAAAACTTCCTTGATCTGAAGATTTCTCTAAGCTGTCCTCAGATAAAGATGTTAACGATGGGGATAAAAGACTTCCATGGTGAGGTGTCTGGCAGCTGTTGCTAGAAGCTGTAAATGCTGTACTGAAGCGTGTAGAAGGGCCGATAAAAACATAAGTTATGCTATCGGAAGATGAAGAAAGATTACTAGAATATTCGGAGACACTATCGTTTCTTATATCTGGGCCAACTGAACCTTCGGTATCTGTATATCGAGTGGATTGGCTTCCTTCTTTTGAAGAAGCATCTCTGTCCAATGAAGTGATTCCGTGTGTCACTGAGTTTATTAACATAGTTTTATTTGGTTTACTTATAAAAGTTTCCTCCAGACTGCTGTTTACCATCATTTCGAACTCTACGGTTAAGACAATTCTTTTTGTTCACTTCCAATATGTGTACATCAGATTATAGAATAATAATAATAATAGCAACCTCAACTTCACACTTTTTTGTGTACATAAATTAATTATTTTCGATTGCACCTTTTGCAATGCTATGATTGAGATTCTTTATTTATTTTGCTACTGTTGAAAGCCCAGCGAATTTATAAAATCGTGTGTGAATATTGTAGAATCACTTAAAATGGATTGTTCTATATATGCAGCCAAATGTATAAATGTATCTCTCTCTTTCTTTTTTCTTTCTTTTTTTTTTTTTTTTTTACCTTTTGACTAAACTGAAGTACTTCAAATCTTTAGTACCTATAAAATATAACCATGCCATATATTTTACATGAAATTTACATAATAATATTATTAAAAATATTTGATTAAAAGAATATTTATGAGAAATGAGAATATTTAGTTAAAAGTATCGTTCGCATATTCTCTTCATGTTAATTATAAATTTTTAAAACAGTGATTTTTTTTTTTTTCGATTACTAATTTTAGAGTGTGTGTGTTCGTCTGGTTGCTCAAGTGTTGGAATCCCACTGCTAGCATGGATATTTGTAATGTCTTTAGACGGTAGATAAATCTCAATGATCCTTCAGTCACAATTCCACTTACAAGAGGCTTCAATTCCCTAAAAGAAATCCATGTTTGTCCTCAAGAACAGAGTTTCCGGATTTACACCTTTAGCACTGAAAGTGCTAAAGAACAAGTTTGAGATCGTTCATGAGTATGATTCCCATAAAATAATAATAATAATAATAATAATAATAATAATAATAATAGGGGTTGGGTTCGAGACGACATTGAGATTGGTAAGTGAATTTAGTGCTCTTTCAAAATAGGTGATTTTTATCTGTTTTATTGAGTTTTCCTTTAGAAAATTGGTGAAAAATATTATTGTACATTTTCGTGTTTTTAGTATTTTTTATTAAGATATCGCAGTTTTAAATATAGTTTAAATTGGCCCTATAAACACACAAGAAAAAAACTAACGCAAAGAAAGCGCCGCTAAGTTGAGAATAAGAAGGTTTTCTCTCATATTGAAGATATTCAGGAGGTTATTGAAAAGGAATTAATCTTCGAATTAATCCGCGCGGTTAGCCTAGTAGCTATGCGCTTCGCAACCATATGCCTGGGGAAGGAGTGTCCTAGGTTCGATTCCCGTCGGTGACGTGACGAGCTGAAGGATCTTCCTCAGCCATAGCCAAGTTAGCCAGTCTTGGGCGTGGACAGCAGGATTTTTTTCACAAGTTTATTCTGGGGTTTTTCATCCTGCAAAGCAGGCAAACTGGCCTTGAGAACTCAACACTACAGGCCATAGGATACACCGGGGCATAAGGCTGACCACCTTATCCTGTAAACGGAGTGAGGTCCGATGATCAATGGACCCTCGACACCGCAAGGTAAAAGAGGGTATAAGGAAGATGAGATGAGATGAGATTAATCTTCGAAATAGCGAGCTACAAAAAGTCGAGCGGCGTTTGAATGAACATAGGAAGAAAAAGAAAATTAAGCAGCAGAATTAGAAACAACAAAGCACGGAATGAGGTAAGTTATAAGTAACGAAAATCAGGTAAATAACGTTGATTTTAAAAAGAAGGAACTTATTTGGTATGGTGACTCTATCATAAAACATACGGTTGATAAATTGGTTATAACTTAAAATTTTCCCGAAGCAAAAATTATAACATAACATGCAATTGAAAAACAGACAAGAAAAGTAAAGGAGATCGCAAGTATAGCAGGTACTAGCGACTTTGCTAGCGATAAGTTCAATATGAGAGGGATAGAAAAGACTGTTGGAAGAAGCGAGAGTTAAGAGTGAGAAAATGAAAACGTAAGTATATTATGTCCATATGAAACACAAATAATTACGAAGAAGGGCTATGATGACGAACGATTCGGTGCATAGGCTGTATAGAAAGAATGGATGCGAGTTTTGCGATGTGTGGAGTGAATTTGAGGGAAAATTGTACTTGTATAAGAGTGACCTTGGGCGACACCAGACTCCTACCAGGGGCGTCCCTTGGATGGCGGATGAGGGAAGCCCCAACGGGTTGCTCCGAATAAAGAATAAAGAGCCATGGAACAAAGAGTGTGGCAGAGGAATGGCAAGTCGGCCACACTAAAATGCCAAAAATTTCCATGGATTAAAATTGCCGGGTTTGCATCTCACACTACCGCGTACGGGGTAGCCGACGCGCCAATTCGAGCCTCACATAGTGCTGGTGAGAAATCTTCTATGTGGTCAGCAAAACGTGATAAGTATATAGCTACTGTAAATATCAGATCTCTATACAAAGCAGGAAAACTCCAAATTCTACAAGAGAATCTGAAAAGGATAAAGGTGAATATTATAGGAATCTCAGAAACTCACTGGACTGGAGAAGGATGCTTAAACATACCAGAGGGCAAATTATTCTATTCGGGAAAAATAGACAGTGCACATAGAGAAGGGGTTGCAATTCTAATAAAAACAAAATCTTAATTAAAGCATAACAGATATTAAGCCTATCTCATCCAGAATAATAGGAATTAGACTAAAAGCCAAAGAAAAAGAACTACACATAAAGGCTATTCAGATTTACGCACCGGACGCAAGTCACAATAAAGAAGACATCGAATTATTCTACAACGATCTCCAAAAGAAATAGATAATACTAACTCCAGAGACATCTTATTCATAATCGGAGATTTCAACGCTAAGATCGGAACTTCCAGAGAAGAGCTAAAGGATGTAATGGGGAAATTTGGAATTGGAACCGAAAATGAAAGGGGAGAAACTATGCTCAATTTCTGTAAAGAAAACAACCTCGTCATCTCAAACACAATGTTTTACCATAGACATAATTTTAAACCAGATAGAGAAATATGAAATTGTACAGATTATATGCTAATTAGAAATAAATAGAAAACCTCAATCAAAAAAGTAAGAACACTCAAACGCCTAGAGCTGGATACAGAATAGAATTGATGAGCTCCACACGGAAAAGTTAAAAAATAATCAAATAAGATTAGACTACATTAGGAAAATTGGAGAAATAAATAGGACTCAAACAGATGAAATCGAAAACCTTTGAAAAACGTTAATTAACTCGGCAAGGGAAAACCTTGGGAATTTATAAGAAACCCAATAATAAATGGATAACATCTGAAATTTTAGAAAAATGTGAAGAAAAAAAGAAAACCAAAAACGAAAATAAACAGACATACCTCAGAAGAAAACAAGAAGAAATACAAACAACTCAAAAACATTGATAAACTCTGCAGACAGGCTAAAGAAAACTGGCTAAATGAAAAAGTAGAAAAATGCAATGAGGCATATAAACACCATAACTCAAAAACATTACATAACGCAATTCAAGAAATTACAAAAAACTTTTCACCACTACCTCTAACAATGATCAACCATCAGAGCGAGGAAACAGGAAATCCGAATGCGATAAAAGCAATATGGATGGAACACTACCAAGGAACCTTTAATAATGAAAGCAATAACTACCTAATAACAAAGCCCCAAGACATGACGCCTTAATAATCCTTCCATCGGAAGTGGAGAATGCTCTAAAGCAAATGAAATCTGACAAAGCACCTATTGTAAAAATTACAAACCAACCAAACTCAGCCATGCTTACAAAATATTTACAACAGTATTACAGAACAGAATAAAGAGCACATATGAGATCATTCTTAGTGAAGAACAGGTAGGCTTCTAAAAGAATCGCTTTTGAATTTGAATCAGATCTTCGTAATAAAAGAACTAACAGAATTATATTGGGAATATAACAAAAATATCTACTACTGTTTTATAGATTTTAAACAGGCATTTGACTCAATAAACAGAGTAACTTTATTAAGAATATTAAAATAGAAACAAATCGATGAAGATACCCTAGACTTCTTAGAAAAATGTTATAGTCTCACAGAAGCAATAATTAAATTCAACAGTATAACTACAGATAAAATAAACGTCAGTAAAGGAGCCCAAGGATGTCACACATCCCCATACCTTTTTAACATCTACCTAGAGCATATGGTTAACGAAGCCTTGGAAGGAGAAAAAGGGGTCAACCTAAATGGTTATAAACTTAATAACATAAAATATGCAGATAACATTGTAATGATAGCGGACACAAAAGAAAAAATTGTCAACCTAATAACCAAACTAAACAATACGGCTAAAGAATACAGCATGACCATAAATACAGACAAAACAAAAACCTTGATAATTGGAAAAAACGAAGAAAAAGTAAACTTCTCCTTGAATGGATCAACAATTTTACCTTGAATGGTAAAACAATTCAACTATTTAGGAAAAGTAACAGTATTAAATGACCAGTATTAAACATAGAATATCGACTGCATCATCATCAAGTCTTTCCGTGCCTACTGGCACATAAGGCTGCAATGCTGGTTTTCCATCTGTCCCTGTCCCACGCAGCTGCTGTTGCTTCTACCCAAGTCGTCCATCTTACCTCCTTCTTTCGGATTCCATCATTCTTCTCCAAGTTAATTTTGGTCGACTTTTAGAGCGTCTTCCTTCTGGAGCCCAAATCAGTGCTACTTGGGGAATTCTGTTTATCCCCATGCGAAGAACATGCCTGGTCCATTTTCATCTTCTTAGGCGAATCTCTTCATCTATTGACTTGGAGAAGGATTTTCTTTAAAAGTTCCTCGTTAGTAATTGTATTTGGCCAGAAGATTTTTAAAATTCTTCTTAAACACTTGTTTTGAAAAATGTCCAATTTATTACTTTGTGCCTTGGTAAGTCTCCACGTTTCAGAGCTATATAGCAGTACTGCTCGCACAATAGATTTATATATATTAATTTTCACTTTAACTGTAATATTTGATGTTTTCCATAATTTGTTTATTAATGACCTGAAACAATTTGTGCTTTAGCAATTCTTTTTAAAATGTCTTCGTTAGTGCTGCCTTGCTTATTTATTACTGATCCAAGGTATGTAAAAGTATCAACATTTTCAATTGTTTCATTTTTTTAACTTAATTTCTTTATTTGATTTTTCATTTATTCGCATGACCTTGGTTTTCTTCTTGTTTACATGTAGACCCATAGTTTATGTACAGCGAGCAAAGTCATTAGTTTTTAGTAAGTCGTTTAACTTGGAGGATAGGAGCACTATGTCATCAGCAAAATCAAGGTCTTCCAGTGTGGATGTAAAGTCCCAAAGTATTCCTCTCTTTTGATGATTAATTGAGTTTTTCATAATCCAATCAATTAAAATTATAAATAATAGACCAGATAGCACACAACACTGCCTAACTGGAAGAAGATAAAGAAGTCTGTAAGTTTTCCATCTACTTCCACACAAGACTTGCTGCCATTATACATATTCTTAATAATGTTGCGAAATTTATAAGGTATTCTGTATTCTTCTAATATTTTCCAAAATTTCTCTCTATTTACTAAGTCGAATGCTTTACTGAAATCGATGAAGTTTAGGTAAAGTGGGGCTTGGAATTTTATACATTGTTCGATTATATTTCTAAGAGTGAATATTTGTTGGATGGTTCCGCAACCAATTCGAAAACCTTCCTGTTCTTCTCTTAGTAAATTTTCGATTTCCTTTTTTAATCTATTAATTAAAGTTTGGTAAAAACTTTTGCAGGAATTGAAAGCAAACTTATTCCTATCCAATTTTCACACTTGGTAAAATCCCCTTTTTTGAGGATTTTTATAATTACTGTTTCTTTCCCTTGTTCGGGAATCTTTTCTGTCTTCGTATTTCATTGTATAACCTTTGTAATTTGGTACTTTGTACTTTGTTAGGTTTTAGTGCCTTCAAGGCATCTTTGACTTCGTTCAACGAAATCTCTTCTTCGGAAATGTTCAAAGTGGGTATTATATTAGTTGTAATATTTTGTGGCTGTTGAGATCCTGTATCTACCTTTACATTCAAAGTTTTTTCAAAATAGTCTCTCCATCTTGCTTCGATTTTCGAGTCAATCGTCAATAACTTTCCTTGTTTGTAGCTAATGGAGGAAGGGATTGCTTTTGTTACCACTGATTTGTTTTATAATCTGATAAAGTTGTCTAATTTATTCATTTTCTGCAGCATGTTGCGGTTCTTTTGCTAATTCATCAATATTTTTTCTCTTGTCGACTCTTTTACGCTTTTATTTAGTTCATTATGGCAATTGCTATGTACCTTATATAATCGTTCTCAATTTGTATTGTTTATTAATGATTTAATCTTTTTTCTCTCTTTAATGATCTTCCAAGTTTCTGCAGTTAACCATTCTTTATTTTTCTTTTTTTCTTCGTTTACCAATTACATCTTCAGCAACTTCATTGTATGTATTCCTGAAGTTTTTCCAATATTCTTCTACTTTGTTGTTTTCTACTGTTACATCTTGATTTTCCTCTATTTCTAATATATTGAATCTGCTCTTTATCTCGAAAGCAAACTTTTCTCTTGTTTCTTTAATTTTGAATTTTTCAATATCAAATGCAGTTCTTGAACTTCTTTTCTTTCTTAATACACTTTGAAGTTTTAATTTCAACCTCGTCACTAACAAGAAGTGGTCAGAACCAACATCTGCACCACGTTTGACTCTCACATCAAGCATGGATCTTACGAATTTACTATTGATAGTAAAATGATCAATTTGGTTTCCAGTATTGCCGTCTGGTGAGATCCAAGTCAATTTACATATTTCTTTATGATTGAATTTACTTCCTCCAATGACAAAGTTGTTCATTTCACAAAAGAATACAAACATCATGTCATTTTCATTTCGGTTTCCACAAGCATCGAAACTAAGGATTTTTCTTCTCCAAATGACCTTGTACACACTTTTGCATTAAGATCGCCAATGAGTGTTATCATATCGTGTTTGGAAATAGAATTTATTACCTTTTGGAGTTGTTCAGAAAAGCATTATTTCTTCATCTGCATCATTAGTAGGTGCGTAAACCAGCACAACAGAAAGTTTGATAAATTTGGAATAGAACCTAGCTTTTATAATTCTCTCGTTTACTGGTTCCCATTCCATCAGACTTTTGGGTTCAATATTAGTGCAACTCGTTTTTCATGTTTCTGCTCTGATCCGGAGTACAGTATTGTCTTGTTGTCTTTAGTTATAAGTCTACCAAAACCAGTCCATCTGGGTTCACTGATGCCTAAAATGTCTAACTTGTAATTGTCCATTTCACTTGTTACCTGCCAGTTTTTCCTACCTGGTACAGTGTTCTGACATTCCATGATCCAATCTTTAAAATTTTTTTGTGGTTTCATAAGTGGATCTTTCAACAACAAGGGTTCCGAAAGGCTTTCCCCTTGATGTGTCACATACGTTATCCACATCAGACCAGGCTAAATAACCGTCTTCTGCGGTCTCGCAAGTCACATCTGTTGACAGAAGCATTTGTTCATCCAGATATGCAGTTTCCGTAATCAGATAATTTTTACAGGGAGGGGTGAGTAGTCCATCGCCCAACCCCAGAAGGGGAACCAGCTATACCCTCGGGGACTGGGTCTCCATTTATCGCCTCTTACGATACGCAGGAGCAGGGCCGACGCTAGGCTGGACGTCGCCCACCTGCAAAACTGAAATGGGTGTCCTTAAACAAATGGCAATTTATTTATTTATTTTTATTTTTGTCATAATCATGTGGAAAGAATTTTTTGTAAATTTGTAACTTTTTTCTAACTGTAAATTTGCAGCAATTATATTAACTTACCTAATTATTATTACTTAATTCGTTTACAAAAATTTAAAGACAGAATGAAACTTCATACTAACACTTTGAAACGTCGCCCATCTTGTAGTGGCTAGACGTGTAGTGGGAAGATTTCGCAAGAGTGGAAAGAATGTATGGTAATCCCATTGCATAAGGGTGGTGCAAAGACAGATGTATTCAACTATCACCCAATCAGTGTCTCAGGAGATGGTGAAGATTTTGGAAAAGTTGGTCAGGGCTCAATTCGAACTGAGATATGAGTTGACACTGAATCTCTACTTTGCAACGAATAGCATGGGTTTACTAAGAGACGGTCATGTCATTTAGCAACCTGCTCACATTCTATAATAATGTTACCATTGAACTAGACAAGGGAAATGGATACACCCTGATAGTTTTGGATTTTGCTAATGCTTTTAAAAGAATACAGCACGGAAAACTGTTGCATGAATTGGAGAATATGGGTTTGGATTATAAAATATATTAGCGTGGATTCGAGGAAGTCTGACTGACAGATATGAAAAAGTGGTACGGGGGATGTGAGTTTGTAAGTTTTAAGGTAACTGGTGGTGTACCACAAGGATCAGTCCTTGGTTAGTTATTGGTTAGTTAGATAGTTAGTTAATGAGATGTGTGGCAGATATGTGGTACTTGCAGAATGATTTCAATACGCTGGAATTGTTGGCATGGGAAAATAGATGTCAGTAAATGTAAAGTCATGCACTTTGGCCTGATTAGCTATCCAATGTCGTATTATATTGGTGGGATTATGCTAGACGAAAGTGATCAGGCTAGGGATCATGGAGTTTTAGTAGATAGGAACTGAAGTTCAGGAGCCTTGTAGCAAAGATTGCGAATACAACTTTAAAGATAATTGCAATGCTAAAACGAACTTTGACATGTAAAGATGTCATTTTGCCTCTTTAGAAGGCTCTGATACGACCTCACTTGGACTATTGTGGGCAGGTCTGGTCTTTTGGTTTCCGTTGTAATTCTGATACAGAGGAAAGAGCCCAAAACAGAGTACTAAAATGATATTTGGATTGTGAAATGCTGATTATGAAGACAGGTTGCGAATTTTTAGACTACAGACACTAACAATCAGGAGAAAGAGGGGATGATATGATTGAGACTTACAAACTTCTGAAAGGGTCATACAGGATTTCAGTTGATGGGATTTTTCATTTTATGGAGGGTTAGGTAAAGACAAGTGGGCATCCTTGGAAACTGAAAATGAATGCGGCTAAGAAGTGGGGGAAGATCTAGATTTTTCTCTCATTAAATGGTGCGTGTTTAAAATAGATTGCCATTGGATGTTGTGTGTGCAAGCACTGTGAATGAATTCAAGAACAAGTATGATAGCTGGTGCGTGTAGTATGTGGCCTTCCTCGATGAGTCCCTGACTCCCTGGAGGTCTCGCTTAATAGTTGTGGGACAACCAATATTAATATTAATACAGAATTATAATTAACTAGTTACGTACTGATTATGATAATGATGGCAGATTATGAACACTGAATAAATTACTCTTTCAATAGATATTTCTACCTTAACCTTCATGCTGTTTAAAGACATAAAAGAGAAAGTAAACCCCCATAGTTCTAGGTTTCCTCTGCTTATTTTACGTCTACTAATTCCGAAGTAATCAGGAGAGGATATTCTGCTGGGATCGGTGAAGAAACCTAATCGTGCATAAGCATATTTAGGGTTAATCACCAGCGTTGAGTCAGTGAACTCTCTGAAGGACATATAATTCTCTCGCTTTAAGTAGCTAAATGTTTGAGCAGTCTTCATTAATGTGAGGACAAGAAAGATCCTTAGCCAAAATTGTGTAGCGAATAAAAACTTTTATGCATGATTCAGAAATTCGATATTTCTATATCATATGGATAAGAGGGAGGAGACTAAAATAATTTTAAAATATACTGAAAACTATAATTGCTTAAAAATTAAAGAATTATTTTCCATGTAATTCAGAGCATATGAATCCGTTTTTTCTGCTGAAGTGCACTTATATAAATTCAAGCTCTGCAATATTATTTTAAAAAAATGTTTGCTTATGTACTGAGACATAATTTTAATGACTAATTTTTCCACTAAAACTTGTTCTGAATAGAATCAGAATTGAGATGACAAATTCTTTTGAATTTTCAGATCCTGAATATCTTTTCCCTAAATTTCATCCCCATAGCGAAATTGTTATTATTTTGAATCTTTGTGCAAACGTTTAGTAATAAAAATGGTTTCACTGAAGCTAAAATTAATTTTGCAGAACACTCCAGATAACATGACGTTCAAGTCTGAACGCCACGCCTGTTAAACAGCGTAATATCAAAACAATATAATTTTATAAGGTATGGATAATTTCATTCTTTTTCAAATAAATTTCAATGCCAATATGAAATTTAATAAGCATCTCGTGACAGAAACAGAGAAGTTGCTGTAGACTATTGCGTATACAAAATATTAGAATGATGGCATAATAAAAATTGTTGAGGGACAACTGGTTTTCGTCGGGCTCTTTAGAATTGTCGTTTCATTCATTAGATCCCTCGAAAATGTACACTTTTCTGCGATTGCGACTGCCATCTTCCCTAATTGGTATATTTCTTTTTCTTCGATTTGATTAAAAATGCAATGTCCAAAATAACGCACAATACATATAAGTTTTACCCTTCAACTGTGTGTTTACTTTTCCCTCGTTTTATGTGATCCTAATGATGTATACTTGAGTGGGGCAGTTTCTGGAGAGTGTAAGTTCTGTAATAATAGGGAAGAGAATACGTGGAATAATGTTACAGAACAAGAAAGAATTATTTTTATACGGCAAATTAAAATATTAATGCTGAGTTTCTTTATTTTACATTAATATTAATATTTAATTAATATGAAAATGCACAACAAATATTAATGTAGTGCATTAATATTTCATTAGAAAATACATTAATATCAATGTTTCCTTAATACGAATGAACGTTAATGTTAATAGTTCATTAGAAATACAGAAGCCTAATATGTTTTTAAATCTCTAAAAACTCCTAAAATTATTGACTCCAAAAAATAATTAAGAAACATTAACTAGAAATTAAAGTAAGGATTAAGATGATACTTAAGGATACTTATTTAAGGATGGTCCTTTTTCTCTGAGTATACATTTTTCCAATTCTTCATATTAAATATTCAAATAATTCGTGTTTTCTATGCCAGAATGCTAAACTTTACTATGTCAAATGCGGCTAACTACTTATATAGGCACCCCTCCCTCCCACTGCTCAACACATACACAACTAGAAATGTTTCCTGTCTGATGCTTTGGCGCTCCAGTTTTGATTGACATTAACCGCAGACCGTCACGTGGGGACCAGTACTTCTCTGATCTATTGTTTATATGATGTAAGTAACTCTCGCTAGTAAGTTATCCGAATAATTGAACTGAAGATCTTACCTCAGAAGTCGATGGATTCTGGTGTTCTTTATCATTGTTACGGTTATCCTGCTCTTGGACTTCTTTTCTTCTACTTCTTTGTCGATCTCATAACGGTACTTGCCATAACAAACACACATACACTTCTCTGAACGACGCCACCGTAACGTTCGGAGTATAAGTTTAACGTATAGTGCAAAGCAAGAGCGTCTATGTATCAAATGTCTGTGCTTCCCTGACGGCTACAAGGTCATTTCCCTTTAGAGTCAGGCTCGGCTCTACACTCATCATTCGTGGTTATCTCTTATTAATTTTAATTTGAAGCCCTTAAGAATTCTGACCTTAGCAAGACTTCCTTCGGTTATAATGATCATTGATTCTTCATTATTAAGTAACATAAGACAAAATAAAATTCTTATGTCCAATGAAGAATAACTAGTACACAACAAAATGAGACTGCAAACTAGGTCAGTGATAAAGGAGATTGTTGAGATAGTTATTTTCTCGTAATAATAATGTTAATAATAATAATAATAATAGTTGATGTTCGTAGAAAAGTTAAATTAACAAATAACAATTTCATTGAAAAACTATGTGTACGTATAAAATGTATTTTAATCGGTATGCAGATAAAAGTATTTTACTTCTAAAAATATTAATCAATTTTTAATTATTCCAGACTGATTTAAAAGTAACCCTGTAAAACCAGAATTTTTTCGCGATAATTCTCAAATGGGCATGCAAATTGACACTGCTATCTAACACTATAAATGAAACTTAAAGCGAACAAAGTGACGTCGCTAATTTGCATGTTTTTTTTCTTTTCTTTTTTTAAATATACAGAGTTACTTATGTTTCGTGTGAAAGTGTTGAGCGAATGCAGGATCGACTAACAGTGTCCTTCTGTATAATGTCGAACTGAAGAACACGGGTAGAAAAGCTTCCCCCCCCTCCTTTAAAGTATGGTTAAGTTACTTCTCAAAGACTCCATTGAATTTTATATAAATCAATTCTTCTATCTCCTTGTCTCCGCTTATTTTATTATTTTAATTATTTATTTTAATCCGCTAATGATAAGATCATGCGTACTTATTCGTTTAAAGATAATATTTTCACTAACACTTTGATAGGAGAAACAATAAAATCACATAGAATCGCTTTGGAGAATGAATGCCATTGGAGAAATAATTGATTTTGGATTTACATTTCCTATTTGAATAACCAAATAGGGGCTCGGATATTCTAAGCTATCTGACATCTGAACCGACAGAATAATTTATTGTGTTGTTTACGCGATTTAAACCTCGCACCTGGACAACCCCCCCCCTTTCTCCACTTAACATAGGAAAATGAATATGAGAATCCTTAACAGTATAGGGGTTCTCTCATTTTATTATTATTATTATTATTATTATTATTATTATTATTAGACAACTCCAGGGAGTCCAAAGACTCATCGAGGAAGGGTACCTGATCTACAACTCTGTCTCCGACACTCAATCCACCAACTGACCGCAACTACACCAACGCCATCTACCACCGACCACCACCACCACTAGTATTTCCAAAGACAATCACAAACATTCATGCCCACGGCGGAATTCGAACCCACAGCCTTTTAACTGGAGAGTAGATACGCTAACCACTCGGCCAGCCAGGCTGGACATTTTGATTCGTAATTATAATACCTGGTTCTGATCTCTTTCGTACACATTACATTATTAAATAAGATACTTTTCCTATACATATACATTACTTGGAAAGAAGTCAAGGAACACTACCATAGGCACGATCATGAGTCACGTGTTTCTATCAGATATACTCGTAAATTGGAGGAATATGATGCTCCCAAGTCAGTGCAACTGTGTCCAGGCGAAATCGCTGCGAAAAGAGGCATTGTGATAGTATGTTACACTGCAGGCCTATCTGTTTGACAAATTTTAGAAAAATAGGGCCATCCCAGGTCAACAATCAGTGACATCATACTGAGATGAACGTGCATGGAGTGAGCTGCAAGTGCTTCGAAGAATAATATGCAAAAACCGCCAATTCGTCGGCCGACATTTGGAATGAAGGATTCGTTCAGGGCATTGACTGGAACATCAGTCAGCACAAAAGCATTCATAACCGAGGCTCACAGCATGAGTTTCTATGGCAGGACCGCAATATGCAAGCCCCAGATTACCTGAATCAACATGCAGCGTTGCTTTCAGGTGCAAAGAACAAGTACAATGGGACGTGGAAGCTTGGATAGCTATGTTATGGGGAGACGACGCACACTACTCTCTCTACGCAGCAGAGGGATGGGTGTGACGGATGCCTGGTGAACGTCTCTTACCAGAGTGAGTAATCACAATTATGAAATTCGGAGGTGGCGATGTTATAGTATTGGTCCTATTTTGACCTCGGATTTCTGTTTGTGGTGCCACGAACATTGAACTCCGAGAGGTATCTGAACATTCTGGACAATACAATGCTTTCTACTTTGTGGTGTTTCTACAGAAATGACCATTGTCTCTTTCACCAAGACAAGAGTAGCGGTGGTTTCACACTGAGCGATGAAATTTATCTTCTACCTAAAGCCAATCACAAATATCCATGCCCGAAATGGGACTCGAACCCGCAATCTGTTGGTTGATGAACGGATACTCCAACAAACTGGCTAAACAGGCCAGTCACTCTTTTTTTTTTTCAACCTTGCAATACATATCAAAAAAATCAGCTAACGCCTTTTTATTCCCATATACGGAGAGTAGGCGAGGCCATTTAGCCCTATCTAACTTTTGGAGACTGAGTGGGCAGTTCAATCTCCACTGGTACCAATCAGAGATAGATGGCCCAAGGCTATCACTAATTAAGCGGTACGCAGTGAAGAGAGATGGCTCAAATGTGCCGCCATCTCGTGGTCCCTAACCCTAACACAATACATTTAATGTCTGAAATAATGTGGGTTCTACGGTCGATTTTCTTGAGTTTACAGGACGAAAAACCCGCTTGCCCGTGCCAGAGATCGACTAACTCGGGAACCGGTCGAAAAAAGGCTTAGAAAAATTTCCTCTAGTCGCCGACTAGACTCGAAAGTCTTCCTTTGTGCGGCCAAGCGCCGTGGTTGGCAAACGCCACATCCACTGAGCTACACAGGCTCTCCTTGCAATACATTCAAAATAATATTTTGAGTATATTATTTATTTATTTTATTTTATTTTCTATACTCGACTTACAAAAGTTAGTCGTCAGATACAGTTCACTTATTTTATGTTAAAGACTATAGACCTGTTACATTAGGTCTACACCCTTTGTAGACCTAATGTAATACTAATGTAAATGTAACCTATTATATTAGGTCTACAGCCTTTGTAATAAAACTTACCCCAAGTGGGTGGGGTAAGTTTTATTATTATTACTATTATTATGAGAGACCTCTAGGGAGCAGGGACTCATCTAGGGAAGACATATATCACTAACACCAGTTGTTATAACTTTCCTTGTACTCATTCACACTAATCACTATGGCTATTTTTGTGTTCAAGTACAGGACACACAAAAAAAAGATCCTTTAATTTTTAATCAAAATCAATACTCTATCCAACACTCGATGAGTGTTAATTACACATAATCTATAATTTATTTGGTAGAAAATGTATATAAAAATGAATTTAAATGACTCTATACCGAGAAAGAAAAGTTTAATGTTAAGATAGGACTAGTTTCGTTGAAATTCAACTTCTTCAGGTATCAAAGGCAAAGAATTAAATAAAAAAATAACAGAGACATGATAAAATACATTAACAGAACTAGTATTAAACACACAAGTACATTTAAAAACAGGAATGCGTGCTTGAGTTCCAACTGAAGTTGACTACGTGTGTGAGCTGACACGAGTGCGCCAGTATTGGACAGTGGCAATGTGTGCATCAGAAGTATTGTAGCTAAGGCTGTTATAAATATCAGATGAATCAAGCGATATTTCTCTAGATTTAATCATTCTTCTTTCAAGTTCATCATAGCACACATGGATATTAGAAGTTTGTGGCCAGTCTACGAGGTGTTGGCGGCCTTCATCCGAGTTGATAGAGAAGAGAACATGGCTAGAGAGAGCGCTGGCCCTGGATACTGAGTAGGAAGACGTTTCATTTTAGGTCTACTTAGTATGGATCGAAGTTTAGGAAACGTAGTGAAGCAAGTTCTAATGTTGAATTTCTGAAGCATTTTGGCTAGTTTTGGGGAGAGAGAGCTGATGTATGGTAACGAAATAAAAGCTCTTGGTGGAGAGAATCTTCAAAAGCAGTTGAGGGGTGGACAGAGAGAAATTTATTAATCATTTTAAGAGATAATCCATTGTTAACAAAAGACTTTTTAAGAAAATTGAGTTCATATTCAATTTCTGTTTCATCTGTTAATAAAGATCTGGCGCGATGTGCTAGGGTTGAAATAATACCAAACTTTTGTGACGGGTAGTGATGGGAAGAAGCATGAAGGTATCTGTCTGTGTGAGTGGGGTTTCTAAAAATGGAGATTTTGATATTTTCAGCGCATCTCGCAAGTTTTAAGTCCAGAAAGGGAAGACAGTCGTCGGAATCTAGTTCACAGATGAAATTGATTTTCTGATGAAACTTGTTGAGGTGGTCCAGAAAAAAATTGAGGTTGTTGACACCGTGTTCCCAGATGAGAAATATATTGTCAATATAACGATACTATATTTTAGGTTTAAGAGTTGAGGAATTAATTGCTCTTTCTTCAAAATCCTTAAGAAATATGTCAGCGAGAATCGGAGAGAGAGGACTACTCATAGCTAAACCTGAGTTTTGTTTATAACTTTTGTTATCGTATTTGAAGTATCCTGAGTTCACACAGTGAGAAAGTAAGGGAAAAAATTTCTTGGATAGTTTCTTCTGGAGAAAGTTTAGAACTTCTTGAGTAGGTACATTCGTGAAGAGGGAAACAATATCGAAACTTGCCATTAAATCTGATGTGTTGAGTTTGATGTCTTTTATTTTGGAGACAAAATCAGCTGAATTTTTTACATGAGAAAAGGAAGTACCACAAAGGTTTTTTAAAAAGGATGCGAGGTATTTTGAAAGGTTGTAAGTAGGAGAGCTTATGCCCTCAACGATGGGTCTTAGTGGAGAGTTTAATTTATGGATCTTAGGGAGTCCATATAACCTAGGAATTAAAGGATGAATCGACCTAAGGGAAAGACGGATGTCTTGGTAACTCTGAGGTGGTTTTCAGTAAATTGTTGGTCCTATTGTGTAGTTCTTTTGTAGGATCACTATTTAGTTTAGAGTAAGTGTCAGTGTTTAGTAGTTCCAAAATTTTGTTATGGTAATCCGATCTATTTAAGATGACAGTAGCATTCCCTTTGTCTGCAGGGAGAATAATTATGTCATTATTGTATTTCAAACTTTTAATAGCTGATCTCTCAGAATGAGAAATGTTATCAGAAGGCGGTCTTGCATGATTTATGGTGAAAATAGCTTCCATACGAAGGTTTGCCTCTTGGATTAGTAATAAGGATGCTGCTTTTTCTATCTTCGTTAAGAATAGTTCTTTAGGTATTGAAGTAGGAGCTATAACAAAATTGAGACCTTTAGCAAGTACACTTTCTTCTGCCGTTGAAAGTGGATTGGAAGAATTATTTATTACAACTTTTTTTAAATAAGCAGAATTAAGATTGGAAGTGCGATGATCCTGCATTATGACATTAATGACAAAGATGACGAACAGTAAATTTATTTCAGCATCACAACCTGGAGAAATAGTCACAAATCATTTCAACACCTTCAGTATCAATTTTGAACAGAACATTGCTGGATCAACTAGTGACGGTGCTCGGATCATAGTCATCGATCGCCAATTTCGTATCATTTATGCCTCGATCATACAAAACATTTAGTCGTTTATGATGTTTCTATTTCAGTAAAAGACAACTCTTGATGATGCCTTTAACAGCAGCATTGGTGATTTAGATGATTTGAGGCTATGATGAGAAAGACGAAGAATTCGAAATTGACAAATTGCCTTCCTTACTATGAGTAAGATTTCACGATTTAAATTAAAACTAAATGTTGGTGATGTAATTAAGTATTTTAAGAGACTTCGAATGTAATTCTTCTAAAGCCACTCTCGTATCCGTATTCAGTAATCATTTGCAATGAAATATAAAAATTGGGACAAGATGTCGAATTATTTATGGATGTTAAAAACACATTGCATCTTACTTCTCAATATGACTTCAAAATTTAAGATTATTGAAGATGTTCTTAATAATAATATCAGTGATTTAATCAGATATTTCAAAGTTCAATTATTCCGCAATTTGAATAATTCGCTAAAGCCGATTATATTTTTTTTCTTTATTCGTTAACATGTTTCCTTATTATTTGTATTATAAGCTTATCTAAAATGATTACCCTTGTTCTTCATTTCTTATTCTATTGTGCATGTCGTTTAATGAAACTATATGCCTATAAGAGCTTATCTCTTCTTCCTTCGACGGATTTTATCTGCTTTTTCGTCTGTTCTATATATTTTCTTTCTTTAATCCTAATCGGTTTAGCAGTAAATTCTTTATATGCTTTTCTCTTTATTACTGCTTGAATACATTCTTCATCAGCCCAATCTCTTCATTTGTTTATTTTCGTATTCCAGAGTTTCTTCTGTAGTATTTAGAATCCATTGTTTAAAGAATGTCCAGCTTCTTTCTGCATCCTGTTCTATATCTATGTTTTCTGCCTCTAGTTTATTAACTTAACTATTATTCCACTCATTTTTGCACCATCGACAAAAAACTAAATATTTCTTTTCAAATAACGTTATAATATCATATATGTGCAAATTAAATTAAACAGTAATTGTCCTAAAACAGAACTTTGCAGCATATCGCTAGTCACCTACTTTCTCTTAGACTCAGCTCCTCCATATACTACTTTTTGGTATCTCTCCATCAGTCACTCTAGTATCCGTATCAGCAGTTTCATATCCCTTTCTCAACTATATTTTTATCCCTTTATGCTCTAATTGGTTTTTTGAATTCTATGATCAATTTTTCCACTACTTTTACCACCAACCCCGATTGGTCTATAATTTTCTGCAGCAGTATTGGGGTCTCCTTTATACAAAGGAACTATTTGCTTTCTTTCAACTCCCTTGAGATTTTACCAGAGCTTAAACTTAAGTTGAACATCTTAGAAGCACTGCCAGTTCCTTTGCACATTTTCATATCCTGATACCCCACCCATTTACATTGGGATTCTTCAATATCATAAGTACTTCCAATTAATCAACCTGTATTCTTATATCCGTTTCTGTCATATCAGATAGAAATATCCTCACTTCAATGATAGACATTTGAAAAGTTGTCACTCACTAACTGCACTATTTCATCTGCTCCTGTGACCTTGCTACCATCAGTACTTAATAAAGTTTTCTTCCCATAGTCATTCTTCCTTTTGTCACATCTAGCAAGAACCTCTGAGATTTATTTTGGACTGCTTGTTTACGTTATCGTAATCCGATTTTGCATTCCCTACCATGTTGATTAACTTTCTTTCCTCAGCCTTTACTGCTCGTGAACTCTTAATTCTTTCTAAATTTATATATATATGTGTGTGTGTGTGTGTGTGTGTGTGTGTGCCACCTAAATTCTTTTCAAATTATAATGGCAAGGTACATGTAACAAGTTGTGTTGTAACTGGTATAAATTGAAAGAATATGTCAATATTTCTGAAAGAAGTAAACTGACAGAGATTGAAAGACAATTTATAATAGGATGCTATGTTGCACGCCTATCTATTCGGCAAATTAGGCCATCCGTCAATACTCAGTGATACCATACTGAGATGGAACCGCAGGTAATCAACTGCAATTGCTAACCGCAGTGGACAACCAACCACACTCACCGAACTTGACCGTAAGGTACTTCGAAGGATAATATGTAAAGAACCGCCAATCATCGGACAAGTTGAATTCAGAGTACAAAAGCATTCAGAACTGAGGATCGTGGCATGGGTTTCCATGGTATGACCGGAATATGTAAGCCCCACATTACCCGAACGAACACGAGTCGTCTTCAGTGGTGCGAAAAGCATCAGTGGAGGGACATGTAAGATTGAAAAGCTTTGTTATGGAGCGAAAAATCCCACTAGATCCTCTTTCGAGCAGATGGACAGGTGTGAATCGGCAGGTGCCTTGTGAACATCTCTAATCAGAGCACGTAACCCAAACTATGAAATTCGAAAGTAATGATATGATCCTAATTTGTCCTCGGACTCTGTTTGTGATACCATGAACACTGCGAGAGGTATCTGAAAATTCTGGACAATACAATTCCTACTGTGTGGCATTATTATAGAACTGACCACCTTTTTGACAAGACAATGTACCATGTTATAAGGCTGCTGCTGCTGTAACTGCATGGTTTAGTGGATATGGTCACTGCACAGCCTTGATCTCGATCCTACTGAACATCTGTGGGATGATGTCTGGGAGAGGTCAAGAGACGTCCTTCACACAAAATTCCAATTGACCGCTGTTGTACGCTTGTGGAAAGTATGCTCCATAGGATTGCTGCAGTCATTGCAGAGAAAGTAAGTCCTATATCTTGTTAAGTTGGGTGCCATGGCTGTTTGTTCCTCACACTATGATGTCAGTTTTCTTTCCAAGCAGTGTATGTGAATGCAAAAGTATTTAATGTGTTGTCGAAATACCTTGGTAAATCTGAACTTAAAATAAATTATCCTGAAACTCTCTATTGTTATTCCAAGAAGGTGAATCTCATTTAACAGAGTCCACTTTAAATTATTTTCTTCCTCAAGAAAGTACATTGGAAGGGGTTGAAATAGGGTAAAACAAAGCCAGGTGTATGAATAGTTAGTACAGTTTAAGGTCCTGTATAATGTAGAAAATAAAGAAAAATTTACTTCATTTGGGGAATGAAAAATGATTCGTTGATTTTAACCAAATAAGCAACCTAGTGTTTGAAGTCATTGATATTATTTAGTGCCACATGGCCAACAAGATCAGTATCTGCCTGTAAATATTCTGCTTCCAGTGCATATAGGAAGTCATCATCATCATAGGATTTTCTAAAATATGCCTGTTTAGCTCTGTTGAAATTTAGATGCAGATTGAGATGGCTTGGAAATGTGGAAACAATGGGTGTGGAGAGAATGGCTAAACAAGCATTCAAGATGAAGCCTGATGGAAAGCAATTCACAGGTAGACCGCAGATGCATTGGGAGAATAATGTTCAAAAAGACTAAAATTAAGAAGGAATTCAGAACTGGAATGAAAGAGCACAAGACAAAAAGGAATGGAAGAAGTTGGTGCATGCAGTTATGAATCTTAGAAGTTCAACTAAGAAAGCTCTGTGGAAATGGCATATGCATCCATAGCACCAAGTAGGTGCTATGAATGCATATGCCATTTGTTCTGGTCGCCGAGAATTTTCTCTAACTGTTTCTTCGACAGTTCCAGTTACTTAATCTCTAGCAAGGACAAGCAATTATTTTTTCTTCAGGAATCTCAGGTATTCATTCCATAAAATTAAGAAAATGGATTGCAGAAATAGTACTATTTAAGACTGTATCTTAAGGTTAAAAACCATGAAATGGTGGAACTTGTAGACCTTACTCTCTTTTCTATATACTGTACACACTTCTCTCCAACCAAGTAAAAAAAAAAAAAAACTTGTCAAGATGCCAGATATTTGAATTTCCCCTATAAGAATCAGTGTGATTTTTCACACTGATTCTTATAGGGGATGAAAAAATCAGCTAGCGCCTTTTTATTCCCATATATAGGGAGTAGGCAAGGCCGTTTAGCCCTATCTAACTTTTGGAGACTGAGTGGGTAGTTCAATCTCCACTGGTACCCAATCAGAGATAGCTGGCCCAGGGCTATCACTAATTAAGCAGCACACAGTGAAAAGAGGAGGCTCAACAAGTGCCGCCATCTCGTGTTCCCTAACCCTAACACTCGTGTTTAATGTCTGAAATAACGTGGGTTCTACGGTCGATTTTCTTGAGTTTATGGGACGAAAAACCCGAGTTTATGGGTGAAAAAATGCAAGAGATAGACTAACTCAGGAACCGGTCGAAAAAAGGCTTAGTAAAATTTCATCTAGTCACCGACTAGAAACCAAGAAGTATACCTTCGTGCGGCCAAGCGCTGTGGTGTGCAAATGCCACATCCACTGAGCTACACAGGCTTTTGTTTTTGGATTCAGCAATAAATTTATTAGTTACAAAAAAAAAATAAAAATTGTTCGTTGGCAGTGACAGTGTCCTTGCTATCAATACAAATTGGAGCGCTGCGCAAAACGTTATTTATGCGCTGTAATCATCGACATTGTCCGTGCGGTTAGCCTAGTGGCTATGCGCTGGTTGCTGCTGACAGTGCAGACGTATTTTTTTGTGCTCTGCGTATCTAGGCTATTTTCCCATCGTAGGTGGATTAGTTCGGCTTAAGCCGAACTAATCCCCCTACGATGGGAAAATCGATAAATCTGTAACTCAACCCTGCAATTCTTTTTGGCCAGTTTGGCCACTTCTATTGGAAAAGGCAATAAAGTAAAGGAGTCTAAAATGAAATCTCAAGAAATGTCACCAAATACTTCTAAGGATATCGGAATGGACGTCTTGAATTCGCTAAACCTCCCCAAAGAACTTGACTGGACAAAATGTATATTTATTGAAATGCGATCCTGTCGATGCCCCATACACAGAGGAGGATGTAATAGAAGGTTTAAAATCAAAGGTAAGAGGTTCTGGTGTGCGGCACCTAGGTGCATTAAAATATAATTTTATGTTTCTAATAAGTTTTAAACACCTATCTGTGAAAGACAATTTTGTTAAATTAAGAGAAATTATTGTTCGTAATTTAAAATGTGAAATAATACCCATTAGTAAATGCCGCAAAATTGACATTGTTATACACTCGTTACCCTCCCCCTCCAAATATCAAACAGATTAGTGGCTATGCACTTTGAAAAATTCGGAACAATTGAAATTTTAGAAAATATCGCCAGTTGTAAAGATAAAGAGTGGACCCATGTTCTCTCTAATAAGAAAAAATTAACTATAACTCTGAACGAAGATACAAAAGTAGAAGAAATACCATATGTAATTAAGGTTCAAAAAATGACCGGAATAGTCATAATTCCAGGATGACCTCCGGCATGTTTCAGATGCAGGAAAATTGGACATTTGCGAAAGCAGTGTATGGCACCTAATTGTGATAAATGCAAAAGAATCGGACATGATACAGAAGACTGTAAAGGGCAAACTTATGCATCAATGTTGGTTAAATAGCAACAGAAACTACCCACTCTGGAAGCTGATCAATACACACTCTGGAAGTGTGTGTTGATTATATCAAAGTATAATCAACACGCACATTTACAACAGAAATAAAAAGAATATTAGACAACATAACAGAAATAGAAAATCCAGTGTATGCCTGGAAGTAATTCAAAATACATTTAAAAAAGGCTGCTATACAAATAGGAAAACATAAGAAATACACAACAAACCAAGAAAAAAGAAGCATAATCAAAGAACTAACACGACAATACAACACAGACAGAACCCTCCTAGAAAATAAAATAGCTATCAGCGCTCTTAAAGCAAAATTGAAACAAATAGAAATAAAAGAGACTGAAGGGGTCTGGATACATGCAAAAATCAGAACAAATGGAACATGATGAAGGGAAGTCTAAAGCAGCTTGGCTCTTTGCAGGGCAGAGAAAAACAAAAAAAAAAACACAATTCATAAAATAAAACATGAGGGGACAGAGGTTGAGGGAAATGCAAATCTCCTCCGATTCTTCCACTCACAATACACAAATACCTTCTCCCAAAAAGAAAGTGACAAAATAGAAACACAAAACTTACTATGAAGCTCACCGAGCTTAACAAAGACAGAAGCTGAAATTATAGATTCACCTATTACAAAAACTGAATGCAAAAATACTATAAAGTCCCTGCCACTACACAAATCTCTAGGACCCAATCTCACTGCAGAATTTTATAAACCTTACTACCTGTTTGAGACACTATTTGTGAAAATGCTGAACGAAATACATAATTCGAAAAGCATACCAGAATATTTAAAACTCAGTTACATAAGCCTGATAACAAAAAATAAAGACACCACAAACAATGCAAACTCACAATGGAGAGGCATTACACTCCTCAACACAGACTACAAAATTTTATCCAAATTAATATCACAACGAATTCAAATACACATACATAAAATAACATCAGAATCCCGAACCTGCAGAGTTAAAAACAGAAATATATAAGATAATATTCTGACAGATGCATATATGAACACTACCAGGCAACAACAACCATACCTATTGGTAAGTCTGGACATAGAAAAGGCCTTCGATTCGGTTAATCACCACTGCCTGAAAGAAGTCATTAAAGCTGCAGGTTTCGGGAAGAAATTTCAAAATTTAATGTCAAACATATACAACATTGCACGGTCACAACTCATAATCAACAAGAAACTGTCTGTTGTTAAAATTGACTGCTCGGTCAGACAGGGAGACAGCTTATCTATGATCCTATTTGCTCTTGCCTTGGTGATACGAGCGATATCGGGACATCCCGGCATAGTGGGTACTCATATAGGAGAAGAAGGTAAAACAAAAGCACTAGCCTATGCCGACGATGTTACGCTAACATCGTCGGCATAGGCTAGTGCTTTTGTATATTTTATAATATACAAAATATATTTTATAATATAATAAATTTTAAATATATTACAAGTAATCGTGAAGGACTCGGCTGTAACCACAGCCGAGTCCTTCACGATTACTTGTAATATATTTAAATCTTTTGAAAAGGCATCCACATTAAAACTCAACTTTCATAAATGTCACGCGATGTTCGTCGGCAGGTGGGCAAATAAGCCAACCGCGCCAAACAAAATTAAAATCAATGAACACCTCCCTCTTTTAGGAATCACCATAGAGGACCAAACCCATCATAACAAGCAATGGGAAGTAGCTCATAACAAAATTACAAAAAAAAATTTCACAAATGAGACCCAGACAATTATCAATTAGAAGCAGGGCAAAAATATGCAACCAGTTCTTACTATCAAAAATACGATACCTTGTAGCCAACATTAATTACAATGGCAACGAAGTTGACAAAATTCACAGAGAATGTGCAAAATTTATTTGGGGTCCGAAATAAGAACCCATACGAAGATGTACAATATTTCATGATATAGAAGCTGGAGGACTTGGTTTAATAAACGTACATTTAAAAACTTTAAGTGCAAGAGCAAAAATCATAGAGAGAGCTTACTCGGAACACAAAGCATGGAGTGCATATATATACACTACATGCAAAGAATAATGCCCCACAAATAATTTGTTCTCTTCCACAATCGAATGGCAAAATACCAAAAATGTTCATTGAAGTTGCAGAGGGGTACAAATTCATTAATAATCATATAGCAATAAAAGATTTCCTCAAAATGAAACAAAATGAAAAAAATTGCACATCACTCGCAAGCGAGCAATTATACCACCACCACCACAACACCGAGAGTTTGAAAAAGATAAATTTAAATTATCTAATGTACTCAAAAAAGGCATTCAGATTACCTATACACCCAAAATTAAAAACATTTTATTACAAGGTTTGCCACGCTTGCCTACCAACCAGAATATGGTGAACATGCAAAGGTATTCCACTTCAAGCCCCAGCCAAATGCTACTTCAGCCCTTAACCAGAAACACTATATCACATAATGTTATACTTCCCCCATACCTCTCCAATAAGGAACACTGTTCAGAAATTCATAAAACACAAAGAACCCGTCACAGAACACACACTATTCTGGCTAAAGGACAGAAACATAACAATAACCGAAGCAATTATAATTATAACAACAATGTACTCCATCTGGACATACAGATGTGACAGAATTTATGGAAGAGATACAGGCCCAGATATAATGCAAAAACTCAACAAAAACAAACAACTAAATGAAATTATAACAGACACAATAAAAAGAAAACAAAACACCAATGGCAAAAGATAGGCCTTATCTCTGAAGAATATGAAGAAAACATACAAATAATGGAAATAAAAGACCAATTAATTCAGGGAAGATGGACAAAATAAGAAAGGTGGGGGATGGGTACTAATGGTAGTAAGCATGAATAATACAGAGAATGGATTTGAGGCTATCTGGTGCAAGATAGAGGTTAAAACGACAAAATGCACAGTTAGATGCTACTATAGCCCAGGAAAATCTGTGAACTAAATAGACAGATAAATGTTATGAATACAAGGACTACCATGATTACAGAAAATTTCAACTTTTTTCACTTTGATAAGAGGAAATGAATTTCTAGTACTTAGCACTAACTACCTTAAGCAGCACATCCACTGTCCTCATATGCTGAGTCCTTTAGGGACTCTGGACAGCTCTCCAATTGGTTGAATGGATATGCAGTTTTGCCTTGGGAGGTGACAATGTATATAAGAGTTTTGACTAAGAAGGAGTATACGTAGAACTATAAGGCAGGTAATAATAATAAACAGAAGAAAACTTGAGGCAGAGTCCTGGCATAAGAATCGATAGTGTATGAGGAATTAGTCAAAAGGTGCCTAAAGAAAACTATATATCTGAATGTATCCACCAAAGTTAGAATTAATTGCACAGGAGTTAAATAGATGAATAACAAAAAGATATTGTGGATTTGAACATGAGAGGAGTTATGAGACCATGAAGTGCTATAATGAGCAAGCTAAGAAAGTAACAGCCATGTTCAGGATCACCTTGGCTGTCACTCTTGTACATCAGATTATGAAAAGAAGTTAACCAATCAGGCCAAAGGAAATCCAAAAAACGTTTATCACTGTGTAGGAAGTAAAAAGAAAGAATGACAATGGAAGAATAACCTTAATGAATGCAAATGGCAGAAAAGTGTCAGATACACAAGAAATTGCTGAGTTGTTAATTTATCACTTTAATAAAGTATATATTCTAGGCAAACCCATTAGTTCTATATATGTCTGTTCTTTCATCCAGTGAATTGGATGAAAGATGAGACATAGCAGATGAATTAGAAGTATTCAAGTTTTTACAAGAAACAATGGCAAACACAGCTGTGGAACTGTAAGGGATGTTAGTACATGCATCAATATCCCTCAGTCCCACCACTTTTTCACAGTACAATTAGTCATCAAACAAAAGTTAGTCTATCCATTCTTGCAAAAAAAAAAAAACCAGAATGAACACAAAAGAGTTAGCAATGCCACTAACTTGGTTGCTTACCTTGAGCCTAGCACATGCAAGACAATTCCATTATACAAGAGTAGAACTAAGACCAATCAGATCCAAAGGAGAACACTAGGAACCTCTACAGAAGAGTGTATGGTTTTTTTCAACGTAAATCTTGGTTTAACGATCTATCATGTTCTTTAATAGAGTGACAGATGAGTTTGATAAGAGGAATAGATATACCATGATAAATCTGGATTTTGCCAAAACATCTGACAGGATTCCATACTGGAGGTTGTTATACACACTCAAATGGATGAGTTTGCAAAACTTACGACATGGATTGGAGAGTGGCTGAATAATTGTGAATAGTGGCTGAATGCTGAGTTTATGAGGAGGGGGGATGTGAGTGTTGTACCATATAGTTCTGTACTTGGGTCATTATTTATCATGTATATTAATGATACTAGGAAGACTCTTGAATGTGTTATTCAGTTATTTGCTAATGATGCTAAAGTTACAAAGAGTGATAAGGAATGTTGATATGTAAGGGCAGGAGAGAATGCTGTACTCAAAGTTTGAAGAACAGACAGAGGAGAAGATAGACAATATGATTTAAACGTACAAATTAGTAAGCTGCAAAATCTTACAAGTGGAATTTTGCAGCTTATGGATGATGGAAGTAGAACTTGGGATATTCACTGGAAGTTGGCTAGAATTGGTGTGATGTCAATATTCTTCTTGTGGTATGTGGTGAGTATGCAGAATGGAATTGGCTACTGTCAGATGTCATGAGCACATATATAATAAATGTGTTCTAGGAGAGAGAGAGAGAGAGAGATGTAATAGGTATTCGGGCACGAGTCCATGGACAATCCCTGGAGGTGCATTCACCCCACAACGAGCTAGGATGTCTATAGATGTCCAGCGAAATCTGGATACAATTCTAAAACACCTATTGAATAACATGGATAAGAAGTGCAGTTCAGTCTCACTATTTATCCACCTTGGCCTGTAAGGGTGTTAATAATAATAATAATTTTTTTTAAAAATGAACACAAAAAGAAAAAACTCTTATTAAAATAATTAATTTCTGCAGTTGGCATGTATTTATGAACTTCGGTGAAAGCAAATAAAACTAAGCAGATTCTGCTGGTTGTATGTGTGAACATATATTTCTCTGACAGTTGAAAATAATCAAAATATAATATTACAATGTTTTTTCATTAAATTACTTGAGAGTGATTTAAGCTACTTAATAATAATAAAATTTGTTTGCATACACTTGGTTACAAGATTAATCAAGAATTTAATTTCTTGTCAAATTTAATTTAATTTATAACCAAGTGTAAAAATTTTTCAACAGTAACTTTTGTTTGATGACTGATTGCACTATATGAATTGTTCAATTATCAAGTCTCCAGAAATATTTATTCTCCAGAAATTATTATTCAGGCATCCATGGAGTCAAAAGACTCATCTTTTGCACAAGAAGTATCTTCATGACTAAGCTACTAGTATATAGAGCCTAACGATTTCACATTGCACCTTTTCACTACTTGTAAATACGAAATATATAACTTTAGCATTGCTTCAATCTTGGTATCTCTTCTGGGTCTGGCTCCCCCTGATGATACCTCAAATTTTGAGGATTTTATTTTTGCTTCGTTTTTCACTTTGATATTTTAATTTTATTTTCCTGGTGATGGCTAATGGTCGTTCCACTAGCACTGGATTATTTAAGTAAATATTAAGATTACTAGCAGTATAGTTAATATTTGATTACAGGATTACTTTTGGCTGTATCATGGCCATATTTGAGAGTAGTTCAGCTATAGGATGGTGAAGTCTTATGATTGACAGAGGTTTATCCCCACCCCACCCCAGCCATGAGATAATGGTACCAATTCCTTCAAGGGTGTAAACACTGGAAATTGAAATTGGAGGATGTGAAGAAGTGAGGCAGCTGACTAAGGTTTTAAAAGAGATAGATGGGGATAGATTTATTTTTTCACATCATTAATGCACAGGGAAATATTTAATTGTAGTTAAAGATGTGGAAAGAGATGAACTGCTAAGGGCTTTACATTCCAAGGTAACACAGTAATTCCAGTAGGAAGCCAAGTTATAACAGTAAAAATTGAGAGATTTCCAGAAAACAGTAATGAAATTCATTATTCATTCTTGAAATGGGGTAAAACCAGTAACATACAAAACAGTGTAATAGGCAAAGATCCAAACCGGTTTTCTGATGGGTCACCTTCACAATGGATAAAATTTTGTCACTACTGGTACAATGTGCATTGTGATGTGCTGTCCCAGAGTACAGAGGCAGTGCCCTGGATTGTGGATCATATGATCACTTGGGTGGCAGCTGTCCCAAGGCTAAATGTTTTAACTATATGGCGATCAGACATATCACTAATCAGTGTCTCAAATGTGAAAGTTCTGAACATCGATTACTACCTGTCTGTTTAGAAATTTCACCGAAATAGTGGGAGCACTGGTAGAGCCAAAAAGAACAGCCTATATATCGTAAAGGCATACAGATGAGTTCCCAAATCTTCAAATTCAGTCTAATACTGAAGCTGGTTTAAAAAATATATACTTGGTAAAATCACAGAAAGCACCCAAAAATTAGCCCAAATATTTTAGAACTGCAGTAGTACTTTCCCAGTCAAATATGAATAGAACAACATTAGTTGAAATTAACAATAATCAATCTAGTATAACAACCGAAGAGATATAAGATGAAATGCAAATGGAACTATTATACAAGGAAAAACCAGAGAAGAAAGAGAAAAGCAAATAAGACATTTGAAAGAATTTAATATGCAAACAAGATAATCAAAAGATGAATTAATTAAAAAATAATAAGAATAATAAACAGGAGAAAAAATTAAAAGTTGAACTAAAGAAAAAGGAACAAAATCTAAAAGGAGAAGAAATGATTAAAAAAATGTAAAGATGGAGAAGGTTATGGATCATCATGTGAAGACTCCTCAACCATCTCATGCTAATAAAGGGAAAGCGAGAGATGCAATTAAAGAAAAAATAATAAAGTTTACTGTTGCAAAGTTTCCTCAGTATGATTATCATCTGTATGAAAAGAAAATAGCTTCCAAATCAAGGTAACCCATGAAATTGAAATAATGGCAAGCAACTGTAAAAAAACTATAAATGAATTTACAAGAAGCAGGCTACACAGTTGTTCCTTCATAGATTGAAGATCTCATCAGGTTCATACCAAATCTAGAAGTTAACTACTTATTAACAATACTTCAGTAATCGTTGACTCATTAAATGCACCAGGATTCCCCAGGCTAGTTAAATAAGAAGCTGTATGGAAACTTATGGTACACCATAATATAATTTTGTTTGTTTGTTTGTTTCTCCAAGAAGTCTACTTCTGAAGATATAAAATCTTTAACAGATAGATATCCACTTCTTTCTTATTGGAGTTCTGGAAGATTTAACAGGGCTGGTGTAGGGGTTTTTATTCTTTTGCCCCCTCCTTGGGTCATTCTGTAATATCCAAAGTGCTGCAGAAGGGAGAATCTTGACAATAGACTGAAAAATACTGTGGATGCGTAATAAAGTTTATAAATGTTTATGCTCCATCCAGTGGAAAACAGATGAAAATTCTTCCTAAAATTACAGCCATATTTATCTGGTGTCCACTATATCATAGCAGATGGAGACTGGAATTTCATTGAAAACCCAAAGTAGGCAAAATAGGAGAACACCCCAGGAATGAAAAAGAGGATATGCACAGTTAAAAATATGTCTCGACAATGCTCAACTAGTAAACATAAGGAGGATTCACAATCCTAATCTCCAGGCTTACACATACATGAATCAAGCTATTGGTATGTCTTGATCAAATTTATATCTCTTCTATCCACAGACAGAGGACACTCCTGGAATAAGGATTGACCAACCTATTCCATGGGATTTTCAGTTTCGAATGCTTGCACAGTGAAGTGTGGGTCCACATGTGAGCGTAAATCAGGAAAACTTCTAGAGTAATTGAGATAACACATAGACATCAGTTCCAAACCATCATGGAGACTTCCACCATATTTCCCATTCATCTTTTCAACCAAATTCTAGATCCTTTGTTCAAACTGGAATATGTGGGTTAAAATTCGAACACGCAATAAAACAGTATATGATTGAATGGAAAGGAGTAGGCTTTCTTCAAAAGAAAAAAGTTGAAAAACCTATGTAAAGAGAGAAGCTGGTTCAGAGCAAGCCAACGCAATGGTATAGAATGCAGCAACGTCATTAGAAATATCAACAGAGAGAGATGGAAGTGGAAAGGCAGACAAGTGGAAGAAAAAAATTTTTAAATAAAAATACAGCAGCAATTATCAGATAGGCCTTCAACTGCATTCTTCAACAGACAGTTCACTAAATTCCATAACATCTCTGACTCATTTAAAACATTATAAAAATCTGTTTGAAGACAATAGTACTGTGGGAAATTATAACTTCTGGAACATTAATGACTTCCTATTCATATCCAAGATGTGCTCAACAGGTGCATTACAGCATCTGATGTTACCACCACCTATAAAGAATGCTGGACAAGAAAATCCCCAGGACCTGACTAGTTAATATGAACCAGCAGCTAATGGCAGTGCTATTGGTAGACCTTACTCAAGTATTTCATGTCTGGCATCCCTTTCTGTTTCACATCTTCCAGCAAACTGGCATGAGCAAAAGGCTGATATCTGCCAATGCCAATTCAACTACCTGCCTTCTAGTTAATGGGTTCCTATCAGACCCGATCAAACTTCAAAAAGGAGTCAAGCAAGGTTGCCATCTTAGCCCCATTGCTCTTTGCATTGACCCTTTCTTGCAAGAAATCTACAATACACATGCTGTGCAAGGGATAACAGTTTCCTCAATTATGAAGAAAAATAAGGTATCAATCTATGCTGATGATTTAGTAGACACTCTGGGAGATAATAATTCCATATACATTAGAATTTTTGAAAAATGCAGCAAGATCAATGGATTAACTGCTAATGCAGACAAGACAAAATTAAGTTTTTGGAAAATGGGATCTTGGAAGCATTCCTTTTGGACTAATGCCAAAGAGAGAGCCCCTCATTATACTTGGAATTCCTTTCTCCACTTACCCAATATTACCAGATCAAGAAATTATATACAAAAACAATGAAACCTAAGAACTCTTGAAAATTGGACCACTTTCCTTTTCTTCCAAAGCAAAAGTACTTAAAACCATAATCTTCCTTGTTCAGTTGTACACAATAAATATTAGACATTACAGAAGCTGAAGGCAAGAAATTATATAGTAAACCTATGAAATTTTTTGGGTTCAGATGATACCAAGAAGTTAAAGAAGTTGTTAAAGAAAGAAGATAAAGAAGTTGTTTACACTTTGTTTGAAGGAATTTCTTCCAACTGTCAAAGAAGTATGGAGGCTTTGAATTTCCAGTGTTAACATTCTGCTATTTAAGCAATATAGCTTCAAAAATCCATAAAATTTTTCAGACTCATCGCACATGCACAGACCTTCTGCAGTACTTACCTGGGTTTTTCAGCCATCCCCATTTCGAGTAAATTATTATAAAGATCCAAAATCTGAGATTTTTCCTGAATGCTACAACATTCTGTGATTAACTCTAAGATCACTACAACATCTTGCAATGACATTATTTCCATTAACCACGTCGCCGTCAATATGGATAAAATACATCACTCCTCTATACTTCATATCCATCATTTATTTCAATGGTATTACAATTTTAATACCATTGGATCCATTACAATATGGATGCACTTCGCATCCATGGTAACCTGGATGTATATATACGTCTTGGCCGGTTGGGTGGTTAATAACAGCAAAACTTGATAAAAAGAAATCTTTAACCCTTTTGCCACAAACTTCCATAGTTAGGTACTGACAATAAACGCTTTGTTTTATTTTATTTTATTTTTTTTTTCAACACCCAACCTCCATGGAGTCTGAGACTCATAACTTAACAATCCAAGGATAGCCTAACAGTGCTTGGAGAATTGCATATGGTTACCTTCCAGTAAATGTCATCAAATTAAGGTACTTTAACATTCTGTTACCAATTGGAAACAATAGAGCATGTATTCTACAGCTGCCCTCTTGCTCTGCATATTTGAAACAGATTATGTAATGTGTTGGGCATTCCATTAATGGGATGCAATGGGAAGAGAATTTTGATTTTTAAATTAAGGAATTAATTATCATTTTTAAAATTAAGGGATTAATTATATGGAAATTAATTATTAATTTCCATTAATTAATTTATTTATTTATGGAAATTAATTAATGAATTTCCATAAATTGAAATAAAAAAAAAACAGAAAAAAACATGGATTTGAAAATCAGATATATGACATACAAATGCATTACAGTATTGTATTCTGGAAATTTTAGTGTTTAATCAGACAATTTTTGTATTTAGAAAGTAGAATTCTAGGCGATAATTTTTGGCTAGGTGGTGTTAGACCACTCACATTATGCAATATTCACCAAGGTAAGATAAAATTCTGTCTATTTTTATAAACAGAATTTAATGTGAATACAATGTGAAAACAGAATACAATGAGAGATTTTTAAATGGTTCCATCCCCTTAGTGCACTGTAGTTTTATTGGTCACTTGCAGGGATGACTGGAGAGGAGCAATCCCAGGAAGAAAAGGCCAATTCAAAGCAGCTAAATAAGGCTAACCACCTGGGTATCAGTCATCTCTGTACTTTAGTTTCAACTGGTCTTTTGGTTGTTCAGCTACATGAGACTGGTGAACAAGAAAAAATGATAGCCTTTGGCTACATGACGATATAAAAGAGCTGAGGCCTTTTTTCTAACTCTCATACTATCCATCTCTCTTTTCTTTTTCCTAATGCAGTAGAAGCCGCCGCTATGCTAACAATTCCTGTTAGCATAGCAAGTGCAGAAAGAAGTTTTTCCAAGTTTAAACTGATTAAAAATTATTTGCGAACAGGAATGATTAAAGAAAGATTGGTTGGTCTAGCAACTATATCGATAGAGGCAGACATAGCTTATAATTTAAATTTAGAAGAGCTTATAAACAGTTTTATTGAGCAATATCCCCATAGAGCAAACATTTAATTAATATTATTATGTAATCATTTTGCATTAATGTTTCCCTTGTAAGAAAAACAAAATAGCAATTGAAGATTTTCTTATATTTTTGTCTTATAATCCATCAGGCGATATTTAATTGTTTGCCTCAAGGTGCGATCTAATCTGGTGACGGTCCTGTGTGAAGTCATTAGCTTCTATATACAAGTTGCCTAGTCATGGAGATATTTCACACACCAACTTTGTTTGCTTACACTTGGATATCGGATAAAGGATTAAGCAAGAATATGATTTCTTGGCATCTTTAATTTAATTTAAACAAAAGTTACTATCTATCTCTTCTAAAGTAAGATATACAGTTAATTATGTTTAAAAATACAAAACAGATGTAGTATAACACAATAATTAAAATATTAAATAAAATTTCTTTTCTATATTTTCTTTTAAAATTTACATCCAACAATTCTAGCAATATTTGTTTGTTTCTACTAGAGTTTTCCACTTTTGTAATTACACAAATCTGCTTTCACTCTACATTTGTCAAATGAAAAATTAATAATAAAATAGCAGCATGCATTCACTTGCTTCATAAGCAAATAACATACTTGTGTTTCATTACTTGAGAATAGAACCAAATGCACAAAGCGCCTCCGTATCGCAATTGGAAAAACGATGGTATGTTGCGCCTTTTGATTGGAAAACGCCTAAGTTCAATTCTCGTCATGACGGGAAGAATCTTTATATGGACATTTGCAATCGAAGGTGAGTTAGCCGATCTCATACGGAGGTAGCAGGATTTTTTCTCCTGGAAACTCTGGTTCTTCATCCCGCATACAGACAAATCGTGTGCTGGCGCTGAAGATGATGATTGGTAGCAGGTTTTCGGTGTAGTGGTGGAAACAGAGAGTTGTACAATAGGTGTCCTCCCGCGATGAGTCTTCAGACTCCTTGGAGGTGTCACGACTAATAATAATATTTTTTTTTACTTGAGTCCTCCTCCCCCCATCAATAAGATGTTCTAACAAGAAAAAGGACAGCAGCAGCAATGTTCTTGGAGATTTTTTAAAGATGCAGCATGTTTTCATACTTATATTCATTTGAATAATGGCAATTTTCTCCTTCTTTAATCTCAAAACGTGCTAAAATTGAGTCAACAATACACTAGAAAAAACATTTTCAGTACAATGTAGATCCATTATAATATGTAGATGGGGGTCCAAAAACTTATCTGCAGTATAAGTGAGTCCACATTTCATTTATTTTGCTGTAACAGATAAGAAAATTGTGATTATCTTATACTATAAGATATATTATAATAGTATAAGCCAGCCTGGTTGGCCGAGGGGATAGCGTATCTGCTCTCCAGCCAAAAGACTGTGGGTTCGAATCCCGCATGGATTTTTGTAATTGTCTGTGGAAATACCAATGGTAATCGGCGGTAGATGCCGTTGGTGTAGTTGCGGTCATTCGGATTGAATGGTGGAAACGGAGTTGTAGTGCCCTCTCTCAATGAGTCCTTGGACTCTCTGGAGGTGTCCAATAATAATATATACACATGTATTTGGGTGCCGAAAAAAAAAATGTTAAAAATATATATATATCTTATATATTTTAACACTGTAAAAAAGGTCCATTATATTGTGGTTTCTTAATAAATGAATCTGCGTTGATACCCTTTTCTTTTTTACAATAACTGATTTTAAATGAAGGATATAAATTCTATTTACATGTTATTTGAATATTACATGTAAATATTCTATTTATAGCTATTGAAGTGGAGTTTCCATTGCTGCTTGAAAATTTGGGATTTCAATTTCTACAGAAATCAAAGAATATTGTCATCATCGTCATCATGCGTATCAAGGATTTAGGCCTGTTCTGGCCTTAGAAGTCATCGTTGAACCATTTAAGAGGACATCCTGGTTTTCTTTTTCCTAATGGGTTGTACTTTAAGGCTTGTTTTGGAAATCTTTCTGTTTTCATTCTTTGAACATGTTCCATCCATTTATGTTTATATTTTTTAATTTTTTCTATTATTGGTTCTTGGTTTAATTCTTTCATAAAGAATATTGTTTGAAGCTTTATTCAAAGCTTAAATGAATATTTTCCTCCAACTGATGCGGAAGAAAATACTTCAGAAAAAATGTGGGATACATTATGAAAAATTATGGAATTATGAAAAAATAATGGTGGCATAAAAATTCCAAGAATTTGGATGGCACATATTCAGCCTACTTAGTTTCCAGCATACTTAGGACTTGAAGCAATTTTCAGCTTGTATTGGAAACTATTCCGTACCAATTGGTTGAAATTTATATGCATAATCACAGTTATTTGTTTTTTATTTTTATATATATATAAAAATGTTGCTCTCCAGTCCAATTTAATTTTGTAACCTAATAGATAATAATAATAACAGGACTCTAGCTTTGATGTAGTAAAGGTGTTTTTTTTTTTTTCTCCTCACCAGAGGTCAGGCCAATAATTGTTGTAACTGTTGGTCAGTAACTTGAGCAAACCATGTAGATTGTAGTGCAGCTTGTTTCTTTGCATATATGTGTATGCTCCAGATGATACTCTTGATATGAAGGTCAAAACATTGAGTGTTTTCATTTTGGTTTATATTAAACTAAAGTTTTGCTCTAACACACGGTAGTTGTTTCCATAATTTTTTCATAATGTATTCTGATCACCATGTAAGCATGAAAGAAAAGAAAAAATGTGGGACAAAAACATGTTGCACAATCCCATCAAACTCTCTTTGGCAACAACAGTAGATTTACTTCGATTTTGTCACTTTGTGAATCTGCGAATTAATCATAGCTACCCTTCAAAGGTTGGTCAATTGGTAGAGTCTCTGCTACTAATGGCTCACGCAAAAAGTTAAATCAAGTTTGAGCGTGGTTAGTGGTTGGAAGGGAATCAATCGTTCGATGCTGTTGGCATAGAGGGCAGAGTTATTAATAATTGGAAGAGTTATTAGTAATAGTGCCAATGTGATGGCATTCAGTAGAATTTGATTAAAGTGGGCAAATAAATGGGAATATCAGTTTTATGCAACTAAATGTAAAACCTTGAAAACTAGAATGTAATGATGGGGAAGGGGTTGCATATGCTAGTAGTGAAAACAATCCAGGGCTCTAGTGCAATACTAAGATGGGTGCTAAGTGGTGATTCCACTGTTACACAGTGGAATCACCACTCATTTTATTTCTAATGGTCAGCACCCATCTAAGTACTGCACTAGTCCCCTGGATTATCTTCAACCCTGATCAGACCCACATTTGGATTATACTCAAATTGTGGTCTTCAGGATATAATAGTGTTGAGGTAAAAGAAAAAGTTCAGAGGCAGATAGCAAAAATAATAATTTGGATGTACGATACTAGTTATGTACAATACTTGGGATAGACTGATGGAATGTGAACTGCATAGTTTGGTAGATATAAGATGAAGGGTTAATGTCATTAAAACATTTAAACTGTTGAAAGATACAGGATTGACACTTAGGAGAATTTTTGTACACATCCCTCGATTAATGCGCCTCCAATTAGTGCATTTTTGATTAGTAGGTCATTTTTTTTCTATACCCAGATTCAATTAGTGTACTTCTAAAATTTGATTAGTGCACCTATATACATCTTAAAAACAAATGTTACATATTTTAAAAATTTGCTATCTATACATTTTTTAAGGCTATTTTAAAAATCACTCACCAGAATGAAATAATTTAGTTACCGATTTAAAACATTTTACAAAGTTATTTTTTAATGGCATACTACACTATTTCCATGTACACTATGTTCCAAATTTGCTGCCAAAATTTATGTCTGCTAATTACATAGCATTTTGATGATCATATCTCGTGCCTCCTTTACAATTGTTTTCCTTACTTTTTTTTTTATTTTAAAGTCCCAACCTTTCATCATGAGTAAAAAAATTAGTGAACAAAAAAGTGGAAGTGTGAAAATGAAATGAAAAGTAATCTCATTGGAAGAAAAACTTGAAATAATAAAGAAAATCAACAAGGCAAGTCCAGAGCAAAGATAGGACAAGAACACAAAAATGGGTGAATCAAATATAAGAGCATCCTTTCCTTCATTTTACATGGTGATCAGAATACATCATGAAAATTATGGAAACAACTACCAGGTTAGAGTAAAACTTTAATATAAACCAAAATAAACACTCGACGTTTTGACCTCCACATTAAGGTCATCATCTGGAGTATACACATATATACAAAGGAACAAGCTGCATTACAATCTACATGGTATTCTAAAGTTACTGACCAACCATTACAACTACTGGCCTGACTTCTGGTGTAGCAAAATAAAATTTAAAAAATCCTACACATCTCTTCCAAATAATATAGCTGATAGAATTCATTTAGAAACCATCAATGTTTTGAATAAAAAGAAAGCCATATGTAGCAATCTTACAAAATCTTACAGAACTAGCAGCAATCAAGTCATTAAAAGCTAATCAAGATATAATTATAACAAAATCAGACAAAGGTAATGCCACGGTTGTCCTTTACTTCTTGGCCGTCAGACACTGTTAAAAAACTAATATCCCACTACACCCGTTCTCCCAGAATATATGGTGTTCCCAAGGTATACAAACATAACGTCCTGCTTCGGCCGATAGTTGAGGGAATAGACAGCCCTAATTATCTCCTAGCCAAGAAATTAGCATCACCACTCAAATAGTTGGTAGGTCATTACCCCTCCTATATAAAGAGCACACAACACTTTATAAACAAAATTAAAAACATAACACTCGGCAAAGATGATTTATTAGTCAGTTTTAACATATCTGCCCTTTTCACAAATGTCCAATCAGTGACACAATTCTTCTCCTACAGAACAAATTTCCAGCCGAATGGCTCTCTTTGTCCATGTACTACGTTCCGGTTACTTTGTGTGCTAAATAAATTTTTTACCTACAAAAAGAAGCCATGGGCTCACCACTATCCTTCCCCCAATTGCTAACTTTTATATAGTAGCTTTTGAGGAACATGCTCTTCATTCCTTTACTCTAAAACCTACAGTTTGGCTTAGATACATTGACGATGTTTTCATTATCTGGCCACACAGCTGCCAAATATTAAACACATTCCTTAGCCACCTGAACAAACAACTTCAGCATATATAATTTACTATTCAAATTGAAAATCAGAACTTGCTCCCTTTCCTGAATACGCTGGTCACACATCTTCCCTCAAGCAGTCTATCCATTACTGTTTACCGCAAGCCTAGGCATACCAGGTAATATGAGTTAGCATATACATGCTAACTCATATTACCACCCTTTGCAAAAATTTGGAGTCATTAACACCCTCAAAAACAGAGCTATAATAATTTGCTCTAATGAACAAGCTCATAAACAAGAATTAAAAATTATTAGCAATACATTCATAAATAATGGCTATAGCAAAAATACTGTTAAGAAAGTTCTTCATAAAACTTCATCAAAAAATAATATAGATTACAGTAAAACCATAGCTATCCCATACATTAAAGGGTTATCAGAAAAAATTAATAGAATCCTACACCATTATAATCTTAATGCCACTTTTAAACCACCTTTAAAATTAAAAAACATATTCAACTCCTCTAAGGATCCCCCCACCATTGGCACACCCTGGAGTTTATTGCATCTATTGCACCTGTAACTCACCTTATATTGGGGAAACTAGACATTCAATCCCTATCCATAAAAAAAAAACAAAAATGACACATTAAATTTAACAATTTTAGTGAAGCAGGCCTCTCAGATCATGCTCTTAACACCCTACACCAAACTGATTGGAAAAGTACTTGCTCATTACATCATACAAAAATGTGGCATGAATGGAAATTTAAAGAAGCCTGTGAAATTTTGATTAACCACCACAATCTTAACAATAATGGTGGCATAAAAATCCCAAGAATTTGGATGGCAACATTCAGCCCACTTAGTTTACAGCAAATCCTGACTTAAGGACTTGAAGCAATTTTTCAACTTTTATTGCCCACTATCCATACCAGTTGGCTGTAATTTATATGTATGCTTATATAAGTAATAGTTTTTTTTTTCATCATCATCATACGTATCAAGATTTTAGGCCTAGTATGGCCTGTTCCAGCCTTAGAAGTCATCGCTGAATCGTTTAAGAGGACGTCCTGGTTTTCTTTTTCCTAATGGCTTGTACTTTAAGGCTTGTTTTGGTAATCTTCCTGTTTTCATTCTTTGAACGTGTTTCATCCATTTATGTTTATATTTTTTAATTTTTTCAATTACTGGTTCTTGGTTTAATTCTTTCATAATATCAAAAACTATGGCCTTTAAAGGACAAGATCCAGCAAGAACTAAAATAGTATTAGATAACAAGATCTTAGAATGGGATTTTTTTTTAAAATTTATTATTTATTAATTTTTTCCTTTTTGTAAACATGTTGCTCTCCAGCTTAATTTAATTTTGTAATGGATGATGATAATAATAATAGAAATCTAGCTTTGATGTAGTAAGGTTTTTTTTTTTAATCCACCAGAGGTTAGGCCAATAGTTGTAATGGTTGGTCAGTAACTTTAGCATACTATGTAGATTGTAGTGCAGCTTGTTTCTTTGTATATACACATATACTCCAGATGATGACCTTACTGTGAATGTCGAAACATCGAGTGTTTATTTTGGTTTATATTAAACTCAAGTTTAATAACACAGCAGTTATTTCCATAATTTTCATGATGAACTATAAGAGCAATTTCAAGCAAAGCTGTTGAATACAAAGAGAAAGGTAAGGCTGCTTCAAGTTCATCATGAATGCACTCGAAATCAAAGTATTATAATGATTGAATTAGAGAGACTTCTTTCTGCATGGATTGAAGATTGCAACCAAAAGCAGATCCCACTAAGCACTGACCTTATTAAATCAAAAACATTAAGCCTCTTTGCAACCTTTAAAGAGAGAGGTCTATCAATGATGGAAAAGAAGAATTCCATGCTAGTGCTGGATGATTTGAGCATTTCAAAAAGAGAAATAGCCTGCATAATGTTCTAATCCGAGGTGAAGCTGCAAGTGCAAATAAGGAGGTGACTGCAAATTATCCAGAGATTTTCAAGAAAATTGTGGAAGAAGGGGGCTATTGTGACCAACAAATATTTGATGTCAATGGAACCAGCCTTTTTTGGAAGCAAATGCCTTCCAAGACTTTTCTGGCCAAATCAGAGAAATTTCAACTTGGTTATACAGTCACACAGTCAAATAAAATTACGACTAGCAATATGCAAGTCATTTAGACGTACATTCTTCCACACTGTACAAATGATTTTAGAGGCTTTTCAAATTAATCTAAGTTAAATAAATCTCATTCTGAGAAATTTATTGATTCTGACCTGCAAAATTAAGATGCACAGTGGGAAGATCCTGAAGAAAATTTAATTACTGACAAGCCCAAAGAGATTTCGCAGAAACAATATGAAAATATTTTCATACAATCGACATTTTTAAGCAGCAATACTTAGAGGCCGACCCTAATGAAGAGAGAAGCAGTAAAATTTGCAGTAGTAATAGAAGAGACAATAGGGCCATACAGTCAGTTGTATGAAAAAAAGAAACAGAATGCCAGCCAAACTATGTTAACTCAATTCTTTGTTAAGAAGTAGAATAATAAATTTATATTATGAATATGTTTTATTGTCTTTCAGCTTCATGGTTTTCCTTTAACTAGGCCCTGAGATATACCCTAATTCTTTTATTAAAAAAAGTAAGGGTCAAAAAAGAAATTTGAGGAACTAATTATACTTTTTCCCGTAGGTTATTATATTCGATTAGTGCATTTTCATTAATGCACCTGTTTTAAATTGAAGGATTGCTGTGCAGTACAAGAGAAGGAACAAAGAGAAAGGGTTATCCCTGGAAGTTGCAAAAAGAAATGAATTAGAGGGTGAGAAGTCGCTTTTTTGGATGGAGGGTGGCTGGACCATGGAATGCATTCACTGATAAGATAGTAAACATGCAGACAGTGAACAGATTAAAGGAATGGTATGATAGACATTGGACTCTCTGAGATAGCCTCCTGCAATGAGTTATGTAACTCTGTTATAATATATTAATATTCATAAAAGGAGCCAGAAACAATAAATGTGAACTATACAATAAGTATAGTTTTACATTATAAAGTAAAACAATTTTATTCAAAAGATAATATATGAAACATTATCAAAAACATAATATATTTATAGCTAGAATTAAAAAATAGTAATTATATGGAAATCATAATAATATGGATGAAAACAATAGGATCATTTGTTGTATACTATACGTTAAAGAATAAATTAATATGGTTTTACAAGAAATAATGAAGTTATCATTTGCTCAAATAATGTAGTGTTAGAAATGTGTGCTTTTACATCATCAAGTATTTTGAGATATCTGATATATAATATCCATGATGTTTTAATAATGATACAGAGTTGTTAAAACATCATGTTTGTATCTTTATACTGAAATGTGATCAATTATTCTGGTATTAGTAATATTCTCAAGAACAAAACAGTAACTGAATAAATACCTAGAAAAACAAAATTACATGCTAACCACAGTAATAAACTTTAATGCAAGTACAAATATTTCATACTGAAAATAACAGTACATCATCCGTGTGGGAAAACAACAAATAAATCAAAGAACAGGAAGGAATACAAGATACACACAACAATCAGTTTACTAATTAAAAATGGTTGCTGCGTGCCAGAAATTAATATTAAAAATAAATAGCATTAAAAGTAGTTTTGATATTTACATTAATGAGAATCTCACAAACAAATGAAAGAGAAACAATCATTCTGATTCAAGGTTAGGCTAATGTAAAATGAGCTTCTCACAGGAAGGTTTCATTTTATAATGAAAACAAGACAAAAGTGTATTTCATAAACAAAATACAAAGAGCTGCTTTCAAAGCTATTCACTATATACGAAGCATTTCACTACATTAAATAACAATTTCCTAAATAATGATTTTCAAGATTACTCTCATAACATTCAATGTATGTCTACTAAAGTCTCAAATTTAGTACATAAAGCATACATTTTTAAAACAAATGAAAAATTTCACATACAAAGCTGCTATTGGAATGTTTTCCATATCTTTGTGTTTTACTGCCAGAATAATGCCAGGAGAAAAACAGAAACATAATGTAACACCCATATATATATATATATATATATACACACACACACATGGGGGGTATGTTATGTTATATATATATATACAGAGAGAGATGTATTAAACAAACCATTTTGCATGATAGAGTGACACTTCCTAAAACATGTCTGTGGACTCCATGTCATGTAATAAGAATAACAGGTCAGTAAACTAAATGGGCTAATTTTAATCTCTCTTTTTTGGAATGGGATGGATATAGGCTTGCTTTCATGCTGTAGGGTAGATGCTAGATGAGCATGTGAGGAGAAGTGAGTATTAATTCTGCATCACAAATTTTAAACATAATTGGGATGGGAAGGAGCTGCAGTTTGTAGCAGAAGATTTGATGGTACTTGAGTTATTGGAATTCTTCTGACATCATTTTGGCAAAAGTCCAAAAGATGCATGCATTGAGCTGTTCTTGATATAATGAGAAGTGAAAATGATTTACTTTGCTCATCTGTGTAGGAAGAGAATGATGATGCCAGGAAGTCATTATCTTTGGGAGATCTGAAGAGGATAGAAGCATAGAAAGGCAGAAATTATGTGTCTATCTTTGGAGGATTTGAAGAGGACAGAAACATGGAAGGGCAGAAATTGTGCTTATTATAGGCTTGAGAGAACAAACAAAAGGCTCAACTGACTTTTGAGCAGAATACCAGGTTTTCTATACTTTGCCCTTTCAGAATTAGATATGTTGATGTTTTTTGGAGGTCTGTGAGAGCTATAGTGCTGAGCTGAAGTTTTGATCTGTATTCATTTAAGATGCATCATATTTTTTCCATGAACTGTCATGCCCCCCCACCACCACTTGTTAGAAAATTAGCATTAGAACAGTGGTTAGTGATTTGGAGATAGAATGGAGTAGGAAAGCCTTCATTTCTACAGAAATAATTTCAGTTATTCACTGGAGCTGGTGTTTGAATCAGAAGAACAAATATTAGTCAGACCCTGGGAGAAGTCACTCCCATTTGACACTGTTGTAGTGCCAAAGAGCACAAGACAAAATATCCAAGATACTTAAGAGTTATCAAGAGGTTAGTTGGTTGTTTTGGATTTACACTGAGCATCTAAGGCTGTGAGACCCATGTATTATGTTTGTAAATTTCATGTGTTTTTCTGGCTGGTTTGCTTGTTTTGCAGGATGAAAGACCTGAATTTCCAGAAGGGAAAACTCTGCCACCTTTGTATGACACCGGTTAACTCATCTTTGGATGAAAATGATAGTTATCAAGAGGAAAGCTGATACAAAACAAATATGGAATGTGAACTAGATGGAAAGATCTTGGAATTTGGGAGAGGGGGATGTACTTACTCAAATTTAATGCAATTGGAGAAGGGAATCCAATTTGAGTGAACATTGAAGTCTCATGGAAGCTGATCTCACTGTTTGAGTACTTGGACTGTAGAACATAGTTTCAAAGATGAATAATCAGAGAAATCAGAAGCTTATTAGAATTTGAGCTAGAAACAAATAAAATAAGTACGGCTTTCTCTTAAAAAAAATTTTTTTTAAATTAAAAGAGGAGCTTATTTGTGTAAGTTGTAATAATTGTAGGCTTTTATTTGCTTTTAAATGCCTGAAGCAGTAAAGTAAATAGAGAAGTTAAAACATGCAAGTAAAGATCACTTGCATGTTTAAGCCTTTAAACCTTTGTTTAAAACTCTTTAAACTTTTTTTTGGGGGGTGGGTGTAAGAAATTAGATAACATATTCCCAATTTTGAGTCACATTACCAAATCACTGTTGAAATGTACAGAGAATTTGATGTAGGAGAAAATGGGCATGTTAAATACTTAGTTGGAATTATATTATCAAACCCTGCCTTTTTTTTAACTTATGGATCTGAGAGCTGGGTCAGAAGTAAAACACTTGACCAAAGACTAGAGACCGCAGATATGAGAGTCCTGAGAAAGATCAGAGGCGTGAACAGATGGCATCAATGGCAATATCATATTAAAAATGAGGATATTAGGAAAGAACTTGACATTGTCAGCATCCAGGAATGCGTTAGCAGAGCTAATCTCAGGTGGTATGGTCACTTAAATAGAATGGGAGAGGAAAGATTAGCAAAACAAGTGTTCTCTGCCAGGTTGGCAGGAAAACGACCCAGAGGAAGACCAAGATATAGGTGGATTGATACGGTACAAAGTGCCTTAGACGATAGAAATATAAGATCTGATAATGTTGGAGTCTTGACAAGTAACAGACTGATTTGGAGGAAAATTGTAGATAGGAAGTTAGTAATGATGTAATTTTTTCATATAGTACTGTCATATCCTGTACACCCCTTGAGGGTACATGGCAGGAATTTGATGATGATGATGATGAACCCTGCCTTTATGTCATAACACATATAACACAAATATTGCAGGAAATTATTAGGTTCAACAATAAAAAAATTTTAAAAAAATCTGAAATATAATGTACTGTCACAAAATAATGCTAATGAAATTCCATTGAAGAATTAGCCTTTAACCACATTACTGGCCATTATGGATAATCGCATCCTTATACACTTCATATCCATCATATATTTCAATGTAATATCTACTGTATTACAATTTTAATATGCACTTCACATCCATGATAACCTTGATGCCTATAGACATATTGGCCCGTAGCTTGAATAATAAAGTAGCAACCTGAAATTAAAGCCTCAGCTGACTTACTCCAAATAAAAGCCTCTGATTATTTTGGCTGCTTCAGAATAAAATGGCATGTACCAAATTCACAGTACATGTTTGGATATACAGTTTCCATTATAATTGCAAACTGCAGAATAAAAGTAGAAATTTCAAATGTAGGGAAGAAATATCATATCAGTGTTTTTACATTAAAACAATGTGTGATCTTATCATTAGCTCCTATGGCATGTGTAATATGGAACATAATTGTTCAAAGTTTTTCACTTGGTTATATTATAAATTAAAGATACCAAGAAATTGTGTACTTTAATCCATTAATAAGTGTAAGCAAAAAAGTTTGAGCCTGAAGTATCTTTCAGGACTGGGGTAACTCATGGGAAAGGTGGTATAAGTTCTCATCACTTGCTTCAGTATCCCATAATGCAAGTTCGTGCATTATGGTATAATGCAAGATAGTGACCCTTCGTAATGCAAGGTAGTGAGTGACCTTGCATTATGAAGCCACCACCTTGCATAATGCAAGGCAGTGACCCTTCCCTTAAGGGTCACTACCCAGATTGGTTTCGACCTTTATTGAGGTCTCATTGGTGGGAGCCAGACCCAGAAGTGGTGATATTGAGGTGGAAGTAATGGAGAAGTCATATTTCCATATACTAGTTGCCAAAAAGTGTCATCACTTGCCTCAGTATCCCATAATGCAAAGCACATCTCCTTGTGGACATGTATAATGCTATGCATTAAGGGAAGGGTCACTACCCAGACCAGTTTCGACCTTTATTGAGGTCTCATCAGTGGGAGCCAGACCCAGAAGTGGTGATACTGAGGTGGATATGCCATAAGTTGCCCGTCTTGAAAGATACTTCAGGTACAAACTTTTTTACACTTGGATAATGCTTACACTTTAATGTTTGCTTACACTTGGATAATGGATTAAACCAAGAATATAATTTCTTGGTATCTTTAATTTATAATATAACCAAGTGAAAAACTTTCAACAACTACCTATCTCTAATCCAGAGTATTTTAATAATAACATGTGACACCTTTTGGCAACTGGTATATGGAAATATGACTTCTCCATTACTTTCACCTCAGTATCACCATTTTTGGGTCTGTCTCCAACTGATGAGACCTCAATAAATGTCAAAACTGGTCTGGGTAGTGACCCTTCCCTTAATGCATAGCATTATACATGTCTGCAAGGAGATGTGCTTTGCATTATAGGATACTGAGGCAAGTAATGAGAACTCATACCACCTTTCAGGATACTTCAGGCGCAAACTTTGTTTGCTTACGTTTCGACAATGGATTAAACCAAGTATATAATGAAGAACATAATATGAACAGTTTGATTTTTACACTGATTAATCCATATTCAATAGCTTGAGATCAAAGATTGTTTAAAGTGGTAATATAATTTTTAAGAATCCAAGCAGTAGTTACTCTTGAATCAGGTATGTTTTCCTTTAAGCTCACTGTTGTGCTGTGTCCAAGTTTTTTTGTGACTCTCACACATGAAAAGTTCCAAAGTATAGTAGATTAGTACTGTGAGCAGATTAAGGATTTTTTTTCTCTATTTTTTTTTTTTTTTTTTTAATATTGCTGAATGATCTTGAAACCCTGCTCTAGAGATCAAACCCCTAAGTATATAAAACCACTTCAGGCCTTCAGTAAGCAGTGTGGAGGTCTCACACTGGGTCATTAAATTCATCTTCCACCTAAAATCAACTTGCCTTCATATCTATATCTATTTATTCTACAATAGGATAGTTAATCCTATTTATATAGTCTGTCATGACTATCATTTGTGTATGTTTTCTGGCTGGTTTTGCCTAGCTTGTGGTAGAGCAACCCATCTATCTTCAAATGAGTTTGGCTGACTTATTGTCTGTTGAAAAGCCTTTATATGAGTGTTATCATCATTGCTTCTGCTGGTTCTAAGGAAATATTCCTAGCAATAATATATTACTTCCATCAACCTCCAGCTTGAATAGATTATGCTGAATACTGAAGCAAATAGTTTACAAACTGTTCATGATAAGAAAGGAATCTTAATAGATTGAAGGAGTAAACAGATAAATCTTAAATTAGAGGTGAAGCAAAAGGGGTTGATCATTTTAACTGATTTGAATTATTTGAAAGGTAAAGAAGTATTGTATGAGAGAGAGCTATTGGAAAAAGCACAAAAGAAAGTGGTAGTGTGTAGGGGGGAATAAAGATAACAAGTCTGCTGTCACAGTATGATAGAAGAAAATTGAGAAGGGTGGCCATGATCATGAATGAGGTCAGCTTGTAGACTGTGCAGATAGAAGTACACTATTTATAGATGTATCGACTGAATTTGATGGATGGAAGGATTTACATAAGAGTAATGGATTATACTTTGAATGAATTTGCATTTAGGAGAAAAGAATGTTGTTCACTGAGAGTTGGAAGTTCCAAGTCAGGAAAACTAGAGCTATTCGGGTGAAACAATGCAGTTGTGTGTGTGTGTGTTTTGGCAACCTTGGGGTACATGATTGTGAGAATGACAAAAAATGTAATAGTCTATTAGATAACAAACTCAAAAGGAATAGCAAGTACAACGTATAAAAGTATAGTTTCACACTTAAGGAGATATTGCAGTTTTGTCAGAAGCATAATAGATAAAAGGGAGGAGTTTTTTACATTGGTTAGTTTAACCTGACCAAAAGTTATAGGTGCAGAGGTTTAGAAAGCAGAGCATGTGAGGCTGTCTGATGTGACATAAAAGCCAATAAGACAAAATATTCTGTTGGTTGGTGCTGTAAGCAATGGTACAAGGGAAGATGTGTACAACAATGAGTGCAGGCCAAATAATTATAACTGGGGACTTAGATTGAAAGGAGAAAATATTACAGGGAAGGAAATGGAATTTATACACATTCTAAGAGATAATTACTTAAAACAGAATGTGATGGAGGGACATGGGGGATTGAGAGTGTTGGATCTAATGTTATCATCAGAGGATTTGTATGACAAATGTAGTCACATTGGTTTCAAGATAAAGGTTCCTCATGTCATGGATGGGAATTGAACCCAGGTCTTTCCAACCAAAAGGCTTTGCCTATACACTGAGCTACGGAGGCTCTCATTTTCATGTAATCATCGTCGTCCTCTGGATGCATTACTGCATTTGTTGACAACAAAATATCTTCATAACACTGCCGTGGTCTCCATTGAGTAGTAATATAAGTTATGTGATTACTAAGGCATCTGCAGAAGTATCTAAATTTAGGGAGCAGCGAAAGGTCCTGTAGATGAGGATATCATTTTCTCTGCTTTTCATTTTTTTCCCTGTTTCTTCTTTTATTGTATACAAAATTTGGAACTTTCTACAGAAGCTTGCATTTTTGTTTTTATACTATCATCTCCACATCAACTAGATATTCTAAATTAATATGAAACTAGAGAAATGAAACTTGCTATAATAAGTATGCATTTTATGCAACTTCAATATTATATCCCCTTTATAGTAGTACAGCAGTATCTTAGGGGGGAAAAGAAAAGAAAAAAACTTTTTGTAATAACTGTTCTCATCTGAATAATTAAAATTTTTTATTTATCATTTTTTGAGTGAATTCTCTCCACTAAGATTTTATTTCATAAACCTGTAACATATTAGTACAGTATGTGTGGGTATTATTTTTCATGAAGATATATATATTTTTTTTTTGAAAATAATGACTAGAATAATGATACCTCTATAAGAATATTTCAAAGAAGTTATTAATGAATCATAGAACTAGATTTCAAATGCAAGTTTGCTATGCATTTGCACAAACCTTTGGGGAGGGAGGGAAGAAAGCTTCATTTATATCACTAAACTAAATGTACACTGTCTTTTTACAGTCCTAGATGGCATTCAGTGTTAATTTGAAGGTGTGTGGAGTGAGACTCCAATCTGGTGATAGATCATTACTTTACAGTATGTTGTAATTTCAAATTAATTCTTAATCAAAATTAAATAACAGAACTCCAGTATGCAGTCATGATAACAATGTTTCATTATCATTGTGAACATTGTAGTACTGAAAATATTGCCCCACCCTTAAGTTTTCAGGAGTGAAATCTAAGTCATGTGTTCAGTTTCAAGGTTAGATATTATACAGTTTACTTTGGTATATTAAAATATAACTTGTTTACAGAAAATTTTGAGTCTGCGATAAACCTAGAAAAGTAATTTTTTACGAAAATAGTTCGAACAAAATCCTTTCTTTCTTGAACATGTGTGAGTTTGTAAATTCTGACTTAATCAAAACTGATCACCAGAATGAAATAATATATTCAAATTAAAAATTAGGTATATTTCAAGATCAGCTGGAAAGTATGCAGAAACTACATCTGACAGGAGAATGTAAAGATTTTTTCTTTTTTTATCTCCCATACACAAAAGATTCTAAATTCATTAGTGAAATAATATTTGGTTTAGAGATCAAGTATTGATAAAATTTATTAACTCTACCAACTAGTTTTGCCACACTTAACTGTTGGCATCTTCAGGGCATGGACATATAGTCTTAAAACAATCTCACAATTATGAGTAATTGTAAAACTGACAAGAATAATTACAAATAAATTAGCATCGAACGTGAGTGAAACACGTATCGCGTGTACAAGGTTAGCTAGCTGTTGCTAAGGAACTTCCTGTAGTTTGTGTTAAAGTTCATTTCTTGTATTTTTAGAGATCTAATTAGGTTTTCCATATCTCTGGGAGTATAAAACCTTGATTTCTGTTAAGGTTAACAGTAGAACGAGCGACTGTGGCTGCTTCTTTGAAAATTCTTGAATGGTAGTTTTCCTCTACGTAAGGGGAACAGCTTTTGTTCCACTCGATGACATGGTTAGTTGTAAAGAAATGAGACAATAGGCCAGAAATGATCCATCTGTTGTTTTTTACGTAGCCAATGTGCTCCCTTTGCCTGATTTCTACACTTCTTGAAGTCTGTCCGATGTAACTTGAGCCACATGAGCATGGTATATTATAAACACCAGCATATTTATAGAAGGGATGGTCATCTTTTGGAGATCTAAGTAGTTTACGAATAGTTTTGTTAAATTCTGAATGAGAAGAATAGTACAATTATAGTATCTCATTCAGAGTTTAACATGATCTGCCATTACTAAAGCAAATTCTTGTTAATCAGAACCAAAATAGTAGGATTTTATCTAAAATTATACTCCACTTAATTGCAAAATAAATTGTAAGATATAAGTAACAACTTTGAATTGCAAACTTTACTGTTCACAAAAGGGAATAATTCTTAATAATCCTTATGTGTGCTGTAAACTATGAACGGGACCCTGGAACTTAATCCCCTTATTTAGAGTGCCTGCCTAGGGCAAAACACGATGTTCCGAGTACGAGTAACGCATGCAAAAGATGTATCATCCGCTAGAGTCCTATTTGGCACTGCTCGTCACGCAATGTGGCAAGGACGATAGTTGGCAGTGAATTTGGCGCTAGTTGTCAAAAGAGACATGCGCTGTTCACAAAAAGAGAAGAACCAATAGCAGAAAAAAGCGCAAGATACAAAAACAGAAAGGCAGAGCCGAAAACGCTCTCTTATCTCTTACTACTTATCTCTGAGCTCTGAGCTTTTGCTCTTGTGCCAGCCCGTGTTCCTGTGTTCCAGTGTTCACAAGACGCCGAAACTCGTGGAGACCTCTAAGGTAGTAAACCTATGGAATGATGTCGTGTAGTCAGAAAGTATGCACTCCTGTGATAGCCAAGGCAGATAAGGAACCTCAGGGCCATGCTGTATGTTACTGACGAAGACTCAATGCCCATCTGTGATATGCGGTACGGTCTCCCAATATAAGGGTCTATGGAACAGGAAAGAGGAACCACCATTCCACATATCGAGCTGAGAAGGAAAGTATGACTTCAGTCCCGGTAAGAAATTCTTTGTCTTCACATTTTGGATTCATAAAGAAGGGATGTGTGTAATCTTAAGTGTTCATGTTGAACGAATGCGAGAGTTTAATATTTGTTCCAAGGAAACGTGGCTTAGTAAATTCTTTGTTCCTCGAGAATGGATTGTGATATCTTAATTAGTTCCTTGAGAACGTGTGTTTAGTTAATGTAAGCTCATAAAAATGTGTGTATTGAGATAATGTAAGTTCCTTGAGAACGTGTAGGAAGTTTGATAAGATTTATTTAGAGTAACAAAATTTAGAGAAAAGGACTTCAGAAACTTTATAGGGAAGGAGCTGAGATTAATTTGTATGATCGAGTTGAATAATATTTTGTATGTATATGAGTTTATGTTTGATCTCAGTTGATAAAATTGTATGTTCTATTGATGTGAGCTAAGTGTAATCCTGAGATATTCTGCTAAGTAGCCAGATAAGCTAATGAAGTTTGAGTTGTGTTGTTCTAGAAGAAAGAGTTTAACCTTGATATTTAAATGCGAGTTAAGATCTTAAAGTGTGTGTAATTTCTATGTTTTTTAGTATAATAAATGTTTTGTGTTAATTTGAAGTATGTGCTCGCCTGACTTAATTTCATCTTTACCACTCATAAAATTTTGGATCTAAGCAGGAACCCAATTTATTAATATAGGACCACGAATGTAATGTGCTTAAGAATAAAAAAATATATATATACAGTAAGTCTTTAAAGTAATAGTGATATTGTGTTTTCTGATCATTGATTCCTGGATATTACACTTTCGATTATCTAGGCACGGGGTGGCACAGTACAAATAAATTTTCTCTGTGTCGAAATAGGAATCAATTATCAGAAGAATACAAGGGCTGGTTCATCCATAAGAATACCACCTTCCTATTATTCGCACAAGAAATATAATATCACTATACTAAGTAGGCCAAAGGTGTGTACTAAGACTGCATGTTAGAGAGTTGATAGACGCAGAAACAAACAATTGAGTGTATAGAAAAAAGAATATATATAAGAAAAATAAAAGAAATATTAACCCCCCCCCCCCAGATAGTTTCTATTGGTTTGAATGTTACTCTTATTTTGTGTGGTTTGAGGAGGCTGGCAGGTTTGTTGGAGATGCCACTTACTTACAGAATTGCAATAGTTTTTATATATTGAATATCTTCTTGTTCTCTTTGCGGTTGTTCAGAGAAAAGGATTTTTTTGACTAGTCTTCTTGGATAGCCGTTCAAGTACAGATTGTTAGAAATTAATGTTAACTCATCTGGAAGGGTCTCGTTGTCTGTTGTGATGCTAATAGCTCTTTTCTTTAACATGTGTACAATGCTGAGTTTATGTGAGATATGGTGAGAGGAGCTGAAATGTAGGTAACGTCCTGTATTGGTCGGTTTCCTGTAAACCGATAGATTTATGATGCCATCAATTTGTTTTTTGATTAAGATGTCTAAAAACGGTGGTTGTTTGTCTCTTTCAAGTTCAAGAGTAAATTTAATCGAATGATGGAAGGAGTTAATCTTTTTGAGAAAGTCATATAGGTCATCTTTGTTGTTGTTCCAAATGAAGAAGATATCGTCCACATATCTGTACCAAATTTTAGGTTTAGGAATAATTTGGGATAGGATTTTGTTTTCGAGGTCTTCCATAAAGAGGTCAGCACATAAAGGTGAAAGTGGGCTTCCCATCGCCAAGCCTGTTAATTGTTGGTAGATCTTATTTTTCAAAGAAAAGTAGCTAGAATTTAGGTTATGTCTTGTGGGAACAAGGTACTTAAGATGTCAATGACCTCCACTACAGGAATGTTTGTAAAGAGAGAGGTGACATCTAGGCTAGCTAGAAGGTCATTATCCGATACGTTGATGTTTTTTAGCTTTTCCACGAAATGTCTTGAGTTCATGTAACTCTCTGAGTTGTGGATGTGTTGTTTTAAGAGTTTCGAGAGATGTTTGGACAATAAGTAGGTAGGAGAGTTGATTGCATCAACGATGGGGCATAAAGAAATATCATCTTTGTGCACTTTTGGGACGCCATAGAGTCTTGGAGTTAAAGGATGCATGGATTTTAGTTCTTTAATCAGATCTGTTGGCCAGTTTGATAAATTGTGTAATGATTCATTGGTATCATGGTGGTTTTTTAATGTCGGATCTTTCGTTAAAATATAGTAAACGGATAAGTCTGATAATAGATGGTTAACTTTATCTTCATAGTCCTTTGAGTTCAATATTACAGTACTGTTTCCTTTATCTGCTTTAAGTATTATGATGTCTTTGTTGTTTTTTAATTCACGAATAGTTCTTCTATATAGTGAGAAGTTTTGTTTTATGGAATAGGGAGAGGAAAGTATTATGCAACTTTTTAGTCTTAGATCATTTGCTGTGTGAGGTGGTAATAATGAGATTCCTTTGTCTAGACTACAGATGAAATCCACTTTAGGTATCTGTTGAGGAGCTATTGCATAGTTGAAACCTTTCTTGAGAATATCGATTTCGGGTTTCTTTAAAATGTGGTTTGAGAAATTAAGAATAACTTGGTTATCCGGTAGAGAGGGTTTAGACTTATTGTGGGTTGTATAAAGGTAGTTGAATTTCTTAATCTGGGTCCGTCTGCTTTTATTGAAAACTTTGGCATAACTGGTATTAATCATTCTATCTAAGACTTGCCAAATTTCCTCATCTAAAGAGCTGGAGAGATCCATGTACAGTTCATAACATTGTGAGTCAATCTGACTAAGCAAGAATCTTGTGTGATGTAACCTTTCACGAACAAGTAACATCGATGTCTTGAAATAAATATTTTTAGCTCGTCTAGAATTGAAAAGAGGTTTAAGAAGTAAAAACTTAGGAATTATACAGTTATCTCGGCAACGTTTCAAAAAAGTGAGATGATTTAGTAACCTCGCCTTTCTATATTTTAGGAATTTCAAAACGGCGTACCTTGATTTTCATGTCACCATTGATTCTATTCATAATGAAGGTTTATTTTCTTGATCATATGAATTAGTGAAATAATATTTGGTTTACAGATCAAGTATTGATAAAATTTATTAACTCTACCAACTAGTTTCGCCACACTTTAACTGTTGGAATCTTCAGGGCACTGACATATAGGCTTAAAACAATCTCACAATTATGAGTAACTGTAAAACTGACAAGAATAATTACAAATAAATTAGCATCGAACGTGAGTGAAACATGTATTGCGTGTAGAAGGTTAGCTAGCTATTGCTAAGGAATTTCCTGTAGTTTGTGTCAAAGTTCATTTCTTGTATTTTTAGAGATCTAATTAGGGTTTTCCATATCCCTGGGAGTATAAAATCTTAAATCCTTTTCTCTGAACCACCACAAACAGAACAAGAAGATATTCAATATATAAAAACTATTGCAATTCCGTATGTAAGTGGCATCTCCAACAAACTCGCCAGCCTCCTCAAACCACACAAAATAAGAGTAACATTCAAACCAATAGAAACTATTCGTAAACTACTTAGATCTCCAAAAAATGACCATCCCTTCTATAAATATGCTGATGTTTATAATATACCATGCTCATGTGGCTCAAGTTACATCGGACAGACTTCAAGAAGTGTAGAAATCAGGCAAAGGGAGCACATTGGCTACGTAAAAAACAACAGATGGAACATTCCTGGCCTATTGTCTCATTTCTCTACAACTAACCATGTCATCAAGTGGAACAAAAGCTGTTCCCCTTACATAGAGGGAAACTACCATTCAAGAATTTTCAAAGAAGCAGCCACAGTCGCTCGTTCTACTGTTAACCTTAACAGAAATCAAGGTTTTATACTCCCAGAGATATGGAAAATCCTAATTAGATCTCTAAAAATACAAGAAATGAACTTTAACACAAACTACAAGAAGTTCCTTAGCAACAGCTAGCTAACCTCGTACACGCGATACGTGTTTCACTCATGTTCAATGCTAATTTATTTGTAATTATTCTTGTCAGTTTTACAGTTACTTATAATTGTGAGATTGTCTTAAGCCTATATGTCAGTGCCCTGAAGATGCCAACAGTTAAAGTGTGGCGAAACTATTGGTAGAGTTAATAAATTTTATCAATACTTGATCTGTAAACCAAATATTATTTCACTAATTCATATGATCAAGAAAATAAACCTTCATTATTATAGATTCCAAATTCACTTACTATGGGTAGGTAAGGACTTTTTTTTTACCTTTCTTATGCATTTTTATTTATTTTTTCTGCATTTTTTATTTATTTTTCACATGGTCTGGAAAACCTGTTCTAGTGACCAAACATGGAAAACATCATCAAACCACTTCAGGCCTCTAATTAGCAGGGCACTGGTCTTGAACCTGGTGACAAAATTCATGTCTCACCTATTTTTCATTTATCTTTCCAAAATTCATCTTTCCATAATCACAAACATCTGTGCTTATGGAAAGATTCAAACCTGCAGCCTTTGGTTGGAGAGCAGACATTTTAACCTGTTTATTCTGTTATTGCTACATGCATCCATGTGCTGCATCAGAAGAGAAAAGACTGAGTTTGAATCTCATCCTTGCAAAGAACCTTCATTAGGGTTTCTCAACTGAAAGGTAGTTAGCTAGGCTCATACAGAGGTGTCAGGTTTTTCCCTCCTTGAAACCTTGGTTTTTCATCCCACCAGACATGCACCAGCTATAAAAATACATGTAGTTTACAGACATAACACGCTGGCCTCAGTCTTAGTTGCCTTGGACTTAAATCCAAAATACCCAACCAACCAACTAACCTCAGTAGTTGGACCTGTATCAGAATGCAGTGAATAAAACTAGAGAGAGAGAAAAACATTAGCCACAACCATGTTTATTCTGAACTAGTTACTGTCTCTTTTTAATGAAAAGGAATAGAAATTTCTACAATGATCCTTCAATTATCTGACCTTCACAAATGAATGTGAAGGTCAGATAATTGAAGTGTAGCAAACTGCTAGTGGTACAGCATTATGTCATTGTGCCTTAATTATCCAACTCTTCAGTTATCTGACAAACAGATTGCTCTACCACTGTGTTTGAATAATTAAGGGATAACAGCATTATATTAAATGGAGATTATTAATGTGAATTTTACCACTGGAAATGTATAATGAAATTGCAATGGCTTATGACTATTGCAGAACATTCTGCTCAAAGGGGAAACTAGTTCTTTGATTATAGTAATAGAAGGACAATGAATATTGCCAGGGTGTTTTGCATTGTGTCATTCGGTTTACAAAGACTATAATTCATATACCTTTATCTGGGGTTTGTGACTGATTTTTTCACTCATTTTTTTTGAGTTTTTATTTTTCTTTCTTTCTTTCTTTATTTTTTCTCTTTTTGTGAAGAACATTGAAGTTTCTGCCTAATCTTATTATATATACGTGTGTGCGCTTGTATGCATTTTTTTTATTTCATTAATTTTTTTTTATGGTCTCACCCATAAAAAGTCACAAATGGTTAAGATCATTCAGATGATCTGGTAAGGATTAAGGTTATCTAGGAATTCTGTTTTAGATAAAAAATATGATATTTTTCAAATTACTTTGGGTTCTCCAGTAAACTGGACCACTGTCTTGTTGACTGGTGATCACTCACCATTTAAAGACTTATAAACCACACTGAAATCTGCACCTGCTGGTTGTGCATACTGTCCAAATGAATGGGGCAACCAAATGGATCACTTTCCACAGTCAATTTGAATATTGATGAGGTACATATTTATCTTGTGAATTAATATTGTCCTTCGAGACAGATTGAGTATAACAGAAATATATGATATTTGTAAAGACCTTACACCATTTTTGTCTTTTAGATGTAGCTTTCAACCATTAATTTCTGTGCTTGTTATTTACACTCTAGGTGGTTCCAGAATTAATGACACCTTACTTGCTATTTAAAAGATAGCCATTAAATATATTTAATTTTTTACCTTGTTTTGTGATAAACCATAAAACATACATACCAACAGTCATCTAAAAACTTTCCTATTTCTCTCAATTCTGTTGAGTATAATGGAAATCATCATCAACCACCCAGAGTCTCACAATTTAATCAGTAACCCCAACATGGATTCCACCATTCTTGATCCACAGCAGACCTGTTAATCAACATTAACTACTTTGACACAGAAACTAGAGCAGTCATCTTAACATTTTCAGAATATTTGATCACATCTGACAAATAGGTATTTGCCATCTTAGTCTACTTTCACCCTGCTGCAAGTGAATCATTAGGTTCTTATCTAGTCATTACATCTGATTTGGTGTGTCATGAACAATGGCATCCTCTATTTAAGTTTCTCCACCAATATTAAAGTACTTTTGTTCATATTATTCTTCCAAACCTGCTCAAAAATTCCTAAGTTCTTCCATAACCATTGCCTTCAACTCTAATCTCTTGATTTTTAGATGGGCTAACTTACACTTCTTGCTTTTAAACAACAAATTACTTGATAACCACAGTAATTAACTTTAATAAAATGAAAGTAAAGATATTTCATACTGAAAATAACAGTACATCATCAGTGCATAGAAACAAGCAAATCAAAGAAAAATAGGAATACAAGGTACATACAGCAATAGGTTGTTTACCAATTAAAAACTGTTGCCACATACTAGAAATTAACATTAATAAATAATATTATTAAAAACTATTTTTGATGGTTACATAAAACGAGAATCTATCAAACTTTTCAGAGAGAGAGAATTGTTCCAATTCAAATTTGGTTCATGTAAAAAGCTTTGCAACTTTCTCTGAATAGGCATTCATATTTAAACTTTCTATGGATCTGCTTCTATGAAGAAGATTACCTTCATCCCACCGGATACTGTGTTTAGTATCAATACTATATTTGCCAGACCAGATTTTTGAGGTTTCACGTATTCAATATAATACTGATGTTCATTAATCTGTCCAAAGTATGTCAGATTCACAAGGTATCTGGTAAACACTAGCTAATAATAGAGGTGATAGTTTGTGTTTTGTAGATGGCAACAGATGAGAAATTTTGTTGATAGGAAAATATGTGGGAATAAGATGATACTTCTTCAAAATTCTACTAATCAGTTCAGAGATATCAGAAATATAAGGGATTGGAACCCTGCAGTCTGTTGAAGAATCCTGAGATGTTGGATGGGTTGTACCCATTAAATTCCATTAAAGTTTTGATAGTGAAAAGTTCTTGTTAAACTTGAGGGAGAGGAGCACATGTTATGTGCTCTATTAATTAAAGACTTCATAACACCAATTTTTTGATAAGTTTGATGAGCAGACTTTTGATGAATGTATCTGCCAGTAAAAGTAGGGTTTCTATAAACACTGGTTGATAAATTACCGGAAGCTGTACACATAAGGATGCCCAAAAACGGTAAAACACCACCCTTTTCTTTTTCCATGGTGAATTAAATGTGTGGATGAAGGCTATTGATTCGTTGTAGGAAAGCAGTAAGTTTATTTTCAGAATGAGGCCAAACAGCAAAGATATCAATATAACAAAATCAATGACAGGGTTCGGGATGAATGAATGAGAACAAGATATCTTTCAGTTGGTTCAAAAAATAGGAGGAGACGGAGTGCTACCCATGATAGTGCCTTCAACTTGTCTATAGATCTTGTTATTCCAGCTGAAATATCCTGATTGTATAAAAAATTCAAACATCTTTGCAATATCAGGAGGGTAATCATCATATAATAAATTACAGTGTCAGATAATAGAATATTGGTAAAGAGGGAAACAATGCCAAAGTTGACTAACAAATCCTACTCTTGTATTTGAATATCCTTGATTTTCTCAAGAAAATGAGTGGACATTTCATCAAGAATCAGTGGAATTCTTGATGAATGACCTGGATTGTCCAGTATGGGCAGTTAATAAATGTGACAGAAATTTAGCAATTCCCTAAAAGATCTTACCTTTTTTATGAATTTTTGGAAGGCAATATAAATGATGAGTTCTTCCAAAATTAGTGCGCAACATGCCCAAAATATTTTGATCCCAAGTAACAGCTTCATCGAGCAGCTTATTTAATTGTTTAATCGTGAGGAAATTCATTTGAGTTTTTCAACAGAAGATGAGTTAGCCAGTCTCAGACAGAGCTGATAGATTTCCTCCTTCCAGAAACTCTGGTTTTACATCCTGCAAAACAAACAAATCAGACAAATAATACATAGTCTGACAGGTATAGGAGATTTTGTAGACAAGATTAGCTGCTCTATCAGCACAGTCATGAGGTTCACATGATAGCAAATTGCTTGGCTCTGACAGGTCACTGATCCTTTAAGAGGAAGTTGAATATTTGGAGTTGGTACTCAATGAATCAATGGAGCTGGAAAAACCACTACCAAGATGCAGTAAACTCATAGGAACCACTGAAATATTTTCTTATTGTATACAGTTTGCTACTCAGTTTCCTTTACACTGGAGATTTAATAGCCGATGGGGATTCAGCTGAGACTTTTCTGGTAGTTTATTATAGTGAATGAATTTGTTACAATGGTATTTGTTATAACAAGAGTCGACTACATAATGTATATACTATTGCAATCATATCTATTTTAAAGTGGTTTCTATTTGCTTTATTACAAAGCAGATATCTTATAAATCTATTAAGAAAAGATTATTAATATAAATTTTTCTACTACTGAAAAAGATATATCAGTTTAAAAGGGTACTCTCTGAAGAAATAATAATCCCAACTTCAGGGCATTAGAATTAAAATGAGGAATTTTATTATATCTTTCATGTTCAATTCAAATGGGTTTAATTTCAAATGTTGGTCACAATTACTTTTACTATTTTGCTCTGCAAACCTTTTTTAACATCGTTCCCAACAAAAGGTTGAAGTACTTATAGTAAATTGATACCAGTGATGAAATTTAACAAAAGAGAGCAAACTGATGAGAAAGCAACTTGCTAATGTTCATTTTGAAGAGCTGAAGGCTGTAGTCCTTGGGGAATATTTAATAGGAAAGGCTATGTCAGAGAATAGAGATGGGAATAAAAGAAGAGTGGGAATAGCAAGTTTGGTGAGTTAGCAGTTGAGCTGTAAATGGATTGTTGGGGTGGCTGCTCCATGTGTTACTGTAGGTTTAGCAGAAATTACAGAATGATAGATGCAAATCCACATACAGAAAATACACAGTGTGAAAATATGCTGTCTGTGAGATAATGGTTAGAGAAGGGTTGTCAATTAACCAATATCAATAATTTTTTTAAATTTCATTTATTTATTCATTCATTCATTTATTGTTTTAATTTTTTTGCAAGAAAAAGTAATTATGTTTTTGAAGCACTGAATGTGATTTGGATGTCATCACTTACTGAATGGTAATGGTGTGGAGGAAATCAGAATTTATGCACTGAATGTACATGTTCTTGACACTTGGGATGTTTGAGCATTACAAAGTTTATCAATGCATAAGAGGAATGGAGAATACCATAATCGGCAAAACTAAGGTTTGAGGTAAGTAAAAGAAGGTTGTTAACTATATTAGAAAGAGGATGGGTGATATCAACAGCTCTGAGAAACACCTGCTTAGGAAATCTGAAGAGAGAACATTCTATCATTACAAACAGTGAATGACAAACAGAAATCTAGTGATCCCATTACAATGAGTGGAAGGCAGACCATAAGATGACAACTTACTAAGAAGCCCTCTATAAGAGACCCTATCAAATGACTTGAAAATGTCCCCAGAGAGAAAAAAACGATTTCTCCAAAACTCTGGAGTAACTTTTCAAACATATTACTTTATGAATACAGTGCTTTGGAAGGCTATAAAATATTTTAAACATTTATATTACAAGCAAAATTTTAAAATATTTAATTTCTTCTTTACTATGATAGAGGGAAAAAAAAACTCAAACATCAAGTATAAATTCAATCAAAATGAAATATAGTATTACAGTGCACCATATATTCAGAACATATTGTCATTAAATTACGATGACTTCTGGCTTCACAGTTCAGTATTAATTATACCACAAACCAATATAGTATACAATACTTATGTGATTGTCACCTATGTTTTTTTCAAAAAAACTAGTTTTGATTACAGTGAAGTATGCAGAAACCTCTGCATACTTCACTGTAATATATATATATATATATATATATATCAGTAAATTTGACAAAATGTAGGCCAGAACTGCACCAATAGGTCAATACCAGTCAATGTGATCTATGGAATAAAAGCTCATTCAACTCTATTTGAATATAACAACCACTATTTTTAGAGAATAAATTTACATTAAAAAAGTAGTCTAAAGTATAATTCACTGCACAGTGCTATAAAAGTTAAGATCCTCCCATAGCTCAGTTGGTATTGATAATGTCCTCTGGCTGGAAAGACCTGGATATGAATCCTTGATCAGGGCTTTTCAACTGAAGGTTTCAACATACAGAGGTGACAAGGTTTTCCATCCAGGAAACTCAGGTTTTTCATCCTGCAAAGTAAGCAAACTGGCTGGAACAATATGTGCATTTTACAGACACAGCAGACAATGCAGATAGGTTTAATCTACCTTATCATAAGCAGTTATCACATTTTAAAGGAAGCCAAGTGACTTGGTCATGATAGGCCAGTGAGTAACACAAAAAACGAAGATAATAAGATCAGATAAAAGTTAGTCATGCTTGAATTTTGCATCAGACTGTAAATGTTAATAATGAAAACAACTCACTGAACAGCTTGAAGGGCTTTTGAATGACTGTCCATATTACATTAATGTAAGCACAGAAATTTTAAGTAATTGCATATTTCCTATGAAATATTTACCTGAGAGAAACACTGAGAGACAGAAAGCAATATACCACAGGTAATTAATCAATTGGTCCCAAATCAGAGACATTACATGAACAGTTAGAGGTAAAATAGAAAAAAAGTGAGAGAGCAATCACTTTTTTTAAAAAAAAATCAGCAAAGAGCAGTATAAAAAATTTTAATTTTCAGCTAATGACTATTTCAAATACTTCCTTTCTTCATGCAATTCAGCATTATCCATTTTTTTATTAATTAGAATTTTTTTAAAAAAAATACAAGAATCAGTTTCAAAAAATTGTGAAAGATATTATTGAAAGGTCCAAAGAAGCCTAAAAATTTCCTTTTGAATATAAATAATGATACTTTTGATTTTATCTGAGTTACTGCAACTTGCAACTTTTTCTGCACTTGCAGAACAGCAATTAAATAATAAAAAAAAATCTCTAATGTCTTTTAATCTGAATGGAAGTAGGTGGAGCTCTTCTACTGTTAAAAAAGATAGAAAGCAAAATATATTCAACTGAGCAATCAAATGTAAGTACCTTACTCTCACTACAGAAAACTCTTAGGGACAAAAGGGAAGGGTTTAGTTATGCAGTATGATAAAGCAAATTTCATGATGACTATTGTGGTGACTGAATTTATTATAACAGTTTGCTATAGTAAGAGCCAAATGTATTAACAAAAAAAAAAGCATTTTTTTTATGCACATGTTAAATTTCCTTCCTGTTACAAGTATAAATTCATTTAATAATAATAACAATATCAGCAGAAATGTTTATAATATTTTAAGTTTTCATACATATAAACATATATATATTGACTTCATAACCATAAAACATTCAAAGAAATTTCAAAATATGCATGTAGTATCTGTTGGAATTAGCAAAGGAATGTATTCAGAGATCAAACACTTTATCACACATGGTTGCATTCTCTCATATTTAAAAAATAAAAATAAATAAATAAATCAACTATCTCTTCTTAACCATAGCAAATTTGTCATTACCAAACTGAGTATATTTCAATCATATACATGCTCATAATTTAAAGTCATTTTAGTCTCACATTTTGTAAATGCTCCATGTTAACATATACATTTATGAGAAACATATCAAAAATATTTCAAGTCTGAAGCTGTCAAAGGAGGAAGATGAAACAGCAACAGGCATATTACCATTCTTTTCAGGTGATAATCAATTCCTTAGTTCTCCCAGGGCATGCAGAAGGGCTTTGTTTTCCTCATGTAGTTTTTTATTTTCTGCTCCTGTTACTGTCAGGTCCTAAGATTAAAAAAATAAGAATTATATTAAAAAAAAAAGCTACTATTTTACTTTAAAAAAATTACAAAAAAATTAAACAGCAGAATACCAACAGCTTGTTTAAGATTCATAACAATGCTTCATGGTATAATTAACATCAGAAGAATTTACTGAACTTCTAACATTTTGTTGTTTTTATAACCATCAGAGCACAAATTACAGCTGTTGTTGGACACAATCTAAATTGTAAAAATAGTCTCTCAACCTTGTAGTGCTATGTAGCAAAGTAGGCATCATCCACTTAAATTCTGTGTGAAGGAATATAAAGAGCATAGCCTGTCCATTCTTACTTGCCATACAGAATTTGAAATGGCTTGAAAAACCATTACTTGTTAGGTCTCTAGAGTGAAATTTTCAGATGATGTAGAAAATAAAAAACAATAATAATAAAATCTAAAAAAAAATCCTTGGTCCACTCACTACTATAGTTTAATAACTTAAAAAGAGAGACAGTATCCAAACCAAATTTAGTTTATGGATCTAGTTAGGTGGTTAGGAAAAAAAAAAAAAAATTGAAAAAAGAATATAAGGCAAGCGATATGAATTTAAGAAAAATTAGGGAAATTAAGGGAAGGAACTGGACATTATTAGAATTCAGAAATGCGTGAGAAAAACTAATCTCGTCTGTGTTCACCGTGCTTGCGTGTTTCAATAATGACCACCACCATAAGTCGGTTTGCTGTTATGTTATCACTCAGACTGGCACTATTTAAAGACTACATTTTGCACAAGAATCCTGCAAGATTTTGTAGCATGCAATAGTTGCAATATGTTTGCATTGTAGCAGCTGAAGATGAGGCAAGTGAGAGTTGGGGGGGGGGGAAACTACATGTCTGCTTAAAATGTAGATAATAGGAAAGGCTGGGTGGTGTCAATATTAGTATTTTATTTGAGTAGTGGCTGTAGCAGTGCATCAGAAACAAGCGAGTACCAGCAGAGAGAGAGAAACAGCATGATCAAAGATGGGAGAGGGAAGAGTGTAACAAGGAGATGGATAATAACATTAGAAAGTGTAGGTCTAGGTCTGAAAGATGGTGTTGATTAGGTAAATGAATGTCAAGTGAGGGTAGGATGTTTGGAGAGAGAGAGAAGCAGAAAGTATGGAAAATGAGTTGAGAGTTGTGATGGAAGAGATTAGAACACTTCAAAAGTTAACTGATATGAGACAAACAAGGGGAAGAGTGAGAGAGATTTATAGGAATGATAGAATGAGAAAGAATGGGAAAACCAGGAAGTCGTGAGAGTGCAGGAGCAAGGCACTGGGAGATGGGAGGAAGGCAGGTAAGTGAGAGAATAAGGAGGAAGAGAGTGATAGATGCAGGTGAGAACACCTCTAGCATTCCAATTTGCTCTAAATGGATCAACGAGAGGTGTAATGTACAGTGATTCATGATAAGCAAATTAGAATGCTAGAGGTGTGATTGCTGGAAAGGACAGAGTGAGAGAGAGAGACTGGCAATTAAGTAAGGTGAACATGTGGAGGAGAATCCACATGTTGTGGGTAAGAATGACTTCAGATGTGGAGTGAATCAATTGGTGACAAACCTGAAGTTAATGTCAGAGGTAGTGCAGCAGAAGAGTATGGAAGAGAAGATGGTGATATATTACCCAGATATGATAATGCAGAATTATGAAGGGCAGCACTAATGAATGACATGATAGCAAAAATGTGTCAAAAGAGAATCATGGATTATGCGGAGGCCTGGAGTATATTTCATGACAGAAGAGACCTGTATGCAAGAGATAGGCTAAATTTGAACAGGATGCAGGCATCTGGACAGAGAAACTAGAATTGCCAGTGAGGACAGTGGCAGAGATGCCTGAACAGGAATACAAGTAGAGGCAAGATACACATTTCAGCAAGATAGGTAAAGTTAACAGAGCGGTGGATTATTACTTATGATAAGTAATAAATTGTGTCTGCTCAGAGTGGAGAATTTAGAGGAAAATTGTACTAAAGGTTTAGGGAGTGTATGGTGTGTGAGGTGGGCAGGATATGTAGTGGATGTTGCTATAGGCCAGGTAACACAGAGAAGTGATGGAGATGTTTAGGCAGTTAAGTATGGCAATACAAAATGAGTGATCATTAGAAGGGATTTAATTTATATAGTTGTATAAATTGGGAAGAGAAAATAGCATACAGCATTAAGGGGATGAAATTTCTGGAATTCTCAAGGTATGAATGTCAGACAACGTGTAGCAGAAGGAAGGCGAGATTCAATAATATTGGATTTGTTCCTAGCATTAGAGGATCTGACTGTAACCCAGATGTCATCATCGCTTCCAGTACAAGAGTGATCATGCAGTACTGACTTGAAGGATAAATAGACATGCAGAGGTATCGAGGAGAAAGGCAATTAAGTGGAATTATAAGGAAGGTGATGATAACAAATTGAGAAATCAGCTTGCCTGCAACAAGCTGATTTCTATAGTTGGAAGCTTTATAAGTGTGAGATATCACCACTGCATGAAAACTAGTGAAGAAATATCTCTTAGCAACAATGGCAAGATGTATACCTCAAGTGAAAAATGTATACAGAAGGTGGAAAGTGGATGACTAATGAAATAAAATAGGAACTGCAGATGAAAAAGAAGTTATCAAAAAGTATAGAGAGAGATGGGTGGAGAGCATTTGGATGAAGAATGTAACTCAAGGCAGGAAAGTGACTAGCATAGTTGATTGGTTAGTTGATTAGGAGTTTATTGTAGCAAGGATAGCAAAAGGTCATGCAAACCCAAACTAGCATAGTAAGAAAGACAAAGCTGGAGTATAAGAAGAGATTAGCCTCATGAATCAAGTAAAATAATGACTTTTGTTATGGGATCAGTAGGAGGAGAAATGATTATGACAGAATGACATTTTCAGATAAAAATGGATATTGAGTGACCAATGCAAATAAGATAGTGGAGTTGTTTAATGATCACTTTATTGGAGTATTTCAAACAGTAAAATTTAGTTTTATTATTAGAGGAATGGCAAAAGTTCAAGGCTTAGAAATGCCTGAGGGAAATGTGTTTCAAATACTAAGTACTCTGGACAGGGCCACCGAGAGAAATTTTTGGACCCGTAACAAGTCTGTGGTCCAGGCCTCACTTAAAAAAGTGCATTACTTTTTCAATATCTTGGTGTTCTTCCGTCTTCAAATATTTCAGTAGTAAATGCTTGTTTTTTAAATCTTTTGCCTTCTCATGATCCCTTTTCTCCTTTTGTTTTTGATTTCCAGATTTATGATGATGCATTTCTGTTGGTTAAATTTTTATTATTAAAAATATAATTTTAGTAATTAAAAAATCAAATTAATAAGAATACTTACTTTTATTTTTTAGCACACGGCCTACACTATACAGTTGCACACTTTACAAACAATCACAAAACCTTCGTCTATCAAAATACTAACAAGAACGAAGCGTTCTGGCAGGGAATATTACTGTGAATGCAATTACTAGCTAGCGCAGCCGACTGCAACAACCTTTCACGAATGCCTATTGACATCATCACCCACTATAACTACAGTGATCCACACCGAGAGAATCAGTGGTGTCTTCCAGACAATCATGGTGAGCTAAAGAGCATTGCCGTCTGTCTAAAACAAAACACAGTATCATTCTCGATATGCCTTTATCATTGTTGTATTATTACGAGAATTAAAACCATGCATTATAAACACAGTTATGTGACACGTTGGGCCCATGACAAAAGTCTCAGATGTCACCCCCTCTCAGTGGCCCTGACTCTGGGTGTCAATAAGGCACTGGGACTGGATAGGATTTCACTACATTTTAAAAGAATGTACTAAGGAATTGATAGCTTTACAACAAAAATTTGGCTATGGGAAAAGTGCCCAAGAAGTGGAAGAAGGATAAGACAGTGTCACTGCATAGAGGTGGGGAGTAAAATGGAGGTGTTAAACTATAGGCTTTTATTTCTTTTGTGGTTCTTAAGATTTTGGAGAAATTACTGAGAGATCATGTACAATACTGGGTAGATGAGGGAAATGTTACCCTTACGGGTAACATTTCCCTCAACCCAGTATTGTACATGATCTATGATTGTACATAAATTAGTTATGATCTATGATTGTACATAAATTTGTTATGATCTATGATTGTACATAAATTTGTTATGAGGTACTCTTGTTTCAGTAATTTGCTTGCCTTTTATAATAAAGTGATGAACTGTTGGTGATGGAAAGAAGTATAATGACAATTTTTTAGATTTCACAAAGGCATTTGACAGGCTGTGACATGATTGATAAGCTAATATTTATGTTATGCATTTAGATATTAGGTTAGTGAACTGGAATGGAAAGTAAAACTGGCTGTATGAAAGATACGAGCTTTGTATGAGGGAGAGGGTGTCACGGAAGCAGAAAATCATAAGTGGGATAACACAGGACTCCATAATGAGACCTCTATGTTTAACCTTTATGTCTGTTACAATATCAGTTGCAGGGAGATATTCAGTTATTTTCAGATGATGTGAAGTTGGGAAGGGTTAACAGTGGTAGTAGTGCTAATGTGATGGCCCTTCGGAAGGATCTGAATAAACTAGAGAGATGGGAGGCTGCTTACTATACTGGTGGAACTACATTAGAGGAAGTGAAGGAGGCAAAAGATCTTGGGGTGATGATTGACAGGATTTGAAGTTTGGGGGACATTTCACAAAGGTGGTGAAATTTATCCGGAGGATCATTACAACATTGAGAAGGACAGTGATAAGCAGAAATCAAAAAGTGGTGATTCCACTGTATAAAGTCCTGATCAGACCATATCTGAATTAGTGTGCTCAGATATAGTCACCAGATCTATTGAGCAGGAGATCTAAGAATTAATGTTTGTCAAATCTTGTGAAGCTTAATATAGCCACAATTATTTACATTAAGTTTTTTTTTTTTAATTTGCTGCTGATGCCAAAAGCAGTCTTTCACGTTTGTATTTGCTGTGGTGCATAGTGGATAATTTTTTTCCACTTAATTCTGTGCAAGGTATTCAAAGCATGGATAAGGGAGGGCAGATAAGGGCAATGAACTTCATACGGGGTTTTCCTGTATGAAGTTCATTGCCCTTATCTGTTTAAAAGCAGCACAGATATTATATTTTTTTAAAGTTCTAACTATTTTTTCAGAGGTACCCCAAATACAGGGAACAGTAACAGCATTTCTATAATCCATGTTGAGAGATTATCAAGAACTTCTGATAAATCTTTCTGGCACTGTGGCCACTGGACAGACAGGTTTGGTGAATAAGAGATAGTTCAGCTGTAGGAGTAAAGCCTGGATGGAACAAAGGATATGAATGGAAAAGTATGCGTGCTTGTGTAGGCTTTCTGTAAACTGAGAAAGAAAGAAAGAGTACCACTGTGGAAAGATGTGTGATTAAAGTGTCTAGAAAAGACAGGCTACTATTTTTTCTTTTTCTAAAGTGAACTCGATTCTGGAGAAGCTGGCTGTTAAAGGAAGACAGAGTCTAAAGTGTCTGAGCCATTTGACAAAATGGAAAAACTGAAAACATCAGCTCTTGAATAAGTAACCAAAAGAATAAGTAAAAAACATCAAACATGTAGAAAGGTTTATGTGTTCATCATACATGTTGATTAATTTTAACAGTATAGATGAGAACACAGAAAACAGAACACATTTCTGTGTTCTGTTTCCTGTGTGCTCTGCTGCTCTATTGACTCTTTTTTTTACATACTCAATCACATATCATTTGCATATTCAATTACTCAAATACTTAAACACAATTGTATAGCTATGTCTGTGCTTCATAGAAAATCCATGGGTTATAAAAAAAATTACATATAACGATGTATGGATTACTAGTTTGAATATTAATGCCTATGCAACTATTCAAACTGATCATGCATTACCAATAAGCGATGCCACACCGTAAATGTGCATACATAAAAAACACAGCTTTGTATAAGACACACCATAAGATGCTCTGGTTTATAAGATGCATTCAGCATATAGGACGCGCCCCAATTTTCGGATAAATTTTAGGTACAAAAAAGAACGTCTTATAAGGCAAAAAAATCTTTGCTCATCACAAATTTGTTGCCGATACAGTGACACTTGGACTACTGTGCACAGATCAAGTTGCCTTGGTTTCGTGGGTATGAGAGTGCATCCAGAAATGCATTACAAGTATAGTGACATAAATAAACAATGTAGGATAAACTTGTAGCTTTATTTCTAAGAATTTAACATAATATTTCAGCATCATGAGAAAAAACATTAGAGTACATATCACAAGATCCAAAACATCTGACAGACACTATATTGCTAAACAGTGGTTAATCACATGTCATCTGATACATTCAGCACAGATGTACATTGTTATATAATGCCTATAGGTGGTTACTGGCATAATAAATGTCTTCAAATATTTTATAAATTACTTTAGAAGATTCCTTATGAAAAAGTTGTCTTCTTGGTAAGGCATTGATGCAAATGGTAAATCCAATATGTCATTCAGAGAAGACATGTTTAGTAAAACTGCTTTTTTTTTTCCTTTCCTTTCATATTCCACATCACTTAGGTGTTCCTTCTTAGATTTCAAAACTTCCAATCTGAAGGACCAGTTTTGCTGCATGAGCATGGAAACATATCTTATGGTATTTTTCAAATGGAATGAAGTGAATGGAAGAAGTTCTACAGAGAAAGTTCCTGACACTGCTATCAGTCAATGGATGGTAAAACATGTCAAAATGTCATGTTACATTTTTTTTATATAAATCTAGGTTTAAATAAATTATATAGAATATATAATTTACTAGTCCTTGTAGTTTTTTTAATACTAAAATTTTGCAATATATGACACAAAGAGAGAGAGAGAGAGAACCAGAGATCACCCCTGGAAATTGTGTAAGAATGTAGTTAGACAAGGCATGAGGACTCACATATGGTGTTTGGTGGGACAGTGTTATCACCTTTCCTGCTAACATATAATAACACAAGAAGTTGCAGGTCAACATTCACATGCAGTTCAGATTCAAACTTATCAAATCAATTTCTCATCTTCTTCTTTCATTTCATCTACCTGTTCTTTGGAACATCCTTCCTCATGCTGTTTTCCTCAAGGATATGACCTCCAACTGTTCAGGAAGAAACAGATCAACAGATTCTTTCCTTCACCTAATTACTTACTCCTACTTTTTTGTCATATGACACTTGTAGCATATGTTTTGTGACCTCCCATCAAGGATGGGGCTGAAAAAAGGTAAGCAAAGAATTTAGCAGCCATACTAAAAAAATGATAGATCTTTCTCATTTAAAAATCAAGAATAACTTTCCAAACCTTTCTTAACTCAACAAGCAGAGTAAACACATTTAATTCATTACCAATTTGAAGAAGGATAACTTACTTTCCTTCTTAGACACATGCATCTTCCAAAAGAATACATTATTTTTTTCTATACTAAAAATCTCCAAACACAACACAGTACATCCACATTATTAACACCACCATCCCAGTCAGCAGAGTTAAACATTCTAACTAAAAGTTCCAAATTCATTTGCTCGAGTGAGCAGGCACAACCAACAGATGTAGCAAGGCTTTTATTTCTTTATATTTTTTTATTTTTTTTTTTAATTTTTCACTTGGTTAGAAAGTAAATTATACTTGACAAGAAATTAAATTTTTGTTTTCATCCTTTAACCAAATGGGAGTAAACAAAGGTTTCACCATGAAGTAACTTTAGAATTAACGTTACTTGTATATGGAGGTGAATGACTCCATGTGATGCCTACATAATCATGACTCCACAAATTCTTTTCAGAAGTATATAAAATTACCATGCCACCATCTAGACCAGCTTCATCATTTAGCAAAGTCTCATCAGTGGGACCTATACCCATTGAGAGCTAAATCAAAGGTAGAAGTCATACTTCCATACTGAGGCCAAGTCATCAATTACTCAAGAAGTTATTTCACATATGCAACTTTTGTTTGCATATGCAACAAGAATATAATTTTTTGTCAACTTTTTTTTATGTTGGGCCCATACACGAGAGATTGGTTGATCAATCTATAGTACGTTAGTACCATTCATGGGTAGTGGATTGGGAAAGGAGAAACTTGTTTACATTTGTTTTAAAAGTCTGTATATTGTATTCCTTGGGAAATACATCAGAGAGAAGACTGTTCCACAGTACAGCAGTAGTAGGAATGAAGGAGGAGGAAAAGAAACTTGTTCTGTGGGTTTCAAGGTGTACTGTGAAAGGATGTTAGGGGGCAGCTGTACATGTTCCAGTGGGTTTGTTAATGAGTAGGGGAATTATTGATGTTATTTCAAATGAATATTTGCCATGGAAATATTTATAGAATACACAAATTGAAAAGCCCAAATGTCTATGTGAAAGTGAGGAGAGTGAGTTGGTAAGAGATGGGTCATTTATCGATCTAATTGCTCTCCTCTATATTGAGTCAAGCATTTTCAGGGAGCTTTTCAGAGCCCCACTCCAAATGTGAGAGCAGTATTCGATAGCTGGATGGATTTGTATAACATTAACAGCTTTTAGAGGTGAAGTAATGTCTTGAGCAAAAGAGAAATCCTAGATTTTTGGAAGCTAAGGATGCAATAGTTGTGATGTGTTTATTCCAGGAGAGGCCTGATGTCAGGGTAGTTCCAAGAAAAGAAATCTCATCTTGTCTGGAAATTTGAGTGTTATCAAAAATAACATTGGGGAGAAAATGGTTCTTTTTTTGTGAGAAATAAGACAGAACGTCTGCATGGTTAGCTTAGTGGCTGTGCGCTTCGCAACCATATGGCTGGGGAAGGAGTGTCCTAGGTTCGATTCCCAGTGATGTGAGGAGCTGAAAGATCTTCCTCAGCCATAGCCAAGTTAGCCAGTCTTGGGCGTAGACAGTAGGGTTTTCCCCCCAGTTTATCCTGGGGTTTTTTCATCCCACAAAACAGACAAACCGGCCTTGAGAACTCAACACTATGGACATAGGATACACCGGGGCGTAGGGCTGACCGCCTTATTCTGTGAACAGTTTGAGGTCCAATGATTAATAAAACCCTCAACACCGCAAGGTAAAAGAGGGTAAAAGGAAGATGAGATAAGACAGAACTGAATTTTACTAGTATTGAAGTTGACAACGTTATCTGAGTCCCAATTGAGGATGGCTTGGAGGTCAGAATTGAGGGCAGTGGTGGTTGATGTTCTGTAGGTTGAAGTGAGTTGTGTAGAGCAGGGTTTCCCAAACTGTGTTCTGCGGAAAGTGAATAAGTGTTCCATGAAAAATTATCAAAATTAATGAGTCTGGAATGGTTTTAAATGCGACAAGTTCGCATTGACCTTGCTTGTGATAGCACGTTTCCTAGAAACTTGCTGTCACAAGCAAGGTCAATGAGATGCGCTGAGGCCCGGCACACCTGTAGTGTGCGCTGTCGCATTTTTGCAATTCGATACAGCCTGCTTCGGCGATAATGTGCGCTTAGCTATTCATTGATATGAGACCAATGATACTCAACTCTAACCAAGGTGTTCCGTTAAAATTTCAGGATTTGTGAAGTGGTCCGTCATAAGAAAAGTTTGAAATGGTGGTGTAGAGTAAGGTTTGTCAAATGAAGGGAGGATTGCAATGTGCTGTCATCTGCAAAACTGTGTATTGGGTTGAAGGCCAACTGAAGTAAGTCATTGATATACAAAAGGAAGAGGGTTGGTGAGAGAGAACAGAACCTTGTGGGACCCCAGCATTAGTTGGATGGTGAGAAGATAGGGAACCATCTACCATCATACATAGTGTACATCCAGACAGAAACCTGGCAATCCACCTGCAGAAGTCCTGAGACAGTCCAAATAATAGGAGTTTGCTTAATAAGCCTTTGTGCCAGACTTGGTCAAACGTTTTGGAGATATCAAGTGCAACCACTTGAGATTCACCAAATTTCTCCATGGCATTTGTCCAGAGATGGGTGTTATATGAGAATAGTTCTCCAGTTGATTGGCAGCGATGAAATCTGCACTGGTGGTTGCTTAACAGCTGGGTAGTGCAGGAGTTGAGAATTGATGGTTTTTTCCATCACTTTAGATAGGACTGAGGTGAGTAAAATAGAGCGGTAGTTAGAAGGCAGTGATTTGTCACCCTTCTTAGGAATGGGTTGAATATAGGCCAATTTCTAGGATTTGGGATATATATACACCAGTGGAGTAAGAGAGTATGAATTTTCTTACTCCAGGTGGCATAGGATAGAAGTCAGTTCTGGTGCACAGATCTTCAGGACAATTGGAGGAATGCCATCAGGGCCAAGCTTTTGTTGTCTAAATTAGACACAAAAGAAACTTTTGTGTCTAATTTAGACAACAAGTTTATGATCTTTTTCTGGCAAAAAGATACAGGGGACATTGTATGTTCTCAGTTGGAATGACTGGAGGGCATTTGCCATTATAAGTTATACATGCATTGGAAACAAAGCCAGGAGATTAGCTTTTTCTATGAATGATGATGCAATAGAGCCATCTGGGTATGATAGGGGTGGGAATGGTGTAGGGCAAAAGTTATGACGATTTGCTTTGACAAGAGACCAAAAGACACGGCTGCCATTTGGGCAGGCTACAAGTTTCCTGCTTTTTTGCCTATCATAAAAACACTTATTGATAATATCACAAATACAAATACCAGCAAGAACAACTCTGACTTCAGGAAGACAGAAGTTATTGCATTAACAAAAGCATCTTAGACAAAACTGGCAGGATTCTTAAATATGTGACATCGACATCACTTATTAAATTTTTTAAAAAAAAAAACATCTTTGGCTACTCAAAAGATACAATCCTGCCAATAACAAACCCTTGAATACACAGCATTAGTGCATACCTGCAAACATGCCACACAATGGAAAAACTGATCACTCCCTGCATACCAGAAAAGACAAACATTACTAATACATCAGATCCCTATGGTCTGACAAGTGAGACCTTTCTGACTATATAATAATAGAAACATCAGAAAATCAAATAAAAGGATAACTAAACCCTCCATCAGGAGGATATAAAAAAGACAATTCAAGGAAAATATTTGCCATTCCTATTGCATTCAGCAATAGGAATGGCAAAATGAAATATCGACATATTTGGTCCATCCCATCAACCTGTATATCCATCATATCTTCCCCTCCCACACACACACACCAACTTTCGGTACTATATCCTAGCCAATTATCTTCAAATTATATTAGCTAACAACCTCCACAATCATCCTCATCCTGTTTAGAAGTAAAAATGCTCCTCTGCACTGATCCAATTCTAATTGGTTTCAAGATCCAGGTTCTTTTTCTCTCAAAATAATTAACTTCCACAAGGATTATACGCCAATAACGCCTAAAACGTGAACTGCTAGACTAGAACACCTTTAAATCCCCCCCCCCTTTACTCCAGATTAGTAACAGGACTCTAGTATTATCTGGAAATAAAACTCTGGTCTATAATTTTTGAAGAAAAAAAAAATATCTCTCTCTCTCTCTCTCTCTCTCTCTCTCTCTCTCTCTATATATATATATATATATATATATATATATATATATATATAGAGAGAGAGAGAGAGAGAGAGAGAGAGAGAGAGAGAGAGAGAGAGAGAGAAAGAGACATATTTTTTTAAATTATAATTAAACAGTAAAACATGTATATTAACAGAAAATAAACTATTTATATTTTATAAAATAAACATAGAAAGGAAAACACCGTTTTAAATTATAAAAAAAAAAAATAAAGAAAGAAGAAAGGAAGGCTCGCTCTTTCTTGATGCAGGGAGACCACTGTAGTCCAGGTGGCTTCTTGTCTATGCAAGAAAGTTAGATAGAGTTAACAATAAGAACAATGGAAGTTATTCTGTTGCATTCAGAGAGGGGGGAGGAAAATCCAGTGCTTCTGGTGATAACTGTTTGGAGTGGACATGCTACAAGAGAATATTCACATCATCTTCTTTGATGTGGTAAAGGCTGCCAGTTGGGATACATTCTTCTGCAAATCCATTCCTCATTCTCTGTGGTAGTGGTATTCTAAGAGTAATCTGCTATATAGTTTTCTTTGGAGGCTCCACATGTGGTTTTCCTTGGACTGGGTGAAGGATGAATATTTCTTGTGTGATTTAGGTGGAAACTGCAAACAAAGGTCTCTGTAGCAATGAAGAGATAGTTGCATATTCTGTGTGGAGTACATGTCAGTAGTCTTCTAGGTTGCGTGATTAACTGCAGGTAATAGATGCAGTGTAAAGGGAAAATCTGATCATGACTTTTACAGGGTATTTACAGAGCAGGTAAGGTATGCGAGTTCCAGAAGTTCTGAGGTCCAAGTCAATAAGCTTGAATTTGTGCAGCTTGGTTAGCAGTGGCAGTATGCTTTTGCTGGATTAGCACATCAGCTTTGATGCTTGCAGTCTCATATGGAAGGATATACTGGAAGTTGGGTGACACACACATGGTTGTGGAGAGGTGAATGCAGGCAAGCAATATGAATTGGAAAGTCAATGTAGGTATTTGTGAATTGCTAATGGGGATTTGAATACCTTGTGAAGTCTAGAAAGGCTTTTGAAAAAGACAAGTCAGTCAAGTTTGCACCTGAACATAGTTCAGGTCTGAGGCAACTCGTGGTAAAGGTGGAGTAAGCTCTGATCACTTTCCTTAGTATTTCTCCTAATGCAACGCACATCCCCTTGCGGAGATGTATGATGCTATGCATTAAAGGCCACTACCCAGACCGGTTTTGATCTTTATTGAGGTCTCGTCAGTGGGAGCCAAACCCAAAATTGCCAAGGTTGAAGTAATGCAGAGATTAAATTTTACTAAACAAGTTGCCACAAGGTACTTTGACCTTATTAAATAAAAATCTGAGGATGAGAGAAAGATGTAGAAAGTTTTTTATCTTTGGGTATACTATATGTTAAATATACCAAGCAATTTTATAACCTTGGTTTTAATCCTTTTTTTTCCCAAGTAAGCAAACAGACAAGTAAATCAAGTCTGTGCCTGAACACAGTAGTTCAGGTCTGAGGCAACTCATGCTAAAGGTGGAGTAAGCTCTGATCCCTTTCCTTAGTATTTTCCCTAATGCAAAGCACATCCAAAGATGTGTGATGTTATGCCTTTGCCTTTAATGCATAGGTTTTAATGCATCCATATCCACTACCCAGACTGGTTTCGACCTTCATTGAGGTCTCGTCAGTGGAAGCCAGATAACATACAGTATACCCAAGGTAAAAAACTTTCTACATCTTTCTCTCATCCTGAGATTTTTATTTAATAAGGTCAAAGCACCTTGTGGCAACTTGTTTAGGTAAAATTTATAAGCTCTGCATTACTTCAACCTTGGCATTTTTGGATTTGGCTCCCACTGACGAGACCTCAATAAAGGTCGAAACCAGTCTGGGTCTTTGCCTTTAATAGAAATACTAAGGAAAGTGATCAGAGTTTACTCCACCTTTACCACGAGTTACCTCAGACCTGAACCATGTTCAGGTGCAAACTTGACTTACTTGTCTGTTTGCTCACTTGGGAAAAAAGAATTAAAACGAAGGTTATAAAATTGCTTGGTATCTTTAACATATAGTATACCCAAGGTAAAACACTTTCTACATATATATATATATATATATATATATATATATATAGAAAGGGAACTGGCAATGCCTCTTACTAGGCTCTTTAATTTAAGTCTCAGCACTGGTAGAGTTTCAAGGAAGTGGAAAGAGGGCAAAATAATTACCCTTGCATAAGAGAGGTTCTAAGACTGCAGTAGCAAATTACAGACCAATCACTATTTTAGGTGTGGAGGTAAAATTACTGGAAGAAGAGTCAAAAAGATGATTCAAGAATGGATGGATATAAATATGATACTGTATGAGGAGCAACGTGACTTTGTTAAATAATGAAACCTATGGTGCGTTCATAATTAGAAGAAACACATGTATAAACCACAGTGAAAATTATTTAATTGTAAATATTTCATCCTAAGTATCTTAGGACATCATCAGTACAGTATTTAAACAAAAATTAGGAATAACATACAGTTAGGGTGCATGATTACAATAGAATCTCATGAAAATGTGCATACCGTGCTAAAGTAGTACAAAGAAAAAAAAACGTATAATTTCCCATACTTTAGGAATGGTAAGAACGTCGTTGCGGTTTAGGTTTGGTCTGTGTAGTAGGGCTTCAGAACTTTCTTTGTATAAACGTTCATGTTTAAATAAAGATCTATGTAAAAGTTTAGCCTTTTCCCAATGGATCCTATGGTTTGGATTTTCAATTCCGTGATGAGAGAGGCCAGATTTCTGCAGTTTAAGAAGACGAATGTGGTCTTGATGTTCTGAGATGCATTTCTGAACAGACCTACCTGTCTGTCCAAAGTAAGATAATTTGCATGAGCATAGAATCTCATAAACACCAGGTAACATCAAGGGTGAGAATTTGTCCTTAGAAGAAGGTAATAAGTTGTAAATTTGGTTGATAGGTTTGTAAGTAGTGCAAAATTGTATTTCTTCATAATTTTAGAAAGACGTTCTGAGATGCCTTTAACATAAGGTATGGGAATCCTATGCACTTCTTCCTGTCTGGTTTGATGTATACAGAAGTGACTGATGATTTTTTGAGTTGTTTTGGGATTATATCCATTTAGGATGGCTGTATTTTTGATAACTTCTAATTCCTGGTTTAAAGATTCTTCAGAGGAGCAGAATTCTCAAATGGACAAATTCTCACCCTTGATGTTACCTGGTGTTTATGAGATTCCATGCTCATGCAAATTATCTTACTTTGGACAGACAGGTAGGTCTGTTCAGAAACGCATCTCGGAACATCAAGACCACATTCGTCTTCTTAAACTGCAGAAATCTGGCCTCTCTCAACACGGAATTGAAAATCCAAACCATAGGATCCATTGGGAAAAGGCTAAACTTTTACATAGATCTTTATTTAAACATGAACGTTTATACAAAGAAAGTTCTGAAGCCCTACTACACAGACCAAACCTAAACCGCAACGACGTTCTTACTATTCCTAAAGTATGGGAAATTATCATACAAAACTGTGTTAAATAATTAACGTTTTTTTTTTTTTTTTGTACTACTTTAGCACGTTATGCACGTTTTCATGAGATTCTATTGTAATCATGCGCCCTAACTGTATGTTATTCCTAATTTTTGTTTAAATACTGTACTGATGATGTCCTAAGATACTTAGGATGAAATATTTACAATTAAATAATTTTCACTGTGGTTTATACGTGTGTTTCTTCTAATTATAACGTGACTTTGTGAAGGGGACATCATGCTTTAGTAATTTACTAACTTTTCATAATAGAGAAACAGCAGAGCTGGATAAAGGAAATGGATACAAGATGATTCTGCTGGATTTTGCAAAGGCATTTGACAGAATACCACATGGAACTCTGTTACACAAATCAGAACAATGAATAATGGAGATGGATATGATACTGGTAAGTGGATAAGAGGATGGCTGTGGCACAGATATGAAAATGTGGTGCATGGAGGGGCAGAAGTGAGGCAAAAACCGGTGACTAGTGATGTGCCGCTAGGTTCAGTGCTCGGACCATTGTTGATTAATTTGTACATAAATGATATAGGAAATAACCTGAAAGGAAATATTCAGTTGTTTGCTGATGATGCGAAATTAGGTAGCATGATAGTTAATCAAGGTGATGTGGTGAGCTTGAGCTATTATACAACAAAACCTATGATTTTATTGTATAATAAGATTATGTTGTATAATAATAAAAGGGTAAATTATACATGAACTATATAGAAGAAATGAAAATTAAATCAGCATGTATTTAAACACCATTTTGCATCCTTATCCATAAAATGAATGAACAATATTAGTATCCTTTCTTCAAATATAAATTTGTGTTTAGTTCATGTTTAGTGCATCATTTCTCAATTTCATTTTGTCATATTCATCCTAGACTACTGATTTTAAATAAACATATAAAAAACTAGCCTAGCTGGTTGAGTGTACAGCACTTTGCTTTAGTGTGGATGTTTGCTAATTATTATTATTAAGTTAAGGGGATAATAAATCCCGTATTATTTTACAGCCGGGTACGAAACTCGGAGATCAAAATCCATCGAAATCTAAGAGTGTCATGCCGAAGAACTATCGGCGAGTTCAAGTGTAAGTGATCACTTGAGTAGTACAACACTATGGCAACTCGTATCAAAGGTGGAGTAAGCTCCATCACTATCGTTAATATTTTCTCATAATGTAAAACGCAGCTCCTAGGAGATGTATTACTTTAACATTATGAGGAGAGGTCACTACCCAGACCGGTTTCGACCTTTATTGAGGTCTCATCAGTGAGTAGGTAGACCTGGAATATCAGGGATTAAGTGAACCAACGTCGCTGGAAAAATAGCCTCTTGGCACTTTATCGTTATCATTATTATTTAGGCCTCCAAGGAGTCAAAAGACTCTTTGCGGGGGGGGGGGGTCCTTCCTAGGAAACACAAGTCTATCAAGACTCGTTGTGGGAGGTCCCTCCTAGGAAACACAAAGTCTATCATACCACTCCTTAAACTCATTGACCGCTCTCGCTCTCACCACTCTATCAGGCAATGCATTACACGGTTCAACCACCCTCCATGAAAAGAAACCACTCCTCACCCTCTTACACACAGTTTTCTTTCGTAACTTCCAGGGATGGCCCCTTGTCATCACTCCTTCCTGCTGTTCAACCAAGTGAAAGAACTCCCCAGTGTCAACCCTCTAACCATCTCTCATATCACCTCTCCTTCTTCTATCCACCAAACTCTGCAGTCCACATTCCCCCAGCCAGTCCTCATAACTAACATTGTACAGTCCTGAAACTGTCTTTGTTGTCCACCTCTGTCCCTTTCTACAGTTAATTTATCCTCTTCAAATACTGGGGACCAAATCTGAAAACAATAGTCTTGTGGTCTGATCAGGGTCTAATACAATGGAATGATAACTCTTTTATCTCTGCAGGTCAGTGTCCTTCTCATTATTGAAGCAATCCACTGTGTTACCTTCACAATATGTCCCTTGAATTTCAGGTTTCTATCAATCATCAACCCCCAGATCTCTTGTCTCCCCTACTTCCTCCAGTATATCTCCTCTAGTAGAGTATGCAGCGTCCCAAACCTCAAGACCTTACATTTTCAGCATTAAACCGACACCCCCATTCATTTGCCCCTCTGTCTAGCTTATTCAAATCCTCTTGCATGACTACCACATCTACACTATTACTAATAACTGTTCCCATTATCCTGAATATCGCCCTGCAATCCACTGACAATGTCATTGATATAAAGGTTAAACAATATAGGTTCCAGTACTGAGCCCTGTGGAACCCCACTTGTAACCCACCACATCATCCTGAATATCACCCTGCAATCCACTGACAATGTCATTGATATAAAGGTTAAACAATATAGGTTCCAGTACTGAGCCCTGTGAAACCCCACTTGTAACCCTCTGCCTCCTTGAAACTGCTCCACCATACACAACTCTCTGATACCTATTGGACAGCCAATCCTGAATCCAGTTGACCAACCTGACATCCAAATCCATGTGCTGCAACTTAAATATCAGCTTATCATGTGGCACCCTGTCAAATGCCTTCAACTAAATCCAAAAAAAAATGGCAGTATATGCCTTTCCCCTCATCTACTGCTCTTGTAACTTTATTATAAAAGGCTAGCATATTACTAAAAGAAGAGTGCCCCCTCACAAATTCATATTGACTCTCACAGATAACATTACCCTCATCTACTCAATGCTGTATACGGTCCCTAATTAATTTCTCCAAGATCTTAACAACTACTGATGACACACAAACTAGCCTATAATTAGACACTTCCAGTCTACTACTGCCCTTATGCAATGGCACTATCTTACCTTCCTTCCATTCCCTAGGCACCTTTCCCATAGCCAGACTTTCATTGAAAAGCCAGGTCAAAGGAGCTGTCAGTTCATTAGCACATTCTCTCAAAACTCGTGGTAAAATACCATCCAGTCCCACAGCTTTACTGACATCCAGGGTACCCAGTATGTCATTTAGTGATAGAAATGTTTCTCCACCACTCAAAATAAGATTATCTTCTTGCTTAGGAAAACATGAAGTGGCCTGAAAAAGTTCTATGGTTGTTTTTAAGGCAGGGTTTCCAGTTTATCTCATTATTAACCCACAAGTATTTACAACAGATTTGCAACTTTTTTTGTGAGTGGGATTCACATGAAAAAAAAATTATTCATGTGACAATGCTTTGTATAGTTCCATCAGAGTCTAATTAATGTGCAAATCTCCAAAATTAGTATAGGAATGAAAAAAAAAAAAAAATCTACATCTGAAAACAATTAACCCTTGTTTATCCAAAATCCCCATACTCATTCTATTAAAATATTTCTAATTGTAATTTTTTTTTATCATCAATTTAGTCACATATTCTGATTTCTTCAATTGCACATTACTATGTTCTTCTATGATATTTTTCCTCCTAGCAACTGGTTTTTATTCTATGAAACATGAAAAATGCCAGCCTGGTTGTTTGAGTGGTTAGAGTATCCATATCCACTCTCCAGCTAAAATGGCTACGGGTTCAAATCCCACCATTGACATGGATGTTTGTGATTGCCTGTAAAAATACTATTAGGGGTGGTGGTTGACAGTAGATGCCATTGGTGTAGATGATGATGATAGCTGTGGTTCGGCGTAGTTGGTGGAATACGGTGGAGACAGAGAGTTGTAGAGTAGGTGCCCTCCATCAATGAGTCTTGGACTTCATCATCATCAAAAGGTGTACAGGATATGATAGTACTACATCATTACTAACTTCCTATCTACAATTTTCCTCCAAATCAATCTGTTATCTGTCAAGACTCTAACAGTATCAGATCTTATATTTCTATCTTGTAAGGCACTTTTTACTGTATCAATCCACCTGTATCTTGGTTTCCTCTGGGTCTTTTTCCTGCCAACCTGGCAGAGAACACTTGTTTTGCTAATCTTTCCTGGATGCTAACAATGTCAAGTTCTTTCCAAATTTCCTTGTTTTTAATATGACACTGCCATTGATGCCATCTGTTCATGCCCCTAATCTTTCTCAAGACTCTCATATCTGCGGTCTCCAGTCTTTGGTCAAGTGTTTTATGTCTAACCTAGCTCTCAGATCAATAAGTTAAAATTGGTCTGAACACTGCATATACAGCTAATTTAGTGTTTTGACTAATTTCTCTCTTATTCCATATAAATTTATTTAGTTGACTTCTTACCATACCAGCTTGGTTGATTCTGTTGTCTATTTCCATATTTAACTTACCATCTTCACTAAAAATTGTGCCTAAGTAGCTGAAATGTTTTACTTGTTCTGTAGGTTCTCCATTCATGTTGATATCTTCAATGCTTCTGCCTATTTTCATTGTCTTTGTCTTGTTATTGCTGACTTCATACCATATCTAATACAACAGTTATTCAATTTAGTCAGGGAATCTTGCAGACTAGTACTGGATTTATTTAGAAGTATAACATCATCTGCATAAAGCAAAGAGCTGAGATCAGCATCTCCAATTTTGATATCAGGTTTAATACCACTTTGCTTCATAATGTGAACCATATAGATAATGAATAACAGAGGGGATAATGTACATCCTTGTCTGACACCAGATTTAACATAAAACCATCTTCCTGTACTTCCTTCAATTCTAACTGCTGACTTGCAACTCAAATGAAGACTAAGTATTGCTCGATATAATGCTCGATTGACACAATACAACTGCAATGTTTTGAATAGCTTCTCTCTTGGCACCTTGTCATATGCTTTTTCCAGATCTACAAAATTTAAATACAGTTCTTTCTTATGTACCCATGACTTCTCAACTATCTGTCATAAAATCTGATCCTGGCAGCCTCTATTTTTGCCTGAATCCAGCTTGTTCTTCACCAAATTTCTCTTCCACAATCCTTCTCAACCATTTCTCAAGTATACTAGCTTTTGGAGGTGTCAAGTAATTTCTGTGCTATTAATATCTTCCTATTTTTAATGTCAACAAGAAACATGGCAACATCACAGTTTTCTTATCTGGCAAGTTTAATTCTGAGATGAGCATTTTTATTGAAAAATATTCTTAACTTTTTCTTCTCAACCATGCAGAAATGAACAGATCTAATCATTGTAACTTTCTATCAGAATGTTAGGTCATAAAAGTTAAAAATATCTGAAATTTATGGTATCTAATACCTTACATAATATCTTACCTTATGTAATGCATTTAGTTTCTGCTCCAGAAAAGCAATTTTGTCATCTTTTTGCTTTATCAGATCTAAAAGGTGTCTATTTTCTTCTTGGGCTCTTTCCAAAAGCTAAGTTAACAGCAATGACAAAATAAAAACATGAACATATATGTAAAAAGAGCAAGGAAAGAGAAAGTTTTCTTAACACATCAGATTAAGAATACACAATCATTAATAATAAAGTACAGTGTTACCTTGAGATATAAGTTTAATTCATTCCATGACTGAGCTCGTAAGTCAAAATGCTCGTATCTCAAATCAATTTTCCCCATTGAAATTAATTAAAATGAGATTAATTCGTACCAGCCCCCAAAAAACCACTCCGTTTTTTTTTATAATAATGTATTTATAATAACAAATATTGTATACAAACAAAATAAAACCAAATACTGTACATACATACATGTAAAAGAGAATCTAAAGAAATAAACAGATGTTGGCAGAACCGATTAGCGTATGGTATTAATTTTTTCTTTCACTTCACTTTTGCTTAACTTAATTTTCTTCTTCACTAGCTTTTTTCTTTTTTGCCATGCTTTTGTCACTTTCATCTGCAGGGTGTTTCAATAGAAACCTGTCCAAGGAGCTTTGTTTCTTCCTCCCTTTTAGAATGTTTCTGAAATGAGTTAGGCAAGTGTCATTAAATAGTGCCACAACACAACCAGTTGCAACTTTTTCAGGGTGTTTCTTTTCAATAAAGTCCGAAACTTTTTCCTACATTGCCAACACTTTCTTTATCTCACTTGAAAAAATAACCTCCTCTGCCTCTGCAGTTGTACCAATCTCCTGCAGAACCTCCGTATGTTGCTGCATGTGTAGTTCCGTCAACTCCTCCGTCGTCAGTTCCTTGGAATGTGCGCCAACAAGGTCTTCGATGTGTCCCTCATCCACCTCCAGGACCATGGACTTTCCGAGGGACACAATCACCTCCAGCACCTCCTGTTCAGGTCTAAATCCTTCAAAGTCATGTTGGGGAGGATATATCCTTTGGCTTCGATCAATTCAGCAAAGGTTTTTATAAATTCCTCAGCTGCCTTAGAATCAGAGCTCACTGCCTCACCATGCCTGACAACGGAGTGAATGCCGGTCCTTTTTCGGAAATTTTCAAACCACCCATGGCTTTAAACTGCTCTTATGAAGCCTCCTGTGCTGAAGTATCTGGGGTCTGCTGCAGCAAATCTGCGTAAATGGCTCATGCCTTCTCGCAAATTATAGTCTCTGTCACAGTGTTTCCTGCGAGCTGCTTCCCTGTTAATGAAAAAATCAGTAGGTTCTCCATCTTTTCATGGACAGAGTTGCATAGCTTTGAAATAATTTTAACATCCTTAGCTGGAGTTATAGCCTTTATCGAGTCCTTCTGCTTCAGAATAGTACATATCGTAGAAGTAGTGCGATCATACTGCATTGCCAAGTCTATTACTCTTACGCCTTGCTCATGTTTGTCGATTATCTCACGCTTTAATTCCATGGATATCACCTTTTTCCTTTTCTCACCACCTTTCTTTACACTCACCTTCTTTGGACTCATGGTTATTTGAAAAAAATTAGCTAAATAACTATATACAAAAAAAAAAAACACAAAATTAAAACTCAACACGACAGAAATGCTTCTGCGGTGAGGTAAACATGTGAACTGAACGACACGCAAGACTCAGGAATCTGAGCAGAGTGGTGGTTGTGACGTCACCGAAGCAGGCTCATATCTCAGGGCAAAAAATCGACCTAGTGACAGCTCGTATCTCATAAAACTCGTATATTGGGGCACTTGTATCTCAAGGTACCACTGTATTAGTATAAATATTAAAACACCAAATCTACAGTAAAAAGGTAAATACTCATAGTTTAGAAATCACACTAGTGATCTACATTACACTTTAGTATTGTCATTCATATTTTATTTAATGCAAAACTGTTGCTTAGGTTCACACAGGTTTCTATTGAGTTAACTTGAGAAAATTATTTTCAATTTGCTATTACTGGTGTTCTTTAATATTTTTTTTTTTTTTAAATTCAACTCTCAATCAATCTTTGCCTGTTCTAAGTAAAATAATTAATTCAAAATATGCCATGCATTAGTTGCATGTCATTATAAGAGTTTATCCTTTCATAATGCCAATCCATAAGTATGTGTGGACTATTTTCTTCACTAGAATGAAAACTCTAAATTAAAGTTAAATGAAAACTTTATATTAAAAAATTAATTACAAAAAAGTAATAACTATACAGCTCCTGTATTCCATCCAACTGTTTTCACAATTTTTTTAATACATAAAACAAATCATGGTGGAGAACCCACCATGAATCACTGTTTGACAGTTGCTGGCTTCTAAAAACACAACAGTCATTCCCTATTCACCTGACCTCACCCCTGAAACTTTTTTCTTTTCCTCAAGATGAAATTCCAGCTGAAAGGGCATTATTTCAATATGATTGAGGAGAGCCAGGCAAATCACAGGAGGTGCTTAACACAGTCACACTTGCAGTCCTCCAAGGATGCATGGAATACATGCCAAGGGGCATGTATTTTGAAGGAGACAGTGAAAGGAGACACTTTCACTGTCTCCTTCAAATTTATTGTAATTTCTTTTGTTTTTTTTTCCTTCCGATATCATTTATCTTTTTCCTACTATTTCTTCTGTTTAATGGGAATGGAGTTGGGGGGACTAGCTTTTTCTCCTAAATTCGCTACAGCAAAACATTGGCTGCAAACAAATTATGTCTATGTCCCTAGGGAGTTTGCTATATATATATTTTTTTTTTTTCAATGTGATTCCAATTATGATCCTGTTCAAACAAATAAGTGATCACTTCTTATTTCAAATTTCTTCTAAACTCTTATATTCTGGAGTAATCTGAAAACATTGTTATCAGCAAAAATACGACTTTTCTTGTTAACTAATACCATGCTTCAAATTTTATATTAGAACACGGTATTAGCAATGACAAGTCTATTTTCTGAGCAGAAATTTTCTACTGTTATCAAGGCAAGTACCTGCTAGAACATGCTCTGCTCTTTTCTCAAAATTTTTCCATGTCTGGAATTCACTTTCCAATCTGCTGTTTAAACCTCCAACAAATCCAACTTTACTCTTTCTTTACAGGGACTGCCTTCTCAACTGACTCAAAAAGTTACAAGATAAAGCAGAATATTTTTTATTTAATAAAAACTAACTTTCTAAACAAAATCTTTTTTTAACTTCAAGGAAACACAGCAAAATATGTATAATATAAAAGGCCATTCTACTAACAAAAATCTATGGAACAAATCATATTTGGCAAAATCTACAAACAACAATACAGTTCCTCTAACCATTTTATGGAACTCCTATTGGAACATATTAAAAAATGGGGGTAAAGGGTACTTGGGTGAGTATTTATTTTATTTATATATTTATTTATTTTTCATCAAGAGTAGAATTTGGCATTTGCTGACCCCTGAACATCATTCTAGTTGCTTCAAATTTGTGAATTCCTCTTTATATCGCTAACCAACTTGAAGCTTTCATGTATTCAGATTTCATTAGAAACGAATACTAAAACTTGTATGGCACGGAATATTCTGATAACATCTTTTCTTTACAAACACATGCTGCTCTACTGTTGTCATTTATTAATTAGTGCTGATTTCATGATGTTATCACTATGAGAAGCATATTCTCCCCATAAGTGAAATATGGATCAAACAACTTGAAACTGATTGTTATTCTCTCATTAATTATGACATGTATTATGATCATTGTGATTATAAGTTGGAGGGGGGGGGTGCACAGTAAACACTGGGTGCTGATTCTGCTCCTGTCCCATGCTTAAATGTAAGCAATCAATCACTTTATTATAATCACCTTTAAAATGTGCGCAAATGAAATGTCTTGGTAATCTGAAAAAGTAGACGTATTAATCATCGAAATTAATCCAGTGGTTCCCGATAAACTAGTGTTTCAAAAATTCCTATATCCATGATAGTCAAGCTGCAGCAGAAGAACAAAGGCTGTAGTCACTGATGCCATATAATCCTTCAACCCCACGTGCTGCGACAACAGCCAACTTCACCTAAAAGTATCTGACTAATAATCCTCCCTCAGGGTTCACCAGCCAAGTCATGTCTGCAGCAAAATTGCAAAAGCTGCAAAGGCAAGATAGACAAAAACAATTACTGCCATATTCTTTGGAATGCCGTGAATACGATCATCCTGCATTTTTGGTATTACAGAATCCAATTTTTGAAAAACACTGTGTAAAAATAGCTAAACAAAAGTCATGGGAAGACTTTAGTAAGAACATAGAAAATAAACATCAGGAAGGTTGCAAAATATTCTGTAGGCTGTTGAAAAAGCTCAGAAAGGAGGAAAGATTGCCGTAAAAGGAATTAGAGATGATAAAAGTGGCACGAAAACTGGTGAAAAAGATATCCTTGATGAATAAAGTAATTACTTCAAAATATTGCTAAATGAAACAATCAGTGACAGCACAGTAGTAAAAAAAAACACTCAACAGACATGCAATCAGGAATACATATCCATACTTGAAGTAGAAAAAGCCATCAAATGCCTGAAATGTGAAAAGGCAGCAGGAGTAGATGATATTTGACCAGAAATGCTCAAATATGGAGGTTAAAAAAGTCTAACAGTGGCTGCACTACATAGTGAAGAAGGCCAGGACAGAGGGACGAATTCCAGATAGTTAGATTAGAATTCTCATAGTATTCATATATAAAAAGGGAAATAAAACAGAATGTGAGAATTACAGAGGTATTTCCCTACTGAGTATAGAGAAATACAGCTGTAAATATACTTGAGAAACTCAAGTATACTTATGCAAGAATATGAGAAACAGTTGAGGATTGTGGAATGAAAGCTTGGTGAAGAACAAACACCAATTATGCACAGTATTTAAACCTTATAAAAAATTAGCAACTCTCATCTGTTCACCCAAGGACAAATGCACTCCTTTATCACATCCTGGTGTCTATGAAGTGTCCTGTTCTTGCCATCAAGCCTACTATGGACAGACAGGAAGAAATGTGGACATCCGCCTCAGTGAACACAAAAAATATATCCGACACATTTGCTATGGAAAGTCGGGTCTGGCAGACCATGCTCTGGATACCCCTGCACACAGGATCAATTGGAAAGAAACAAAAGTAATGCACAGAAGCTTCTACAAGTCAGAGAGGTTGTTCCTGGAATCAACAGAAGCCTTGAAACATACCCCAAACCTTAACAAGTATGGCTGTATAAATCTACCAAAGATTTGGGAGACAGTCATCCTAAGACCAAATTAATATTTATTACTTTTATTTTTTATCATTTTGACTACTATTTCAAAACTTTGAATTTTTTTTTTTTTTTTTTTTTTTAACCTAGATGGCGCCATATTAGGACTTTAGTCTTGTGTTGCACGCTGCAATCACTTATACTGTCCCCACTGTTACACCGGATTGTGGTTGTCTTGCCTTTGTAACAAACTTTGTGTTGTGTGCTCTGAAGATGCTGGATATAAGACCAGCGAAATATTAGCTTTTAAGTTAATAAATAGTTATTTTCTTAACCATCTGTGTTCTTTTATACCGTGAAACCTATCATAACATGCTAATTAAGTATCTCCACCACACATTCCGCAACAGCTGTCTTTATATCATTTTCTCCAATCAATGTCATCCTTCCATAATCATTCATTCTTTTGCTGGCTACATACCAAAAGAACTCCTTAGGATTCTTTTTGGCTTCATTAGCTAACTGCTGTTCATACCTCTCTTTAGCTACCCTCACCAACCAAGTCACCCTCTTTGCCTGGTCTTTGTAGACCTCATGAAATTGGTTATTTCCACTTTTTCTCTGTATCGCATGCTTAATCTCTTTATTCATCCATCTCACACCTACCTTATTTGACCTTCTCACCCTTGGATTACATTTAGACATTGCATCTACTAGACAGTTTTTGAAAATCCCCAAGCTGCATTGATCTCTTTTCCAGCTAACTCCTCATTCCATGCTACACCCGCAAGCTGTCTCCTGAGCTCTTCATAATCACCCCCCCCCCCTTGTAGTTCCACATATACCCTTTCCTCACAGAGGTCCACACACTGCTGGCAACCACCCAGGTAATCACCTCATGGTCACTTTCACCTGGTGGATGATTTGACACTTCATTTATAATTACATCCTCTGATGAGATGACCAAATCCAAGATCCTCAATCCTCGTGTGCCCTCTGTTACATACTGTCTGAGGTAGTTATCCCTCAAAAACTCAAGAAACTCATTTTCTTTACTTCTAGTTGCTATCTCATCATTCCAGTCTATATTGCCATAATTAAAATCACCCTTTTCTTATTTGCTTGGCCAATTTGATTATACATTTCATTATCACCACCATCCACATTACCTGGACTATAACAACATCCCACCAAGTATTTGATTCCATTCACCTCTATCTCACACCATACTGCCTCAAAACCACTTGCACTATTAGGAGCAAAGTTATTTTCGACTATATAATGTAGCACTTCAATTGGCAGCATTTTCTGGTACTAAATAGGAAACTACTCTCAATTCATCAAATAGTTCAATGGCATCAATGTCTCTATTGTCCCGATGCGTTAGAATACTTTCTATATTTTTACATTTGATTAAAGGCTCATTTGTCACCTCAGATTTCAATTTTGGGATGTTATATAAAAATGAAAAACGTGAACTGTGGTATTCCAATTTCCCAAATCTTTCATGGATAGAACTTGTTGCTACATCAATAATAAGAAAGAAAAACTCAACTTTAAATTTAGTTTTCGGATCAGAATAGGCTCATCTTTTCTTCATAATCATGTTTTTTCTGCCAATGCACTCTAGTACTTATAAACATTGGCTTCAAATTAGGATCAGTTTCAACTTTTTCAGCTTATGATGTAGAATCTACAAGAAAATTGTAGATGGTACAATATTGTACCATCTACAATTTTGATTGTAGATGCTACAATCAAAATCGTAGAATATTTCTACAATTTTGATTGTAGAATATTTGGAGAATATTTCTTAAAGTAGATATTGCAGTGGACAATTTCATTTTTATGCTTCGCAATAATTTACTAGCAATGTTAATTTCATTTAAAACATAGTGCAATATAATCAAACGTAAAAATTTTAAATCTCTGAGCTTAAGGGCAAGAATTTCAGCTTCGTGTCTTGCCATTTTGTCCACTGACATCAGCAATTTCTATCAAAGCATCATAAAATTCGTCAATATAATATCTTAAAGGACAAATGGCTTAGATTCTAGATTCCGAGCAGGTGGTAGTAAGTGGCTTGAGAGTTCAATGGCATAAGTTGTAATATATTTTGAAGGATTGTCCAATGCATTTTTGATGCTGAGAAAAACACATACAATTTCTGGCAAGTCAGTTCAGAGAATGAAAGGAGCAACGTATTTAAAAAAAAAGCTCTCAAGTTCAAATCCATAGTTTTGAACTCCTGAATGTTTACCTTTCATGTTTGATCCATTGTAGCAACTCTGGCCTCGGATGCTTGCAATAGGAATATTCATATCTGACAATTTTTTTAAGAATAGAAATACATTCAGTTAAAACTGAGCTTGTAGTGGCTTCTACAGGATGAAACCAACAAAGTGCTCATGAACATTGATATCACCTGGATCCATGTTAACAAATCTTACAATTAGTGTTAATTGTTCATTATGACTTACATCGGGAGTACTGTCTGCAACTACACTGTAATATTTAGCATTCTGCACCAGAGAAATTATTTTCCTTTTTATGGCCCCAGAGCGGAGATAAATTAATTCGTTTTAAATGTTTTCCCAAAGATATGTTGGGCCGATCCATGAGATACTTTCAGTAAATGTTTAGTCCGGGCGGTTGGCCTAGTGGATTTGCGCTTCTCAACCATATGGCTGGGGGAAGGAGTGTCCTGGGTTCGATTCCCGTCGACGACATGAGGAGCTTAAGGATCTTCCTCAGCCATAGCCAAGTTAGCAAGTCTTGGGCGTGGACACCAGGGTTTTCCCCACAGTTTATCTGGAGTTTTTCATCCCGCAAGCAGACAAACCAGCCCTGTGACCACACACGGATCTACAGCCATAAATACTTAACCCCCCCATGAGGGGGCTCAACTCACCCCAATAGGGACGGGGGGAAGAAAAGGGAGGAAACTCCATATGAATAAATAAATAAACAAAAGTAAATGTTTAGACATAGCATTATTGAATCTGGCAATTCAACAAGCTTCCAAAATTGCCATTATTATGAACATACAATTTATCAGATGTTCCCCAAAAGGGCAAACATTGTTGAGCTAAAAATTGAACAATGCAAATTAGACATTTTATTATGCTCCTCCAGTGCTGAACCTCTGCATTTAACAACTTTTGTGGCGTTGAATCAATCGTCTGTTCTATTTTAAGCATAGATGACAACTCAATCCACTTCTTATGGGATTCCAAGTGCTTTTAAGATTTTTCATCTCCAATAAGATATACAGATATAAATGCCCCCAATCATTATATCCATCAGCTGTGAGTGAAATTTTATTGCTGAAAAACAACTTACAACAGAAACAAAATACAGAATATTTTTGTTTAGAATACACTAACCATGGCCGATTAATTTGTTCTCCATTGCTTTCTTCTCTAGTATAATGATTTAATGAAAATTTCCGACAATTAGAGCTGCAAGGAAAAATGAAATCACTTTTTGGTCTCACCGGCGGACCTTTCATTACGATTTACAGTCTTTCAGCATCACTTAAAGAGGGATTCAGTCTTGCTAAATTAATGCTAATTTCAAGTTCATCACTTTATTATTTTGAACACGAAGATGTTAAATCAGTTTTGTTTTTGCCCCCATTGTTACTAATATCAACATTACTGGAATCACAATTAGAAGTACTTGCCACAAATTTTTGGTACTTGCTCAGAATTCTTTGGTTTCAGTCCTTATGCTTATTTTCTCTTGTACTGCATTAGTTGTTTCAGTTTTTAGATATTTATGCAAAACCCCACTTTGTTTCTGAATATCGCATTGTTTTTTTTATTTTTGTTTGCGATATTCTGCACCTGATAGTTTGTTTCTTTCATCAGACATACTGGAATTACTGGAATATTAAAATTATTTTAAAAGCCAAATCCTAATAACTGTGTCAAAAAAAGTATTATTAACAATCAACTGCACAACTGTATGTGAAAGTTTTTTTTAACTTGGTTATACCAAGTTAAAAAAGCCAAGGAGCCTTCAGCCAAGGAGTATAGAAGTTGAACTGCAGGATGGGGAAAAAAGCACATTTGAGGCTGTTTGGTGTGAGATACAATCTAGCAGAACAAAATATACAATTGGGTGCTGCTATAGACCGGGTGATGGAGTGGATGGTGGGAATAGTATGCATAAGCAAATAGAAGAAATGAATGGAAGGAGGGTAATTATTATGGGTGATTTCAATTATGGTAATATTGACTGGAAAGAGGAGAGGGCACATGGGAGGAAGGAATTGGATTTTATGCAGTTATTAAGGGACAACTATCTACGGCAACATGTATTGGAAAATACCAGGGGGCAGAGAGTGCTGGACCTAGTAATTGCAACTGAGAATGTGGCTGTAACGAACATGACCTTGTTGCCACCAATTGGTGAGAGTGACCATAAGGTCATGACTTGGGAGGTGGCTAAAGGAGTCAAATTTACAATTAAGACAGGGTATATGTGGAATTACCGGGCTGGTAAGTATGACAAGCTTAGGTGTGTGCTTGGCTCAATGCCATGGCATGTAAAACTGCAAGGGCTGGATGTTGATGGTGCATGGGAGGTGGTCAAGAACTGTTTGCAGGAGGCAATGGTTGACTGTATACCAAGAGTCCGAATAATAAATCAGGTAGGGGTTAAATGGATGAATAACACTATTAAGCTTGAGCTGCAAAAAAAGAAACAATTGTGGAGGGAATTTAAGGAGAAGGGTGACCATCAGGTGCATGAACAGTATAAAGCTCAGGCCAGGATGGTAACAAGGGTGGTAAGAAAAGCAAAAGCAGATTACGAAAGGAAATTGGCCATGCAGGCTAAAGAGAATCCCAAACAGTTTTTTCAATATGTTGCAAGTAAAAGGAAAAATGCTCATGGTAGAATGATCTTAAAAAATGCTGAGGGTAGGGAGGTAACTGAATCAGTCGATGTTGTGGAATTACTGAGCGAGCACTTTGCAAGAGTATATCATCCAGGTGGTGGCTTTGCGGAAATGGAGGAACCAACAGCTTATACTGGAATTGTGATGAATGAGGTAGAGGTAACTAGTCTATTACAGAACCTCAATGTCAATACATCTGTGGGATTGGATGGTATACCAGCTCGTGTCGTACGTGAAGCGGCCAAAGAATTGTCAGTGCCCTTGACCATTATGTTTAATTTGAGCCTCAGGACTGGGTCAGTCCCAAGGGGGTGGAAAGAGGGGAAAATAGTTCCACTGCACAAAGGTGGTTCAAGGCTGCTGTTGAAAATTACCGGCCAATCAGCATAACAGGAATCATTATCAAGGTCTTAGAGAAAATAGTCAAGAGGAAAATACAAGATTGGATAGAAGAAAATGGGATACTGTATCGGGGACAGCATGGTTTTGTGAAGGGTAGGTCATGCCTCAGTAACTTGCTCACGTATTATAACACAGTGACGGCTGAACTGGATAAGGGTAATGGGTTTACAGTGATTCTGCTGGACCTTGCTAAGGCCTTTGACAGGATACCACATGGAATTCTAATCAGTAAATTGCAGCATATGGGAATGGACATAGGGTTGGTGAGATGGATAGGAGGGTGGTTGACGGAGAGATATCAGAGAGTGGTTTACTCAGGAGTAGAGTCCACAAGACGGCCTGTGACTAGTGGTGTACCACAAGGATCTGTTCTTGGACCACTGCTGTTTAATTTGTTCATAAATGATATAGGAAAGGATCTGAGAGGAACAGTTCATTTGTTTGCGGATGATGCGAAGTTGGGTAGGGCAATAGTGAATGCAGATGACGTCAAAATTTTGCAGGATGATTTGGATAGATTGGAGGTCTGGGCTAGGGAGAATGGATGTCAATTTAATGTGGCAAAATGTAAGGTTATGCATTTTGGGGTGAAAAGATGGGAGGCAGTTTACTGCATTGGTGGAACCGTGCTCCAGGAAATTGATGAGGCACGAGATTTAGGAGTGTTGGTGGATAAGGAATTGAAATTTAGGGGACACATTGCAAAAGTGGCCAAATCAGCTCATCAAATCACTTGGTTGCTGAAGAATACGTTGACAAGCAGAGACAAGCAGGTTATTGTTCCTCTGTATCGAGCCTTGATAAGACCTCATCTCGACTACTGTGCTCAGATTTGGTCACCTAGGTTTCTTCTTGATGGGGAGGAGGTGGAGAGGATCCAGAGGCGAGTGACCAAGATGATAGCAGGTCTGTGGAATGAACCGTATGAGAACAGGTTGAGGATTTGTGGGTTGCAAAAATTGGTTGATAGGCGGAGGAGGGGAGATATGATTGAGACATTCAAATTACTGAAGGGTTTCTATAAAATTAATTCAGAAGATATTTTTGAGAACAGGGCTGGTTGTGGGAGGACTAGGGGACATCCATGGAAACTGGGCAAAAGTGTGGTTAGTAAAGGTGTTAGAGCTGGGTTCTTTACTTTTAGAGTAGTGAATGAGTGGAATGCGCTCCCTGAGTCTGTGGTGGATGCTGTGACAGTGAATGAGTTTAAGGCGAGGTATGATAGATACTGTATGAATGTCGAATAGTTGTGATGAAAATGATTTGGGGCCTCCCTCGATGAGTCTAATGACTTCCTGGAGTTGCCCGTAATAATAATAATAATAATAATAATAATAATAATAATACTATGTTAAAGATACCAAGCAATTTTATAAGCTAGGTTTTAATCCTTTTTCCCAAGTAAACAAACAGACAAGTAAGTCAAGTTTGCACCTGAATGTAGTTCAAGTCTGAGGCAACGCGTGGCAAAGGTGGAGTAAGCTCCGATCACTTTCCTTAGTATTTTCCCCTAATGCAAAGCACATCCCCTTACGTATATGTATGATGCTATGCATTAAAGGCAAGGACCACTACCCAGACCGGTTTCGACCTTTATTGAGGTCTTGTCAGTGGGAGCCAGACCAAAAAATTCCAAGGTTGAAGTAATGCAGAGCTTATAAATTTTTTCCTAAACAAGTTGCCACAAGGTGCTGTGACCTTATTAAATAAAAATATCAGGATGAGAGTAAGATGTAGAAAGTTTTTTTAACTTGGGTATACTATGTTAAAGATACCAAGCAATTTTATAAGCTAGGTTTTAATTCTTTTTACCAAGTAAGCAAACAGATGTATTTATGTATGTTGATTCTATTTCTGTAATTGGTTTATTCTTAACCAATCATCTAATTATGATCTTTCAGTCTCATTGGTTAAACGAGATTTACCCTCAGGTCAAGGTCAACTCACGGCCAACAATCGAATCGGAAATAAATGCAAGATAGAAGGTGTTCTGGTATTGTCACGTTGTCTGATATTAATATCAGATGACATGATTTAATATCGCACTAACAGTGAGATTTAAACGTAACATAATACTACATTATTTTAACTGATTATGAATTTAAAAAAATATACAATACAATGAAGTTTTAATATGTAAAAATTTAACTAACAACATCCTGAAGTCTTGTTTTTAATAGAGAAGGAATAAATGACTTTTTTATGATTTATTTTTTGTATAGTTTAGGCCAATTTTGCCATCCCCAAAGGCTTGTCGCCCCCATGCAAATACACATGTTGCACCATTGATAGAGCCGGCCCTGCCTACAGAGAGGATAAAGTATGTGAGTCACCTTCTGTGGATAAAGAATTCCATGTAGCTATACACAGTAAATGAAAACGAGATAAGGAGTGTAGTAATGAGATTAAAAAAAAAAGGGATGTGACCATATAAATATCGAAAAACTAAACATATCATTAAACATAAGTCTTTACATATATTATTAATAAATCTTTTGAACATGGAAAATTTCTAGAACACTTAGAGATTGCTTCCGTTATTCCGCTATTTAAAGGAAGTAACAGAAATGAAATCAAAAATTACAGACCAACATCTATACTATCCACAATCTCAAAGATTATTGAAATCCGAATGAAAAAAACTATTAAATAGCATATCCTTTTATGCATCTAATCGATACAGGTTTAGATACAGATACAATATCGAAAAAGCATTATTGGAGTTCCATAAAACAGTTTATAGTGGAATGTACACAGCAGCTGTTTTTCTTGATATATCTAAGGTGTTCAACTGTGTTCATCATGACCTACTACTACTACTGAAAATGTCTAGATATGGCATTAAAGGAGTTACTAATGACTGGTTCAGATCCTATATGAATAATAGAAAACAATATACCAGCTACAGCACATTTAGCAGTGCAACAAAAATAATAAAATACAGAATCCTGCAAGGTTTGGTGCTAGGACCCATCCTATTTTTAATATATGTTAATGATCTATGTAAATACAAACCTTTTGGCAAAATGATATCACTCGCTGACGATACAGCATTAGTATACACAGAAACGACTCTTGCAGATCTAGAAAATCGGATTAATCGTGATATGTTGAAATTAAAATTAAATAAGTGGTTTAGCAATAATGGTCTTAAAATTAATACCAATAAAATGAGATATAGGTACTTCACATTAACAGATAAAGTCTTCTTCTTCTTCTTGAATTTGCATATTAATTGTTTGCCTGTAACATTTTCAAGGGTTTAAAAAGTCTTCTGCCCATCTCTTCGTGGGTCTTCCTCTTGATCGGTGTCCCTGTGGTTTATATTTTCAGGCAATATTTGGCCATCTGTCCTCATTCATTCTTTCTACGTGGTTTTTCCAGTTCTTTCTATAGTTTGTGATGTCTTCTGCTATGTTAATTAAGGATAATTTCCTACACTTCTATATACATATATGTTAAAGATACCAAGTAATTTTATAACCTTGGTTTAATCCTTTTTCTCAAGTAAGCAAACAGACAAGTCAAGTTTGTGCCTGAACGTGGTTCAAGACTTATGGTGGTGGTGCAACACCAAGGCAACTCGTGGTAAAGATGGATTAAGTTCTGATCACTTTCCTTAGTATTTCTCATAAATGTAAAACACATCTCCTAGGAGATGTATGATGTTATACATTATGGGTGGGGGGGGTCACTATCCAGACCAGTTTCAACCTTTATTGAGTCTCATCAATGAGTAGGCAGATCCTGAAATGACAAGGTTTAAGTAATACAGAGCTTATCAATTTTACCTATGCAAGTTGCCACAAGGTGCTTTGACCTTATTAATTAAGAATCTCCAGATGAGAGAGAGATGTGAAAAGTTTTTTACCTTGGGTATAATATATGTTAAAGATACCAAGTAATTTTATAACCTTGATTTTAATCCCAAGTAAGCAAACAGACAAGTAAGTCAAGTTTGCGCCTGAACATGGTTCAAGACTTATGGTGGTGGTGGTGCAACACCAAGGCAACTCTTGGTGGTAAGGATTAAAACCAAAGTCATAAAATTACTTGGTATCTTTAACATATATTATACCCAATGTAAAAAACTTTTCACATCTGTCTCTCATCCGGAGATTCTAAATTAATAAGGTCAAATCACCTTGTGGCAACTTGCATAGGTAAAATTGATAAGCTCTGTATTACTTAAACCTTGGCATTTCAGAGTCTGCCTACTCACTGATGAGATTTTTCTGCAATTGGTCTTCATTTTCAGCAAAAATAACTTGCTCGTCAGCCCACAAAAGGCTGGTTAATTCTTTATTTCCTATGATTTTGTTTTTCCTCCACTCCCTTGAAATTTTTTCCATATATATATATATTGAAGAGTATTGGTGATAATCCATTTCCTTGAATGAGACCTATATCGGTTTTAATTTTTTTGGTTGTTTCATTATTAATCTTAATTTTAATATAGCTTTCTTCCATTATATTTGCTATTTCTTTTGTGGTGGAGCTTTCAAGTCATACAGTATTGATTAATTTTGTTCTGTTGATTTGATCATATGCTTTCTCATAATCCAGGAAGGCCATCATATATGTTGGCAGGTTACATTCTGCTCTTTTTTCTATAATTTCTTTGAGTGTAAATGTGGGATCTGTGCAGGATCTTCCTTTCCTAAAGCCACACTGTTCTTCTCCAATAATTTCCTCGGCCCATGGTGTTAATTTACTTTTAATTATATCTAGATATATTTCATGGCATGTATTTAATAAGTATGTTCCTCTGTAGTTCCCACAGTCCTTTCTGTTTCCTTTTTTGAGTATGTTTATGACTATTGCTGTCTTCCATTCTTGTGGGATACTTCCTTATTATTATACAATACCTCCCAGGAGTCTAAAGACTCATTGAGGGAGGGCATCTACTCTACAACTCTGTCTCCACAACTGAATCTGCCAATTAGATCACAATATAACCATAAAACAGCATGAAACAAAATGTAATGATATCCAAAACTATAATTGGATTAGTCAAAAAAACAAAATCAGTCCAGTACTGGACCTCCTCATCAATAGCAATCTGAAATGGAACTCCCATATCACATTTTTAACAAATAAGTTGAGGTTCATAATTAACAGAATGTATTATGTTAAAAAATTCCTAAAAGCGGCATTCTTAAGATGCTTATACTATTCTTGTATAAATTCTTCATTCCTGTTGGGGCGGAGATTATTACAACAATCTGCTTCCACGGATATGAATACAAAACAGAATAATTAGAGCTATAGCCATTACTGACTTCTTCGCATATTCAACCAACAATCTGTTTGTCATTCATAATATTTTGCCATTACAGAAACTATATCTCTGTGGTTGTATATTATGTGCAAGAAAGAACGTAAATTTTTCGGTATATAACGTAGACTATGGTTTACTCTGTGGACAGAACTTGCTGGTAGTACCAAGGCAAACAAAGAAATTTTTCATAAATCCTTTGAATATCTAGCAACAAGCAGCTACAATAAACTCCCAAATGAAATCAAATGAATAACCTCAGAATATGCTTTCAGAAAAAGATTGAGAGACTACCTCATGGGACTAAATAATGTTGCATTTATTTTAAATGTATATTATTAGAGATCACTATAACTTAATATATAATATATCTACTCTATAATATAAAATGATAAGCCTTTTTATGAAACGTTTTTATGTAACGTTTTTCTACTCTCTATAATATAAAATAAGCCTTTTTATGAAACATTTTTATGCAACGTTTTTCTACTCTCTATAATATAAAATGATAAGCCTTTTTATGTAACGTTTTTTGTAACATTTTTATGTAATGTTTTGTAACTCTCTATAATATAAAATGATAAGCCTTTTTTTTATGTAACGTTTTTGTGTAACGTTTTTGTCAACTTATTTGAAACGTTTTGAAACTCAGGGGCTACCCTGAGCGTCGAGTCATCAGAATTCAAGGAGAACCGGCCTACTAGTACGGAACTTGGGGGGGGGGGGGATACCCCTTTCGAGTCATCAGAATTCAAGGAGAACCTGCCAAGCAGTCTGGAACATGGGGGAGTTGGGCGCCATAGTGTATTATACAGGGTGGCAGAGCCCCCTAGTATAATATATTATGATACTTGTTAATATATAAGTATCATAATATATATAATATATTATGATATGTATATATTAACAAGTACATAACATGTTCTGTGAACCCTCATAGATACGATCACTGGATTTTACAGTGACTATATCGAGCTAATTTAATTTTCTAGTAACCAGTATGGCTAGGGCCCTTGGTTACACACAAAAAAAATGTAAAAACTCTCATTAACTTATTTTAAACATTTTTATAAACTATGAAAACTATCTAATATATTTTACTCTATTTGTATACATAAGGAAAATATTTTTATTCCTTGAGGGTATATATATCAGGAATTTGATGATGATGATAACAAAATAACCATCCAAAAACAAATGTAAAAACCAACAGAAAATATGATAGTAATACTTGAATTGTATATTTATAAATATTATGTATACGTGATGAGAATAATAAACTTTGTATTGTATAATATTAAATATAGCATCAAAAATTTGATGAATATCACACATTTAGTAAATATAATTAAAACTGCAGTGTCTTTTCAAAAAAACCTCATAGTACACCACATTAGCTTGTGTTCACTATGTACAATATGGAGACCAGATGATGCCCCTAATGCAAAAAGCTAAATGTCAAGTTAATAAGTTTAAATTAAACACATTTACTAACATAATAGTAGTAGATTCTACAAGTTATTTAGAATAAAAATATACTTGTAAAATTTTAAAGCCTAAATCACAATCTATTCTTCTCACCTCTTCTACGCTATTGGTACAGGGAGTTATAGGTCTACCATTAACAATGGGAGCTGCTACATGATCATCCTGAATAAGACTAACTGTAGAATCTGACTGATTGACAGCACTATCATAATCTTGGTTATCTTCATCATCAGCATCCAAATCTGAAGGACTAATAAAATATTATAAAAAATGTACATCTGTATAAGACATAATATATATACACAAGAAACAACAACAGAAACATTTTATAAGCAGCCCTAAATCAACAATTACAAGTTCTTCGTTATTATGCACATTTCAGAAAATACATAAACACCTATTACAGTTGACTCACTATTGCAGAGTCCTAAGCACCAGAGGAACAGTTTGTTAAAGTGGATAGTTTGTTTTAATGAATTTCTTTTAGCATAGCATTGTATAATTATTGAGCATTAGATGGAACTTTTTAACAGTGTGCCATAGGGAGGTGAATTTGTTATAATGGTGTTTGCTATTGTCAGAGCTGACTGTGAATAAATGTTGAAATATCCTAGAATAATATACTGCATGTCAATTCATCCATATATTATTCTGGGATCCAGGTTGGACAGATTTTATAGAAACTAATATTTGGAACTCATACAAAAATTTACACCATCCCAATTTTTCTTCGATCAGAGCATTTGCAGAAGCAAAAAAGGACAAAACGCATTGAAATTATATATATATTACAAGAACCATATTCTGCTACAGAGAATTTAAAAACAATTTTGAATCTATGATTAACACAAGATTTTCAAGTAGCACCATTTTTTTGTTTCAATCAGATAATTCTACATTGACTGAATGGAATTTAATGAAATTTGGTATTTAAGTTGAAAGTTTATTGAAAGTTTATTTTTCACTTGGTTAGAGTATAATAAAATTAGTTTAATCCTTTATCCAAGTGTGAGCAAACAAAGTTTGCGCCTGAAAGTATCTTCAGGACTGGGTTAAGGTGGTACAACACCAGGGAACTCATTGCAAAGGTGGAGCAAGCTACCAACCCTCCTATCTCAGTATCTCCTATAATGCAAAACACATCTCCTTGCAGATATGTCTAATGTTATGCATTAAGGGAAGGGCCACTACCCAGACTAGTTTCGACCTTTATTGAGTGGGAGCCAGGCCCAAGTAGAGATACCAGGCAGAAGCATTAGCAGGTCATCTCCACCTATAGGAGTTGCCAAATGGTGTGCCACCCTTTTTTAATAAATTACTCTGGATTTAGAGAAAGATGTTGAAAGTTTATTTTTCACTTGGTTAGAGTATAATAAAATTAGTTTTCAATTAGACCATTTGTAGCAGCAAAATTAGGCAAAAGAAAATTATTTTAACATGTCCCTAAATTTTAGAACCACCTCCAGATACCATATTACTTCCTTCAGTACATTCCTACCAACAGAATACACAGCCTTCCTTCCACACTTCCCAAATTTTAAAACTTTACTAGAAACAGCAAGTCACTGAAATCATCCTCACTGGCATAATGCTTTTATCCCTCTCCCCTACCCCACAACCAACCAAAATTATTAGTTAAATTTTTAAAAAAATTGTAGTGCAGTGGAAGATATACAAAAGCTGTTGGAGAAAAACACTCAGCTTATAGCAGGCAACAAGCACCCCCACTTCACCTCACACTCATCCTATGCTGAAGCATGCTATAAAGTAGCAAAACCACTTTAAAACAAAAATCAGCAAATGCAAATCTGACTTCATAAGGGCCAACAGCACAGAGACCTATCCAAATAAAAGATGTGCCTTCTGTTCACCTGCAAAGGCCAATGGTGCAACTTCTACTTACCAGTTACTAAACTAATTAACTAACTTACTTACACAATAACTTCTACTTACAAAAGATAAAGCTGATCTCCTGACATCAGTATTTTCCTCCCACTCCTGCATAGATAACCAAGGCAAACTGCCTCCTACAATACAAGCAAATGAGCATCATATTCCTCCTGTGATTTTTCAGCAAAAAAAACATCAGAAGGATACTAAGTGACTTGGACACTAAAAGGACCTCATGTCCAGATGGCATTACTCCGACTGTACTTAAACATTGTATTCCAGACCTATTCTCTATTATATCTACAATCTTCTATACTCAGCTGGCACTTATCTCAATGCATGGAAGCAAGCATGTATCAAACCTACTCCAATAAGAAAGAAGTTGGCCATCCAACTACAGACTGATCACTATCACCTCAGTCCTCTCCAAAATAGAGGAGAAAGTCATCAATGGATTTCATTCCACTATGGATTGCACTCATCCAGAACCATGACAGTTCTATTCTATTAGCCTGCATCACCCACCACTAGATGCATACCATGAAAAGGTTCGGAGAAATATTATGATTTTGTTCTTGAGATTTTAAGTGCTTCTGATCATGTTTGGCATCAAGGCCTGCCTTCCTTCAGTCTACCTGCTGCCCTTATAACCGGACAGGATAGCCAGCTTTCTCTCTGGTCATTCAATGAATGTCATGGTGGATGGCACAGTCTTTCAAAGCTTAGCCACCAATGCATGTTCTATTGCCCTCTTTCTCTTACACTTAAGTTGATGACAACACACTTCATTTATCCTACTCTTTTAACAAACCATGTAATGAGTTTTTTGTAATGAGCATGTGTAAAATAAACCATGTAATGATGAAGATGTTGAAAGTTTATTTTTCACTTGGTTAGAATATAATAAATTTAGTTTAATCCTTTATCCAAGTGTGAGCAAACAAAGTTTGTGCCTGAAAGTATCTTCAGGACTGAGGTAAGGTGGTGCAACACCAGGACGACTCCTTGCAAAGGTGGAGCAAGACTACTATCACACCTATCTCAGTATCTCCCATAATGCAAAACACATCTCCTAGGTAGAGATGACCTTGCTAATGCTTCTGGCTGGTATCTTCACTTGGGCCTGGCTCCCACTGAAAAGACCTCAATAAAGGTCGAAACTAGTCCTGGTAGTGGCCCTTCCCTTAATGCATTACATTAAACATATCCACAAGGAGATGTGTTTTGCATTATTGGAGATACTGAGATAGGAGTGATAGTAGCTTGCTCCACCTTTGCAAGGAGTCGCCCTGGTGTTGCACCACCTTACCCCAGTCCTGAAGATACTTTCAGGAGCAAACTTTGTTTGCTCACACTTGGATAAAGGATAAAACTAAATTTATTAAAAACTATGTAATAAGTTTTTTGGTTTTTGTAGCTGCTGTTTCATATCTTCCATTTTTGTCGCGCTACAAGTTTCTTCTAATATGGTGTGATTGTTTGAATTATTAGTTATTAAGTTATATAAGAAACAGGATTGCATCAATGCCAAGAGAAATGAATGTTAATCATTCAAAGAACTTTGTTGCCTGTTTTGTTGTCCACCGTTTCCTTCTTGCATTGCCACAAAATTAGCATTTCTTTCTCCTGAATCAACATATTCTTTTGTAACTGATAAACTGGCACAAAGTTCACTTTAAATCTTTCAGAAAAAGCTGAACAGCAGTATTCATGACAAGAACTAGAGGGCACAGAAGTGTTTTATAATAGAATGACAAGATGCAATAGAATTGCATATATGTTTGTACGTTGTTTGCCAAGTGCCTGTTTTACTATTTTATTTATTCACAGAAATGCAGTTGATCTAGGTCACGAGTGATTTTTATTTAGGACTGGAAATCAAGGATCAATTGTAATATATTTAGTTACAATTATTCTGGATATGGTTATGTTTATTATACAATGATTAATTATACTAATCATTGCTAGGAAACCTTCGGAGAAGAATCTGTACACAGATATAGATGCTGCATGGCATGCATGAGAAAGCATTATGGAATTAGTCCAGAAAATATTATATTGTATGGACAAAGAGAACATTATATAAACCAGGGAATTTTGACAACCTTATATAGGAAATAAAAAGACTTAAAGTTGATGTGATGGGAATCAGTGAAACAAGATGGCCTAACATGGGAAAACTAGAAAAAGATGGCTTTTACATTTGTATATTCTGGTGGAGAGAAGCATGAATATGGAGTGGGTTTCATGATTAAGAAAGACATCTTTAAATCAGTAATGAGGCTGTGGCCCATAAACGAAAGAATAATACTTATTAAATTAGCCGCAAAGCCTTTTAACATCATAATTATCCAGGTTTATGCCCCTACGATGACTCACAATGATGAAGAAATAGAAGATTTTTATAATAACTTACAAAAATCTATAGAATATGTAAAATCAAATGAAATACTTATAGTGATGGGTGACTTGAATGCAAAGGTTGGAGAAGGGGAAGAAAATCCAGTTGTTGGAAAATTTGGACTAGGCGACAGAAATGAAAGAGGTGAGAGATTGATACAATTCTGCATTCAAAACAACTTGTGCATAATGAATACTTTCTTTCAACATCCAAAGTGCAGACTGTATACTTGGACAAACCCAGATAACTCTATAAGAAACCAAATAGACTTTATAATGATAAATAATAGATACAAAAATAATATAACCAACATAAAAACATACCCAGGTGCTGATATAGGTTCAGACCATAACCCTGTTGTGTCCACTTTAAAAATTAAGCTAAAAAACATTTCTAAAAACAATCATACTGAAAGACATGACTTCACAGTTCTGAATATACCTGAAAACATAATTATTATTATTATTACGGGCAACTCCAGGGAGTCGTTAGACTCATCAAGGGAGGCCCCAAATCATATTCATCACAACTATTCGACATTCATACAGTATCTATCATACCTCGCCTTAAACTCATTCACTGTCACAGCATCCACCACAGACTCTGGGAGTGCATTCCACTCATTCACCACTCTAAAAGTAAAGAACCCAGCTCTAATACCTTTACTAACCACACTTTTGCCCAGTTTCCATGGATGTTCCCTAGTCCTCCCACAACCAGCCCTGTTCTCAAAAATATCTTCTGAATTAATTTTATATAAACCTTTCAGTAATTTGAATGTCTCAATCATATCTCCCCTCCTCTGCCTATCAACTAATTTTTGCAACCCACAAATCCTCAACCTGTTCTCATAAGGTTCATTCCACAGACCTGCTATCATCTTGGTCACTTGCCTCTGGATCCTCTCCACCTCCTACCCATCAAGAAGAAACCTAGGTGACCAAATCTGGGCACAGTAGTCGAGATGGGGTCTTGTCAAGGCTCGATACAGAGGAACAATAACCTGCTTGTCTCTGCTTGCCAATGTATTCTTCAGCAACCAAGTGATTCGATGAGCCAATTTGGCCACTTTTGCAATGTGCCCCCTAAACTTCAACTCCTTATCCACCAACACTCCTAAATCTCGTGCCTCATCAATTTCCTGGAGTACAGTTCCACCAATGTAGTAATCTGTTGCTAATCTTTTCACCCCAAAATGTATAACCTTACATTTTGCCACATTAAATTGACATCCATTCACCTTAGCCCAGACCTCCAATCTATCCAAATCATCTTGCAAAATTTTGACGTCATCTGCATTCACTATTGCCCTACCCAACTTTGCATCATCCGCAAACAAATGAACTGTTCCTCTCAGATCCTTTCCTATATCATTAATGAACAAATTAAACAGCAGTGGTCCAAGAACAGATCCTTGTGGCCCACCACTAGTCACAGGCCATCTTGTGGAGTCTACTCCTGAATAATCCACTCTCCGATATCTCTCTGTCAACCACCCTCCTATCCATCCCACCAATCCTATATCTATCCCCATATGCTGCAATTTACTGATTAGAATTCCATGTGGTATCCTGTCAAAGGCCTTAGCAAGGTCCAGTAGAATCACTGTAAACCCATTACCCATTTCCAGTTCAGCCGTCACTGTGTTATAATACGTGTTACTGAGGCATGACCTACCCTTCACAAAACCATGCTGTCCCCGATACAGTATCCCATTTTCTTCTATCCAATCTTGTATTTTCCTCTTGACTATTTTCTCCAAGACCTTGATAATGATTCCTGTTATGCTGATTGGCCGGTAATTTTCAACAGCAGCCTTGGAACCACCTTTATGCAGCGGAACTATTTTCCCCTCTTTCTACCCCCTTGGGACTGACCCAGACCTGAGGCTCAAATTAAACAAAATGGTCAAGGGCACTGACAATTCTTTAGCCGCTTCACGTACGACATGAGCTGGTATACCATCCAATCCCACAGATGTATTGACATTGAGGTTCTGTATCATTCATCACAATTCCAGTATAAGCTGTTGGTTCTTCCATTCCTGCAATGTCACCACCTGGATGATATACTCTTGCAAAGTGCTCGCTCAGTAATTCCACTATATCGACTGATTCGGTTACCTCCCTACCCTCAGCATTTTTTAAGATCATTCTACCATGAACATTTTTCCTTTTACTTGCAACATATTGAAAAAACTGTTCGGGATTCTCTTTAGCCTGCATGGCCAATTTTCTTTTGTAATCCGCTTTTGCTTTTCTTACGACCCTTGTTACCATCCTGGCCTGAGCTTTATACTGTTCCTGCACCTGCTGGTCACCTTTCTCCTTAAATTCCCTCCACAATTGTTTCTTTTTTTTTGCAGCTCAAGCTTAGTAGTGTTATTCATCCATTTAACCCCTACTTGATTTATTATTCAGACTCTTGGTATACAGTCAACCATTGCCTCCTGCAAACACTTCTCAACCACCTCCCATGCACTAACAATATCCAGCCGTTGCAGTTTAACATGCCATGGCACTGAGCCAAGCACACACCTAAGCTTGTCATGCTTACCAGCCCGGTAATTCCACATGTACCGTCTTAATTGTAAATTCCACTCCTTTAGCCACCTCCCATGACCTGATGGTCACTCTCACCAATTGGTGGCAACATGGTCATGTTCGTTACAGCCACATTCTCAGTTGCAATTACTAGGTCAAGCACTCTCTGCCCCCTGGTTATTTTCCACTACATGCTGCCTCAGATAGTTGTCCCTTAATAACTGCATAAAATCCAATTCCTTCCTCCCATGTGCCCTCTCCTCTTTCCAGTCAATGTTACCATAATTGAAATCACCCATAATAATTACCCTCCTTCCACTCATTTCTTCTATTTGCCTATGCATACTATCCCCACCATCTATTCCATCACTGGTCTATAGCAGCACCCAATTGTATATTTTGTTCTGCTAGATTCTATCTCACACCAAACAGCCTCAAATGTGCTCTTTTCTCTATCCTGCAGTTCAACTTGTATACTCCTTGGCTGCAACTCATCAGCTATCATCAATAACACTCCTCCCCCCTTTTTATTCACTTTGTCACGCCTGAACACGCTATACCCGTCGCATTCAATCGCACTAGCTTTATCATCTTCTGTCAGCCATGTTTCACTAATACCAACAACCTGTGGTCTGGAAGTGCCAACCAAGGCCAAAAACTCTTCCTTCTTGTTCCTAATACTCCTGGCATTAGTGTACATGAATTGCAGAAGCCCATTTGTCCCATCCCTACTTTGATGCCTTATACTAACTATCCCATTCTGATTTGATGTCCTTCGTACTCGCTCGGGCATAATATACTCATTCATACACTCAACTGCCTCCCTAAAGTCTGCATATCTACTCCCCCCCCCCCCTCTTAATAAATCTAGTTTCCCTGAGTCTGTACATCCACTTCCACATCATTCATCAACACTTTTTCAAGCCTCCGTACACCAACTCCAATTCAAATGTAACCCATCCATCTTATATAAGTCCTTTCGCCCATCGAACTCATTCCACACATCCACAAATTCCACACCACTCTCCATGCATAACCCACACATAAAGTCATTGGCAATTATGGCCCTCCTTCTAAACACTTCACTGTCATACCGCGGTAAAATACTCACCATCCTAACTCTCTCACTCTTTTCTTTTGCTACCTCAAGTAATTCCCTCACATCCTCTATCATTTCCATTTTGTCCTCTTTCAAATCATTTGTTCCTGCCACAATTATCATCTCTTTCACTCCCTGTTTTTGCACTCTAATAGATTCGCTGATGTCCTTTATGTTCGCACCCGGCTGGTACGACTTCGTCAAACTCTCAACTATTACACCTCTTAATAGCAAATCCCCATACAGCACTCGCTCCTTCATTTTATTGACATTTACAAATATTCTATTATTTGTCGTCACAGACTTACACCGGTTATTAGTCGGTACGTTCAGCACACATTTTTCCATACGCTCCAGTTGCCTTTTCGCTCTGTGTATCGCACCGTTCAAACGCGCAATTTCACTACTCACATTCATCTCACCATTTTCATTATCAATCAAATCTTCCATTCATTCTGTATTTCTACCTTCATTTACACTTTCAACGACGCTCTCACACCTATCTGGCACTACCACGCAATTCTCTATCACACCGCCATCAATGGTGTTTAACTCAGAAATTAGGAAGAAATTAGATCATGTAGGATATAAAACAGAAGACAGTATACTTTGTAACACAGAGGAAATTGAAAACAGGTGGTCAAATTTTAGAAGTGCAATATATAAGACAACTAACGAGGTTATCCCAAAAATTAGATACAATAAGAAAAAACCCTGGATGACTGAATCAATACTAGAACTTATGAATGAAAGACGAAAAAAGAAAAATACACAACAGTATAGAATACTCAGTAAAATTATAAAAAATGAATGCAGGAAAGCTAAAAACAAGTGGCTAAATGAAAAATGTAAAGAAATAGAGGAACTGGACAAGAAACACAATAGTAAAGAAATGCATATATCAATCCAAGCCCTGACAAATAAAAAGAAAAATTTCAACCATAATCCTTATAAAAGATCAAAATGGAAAAATGCTACTAGAGACACAAGATATCATAAAAAGATGGAAAGAATATGGAAAAGAACTGTTTGACTCTGATCGCACAGACGCACCAGATATACAAAATATGGATGGTGAACCAATTACATATGAAGAAATAGAATGCACTCTAAGTCAAATGAAAACAGGTAAAACACCAGACCCTGATCAGGTCCCTATTGAATTGTTAAAGAAAGTAAATGAAAACACACTTAATGACCTAAAGGTTATTTTTAATAACATCTATGATACAGGATACATCCCTGATGATCTAAGGAAATCCATCTTTGTCACTATTCCCAAAATTCTAAGAACTTTTGAATGTACAGAATATAGACTAATAAGTTTAACAAGCCATGTTACAAAATTACTACTGAGAATAATCATAGAAAGAAATAAAAGGCACTTTGTCAGTAGAAATAGAAGACACTCAATCAGGTTTTCAAAAAGACAAAGGTACAAGAGAAGGAATCTTCAATTTGAAAACATTATGTGAAAGAAGCCTTGACAACCAGAATAGCATATATCTTTGTTTTATTGATTACACCAAAGCATTTGATTCAATAGATCACAAGAAATTAATACATATCCTACAGAATAATGGATTAAAAGGAAAAGATCTACACATAATTACAAATATATACTGGAATCAAATGGCCTCAATAAGATATAAAAATACATATTCTGGCAACTTTGAAATCAAAAAAGGAGTAAAGCAAGGATGTGTCTTATCACCCTTACTGTACAATATATAGAGTGAGCAAGTTTTTAAAAATATTTCAGAACTGAAGGGTGTAAAAGTCAGAGGTAGGAACTTCAACAACTTCAGGTATGCAGATGACACAGCTCTAATAGCTGAATCTGAAGATGATCTTCAAAACTTAATCACAGAAATTTACAACAGAAGCTTAGACATGGGACTAATTATTAACCTAAAGAAAACAAAGTGCATGATTATATCAAAAGAACCAATAAATAAGAAACTGAACATAACTGATAACCAAAAGAAAATTGAACAGGTTCAGTCTTTTATACATTTGGGACAAATGTTTACAGACAGAGGAAATTCCCTTAAAGAAATAAAAAGAAGAATAGAGATAGCAAGAAAAGCCTTTACTGATTTGAAAACTATTCTAACATCCAGAGACATTAATATAAACACAAGAAAAAGATTAATAAAATGCTATATCTGGTCAAGCCTTCTCTACAACAGTGAAACTTGGACTATAAACAAAGAAGCAGAGAAAAAATTAGAAGCTTTCGAAATATGGACCATCAGAAGAATGTTGAAAATACCATGAAAAATTAAGATGTTTTAAAGAAAGCAAAAATGAAAAGAACATTAATGAAAATAATTAAAGAGCAAAAACTTAAATATTTTGGACCTCTAACTAGACAAGAAGGCATTCAGAAATTAATATTAGAAGGGAAATTGGATGGAAAAAGAGGGAGAGGTAGACCCAGGTGAATGTGGTTTGAAGACATTAAGGACTGGACTCGCTTGAATTACCATAAATGTTCCTGAGCAGCAAAAGAAAGAAAAAGGTTCTGTGACATGGTTGCCAACCTCCTTCTAGGGTATGACACTTGAAGAAGAAGAAGATGGACAAAGTATAGGAACTGTGCCTACTGTTGATCTTGCTTACAGATATGAGGTGGGAGCAGCAAAGAGGGAGAGGTAGATCCAGGAGAATGTGGTTTGAAGACATTAAGGACTGGACTCACTCACTTGAATTACCATAAATGTTCCAGAGCAGCAAAAGAAAGAAAAAGGTTCTGTGACATGGTTGCCAACCTCCTTCTAGGGGATGACACTTGAAGAAGAAGAAGATGGACAAAGTATAGGAACTGTGCCTACTGTTGATCTTGCTTACAGATATGAGGTGGGAGCAGCAATGCTTTGTTCATCCTAATGTCAGGAATATGTGTTGCCTTTCCCAACACTAAAGGGACATATTTTTTTGATGCCTTCCCAAGTACTGACAAGGTTCCAAAAGTAACATCTCCTGTTTTGGTTATCCATGGTATAGAAGATGGAGTAATTGATTTCTCTCATGGACTAGCAATTTATGAAAGGGGCCATCCCTGGAAGTTGCAAAATGAGGCTGTGAGCAAGAGGGTGAGGAGTGGTTTCTTTGCATGGAGGGTGGTTGAATCATAGAATGCATTGTCTGATAGAGTGGTGAGAGCAAGAACAGTCAATGAATTCAAGGAATGGTATGATAGACTATGTCTAGGAAGAACAATGAATCTTTTGACTCCATGGAGGCAGAACAATAATAATAATAATTGTGTTTTTTGTAGATTAAACATTTTGATTTTGGTTAAAAAGTGTTTAAAGACTCAATCTCTTAATGAGGCGTAATGGGTTTAATAGTTAAACAGCAATTTAAGAGGCTAAAGTACATATGAGATATACTGGGATATAAACCTGTGTGCAAGGTTAATTAGGGGTTAGTTTCAGGTGTTTTCTTTTTGTTTTAATTTAAGAATTTTAACCACTTGGATTTTGTGAGTGAGGGAAGTAATCTAAAGTGAGAATCCACCAAAAACAACAAAATTATTTTATGTTTATGAATAATCTAAAAAAAACGGGATGCAGATAATATCCAAGGCTAATGAGTAAACTTATATGTCCCAGTAATTATTTTCATGGAAAGCAAAAATTTTATTTTAAATTTTTATGAAATAATAGCTGAAGAATCTTCCTTTCAGTAATGCAAAACAAACAGAAGTAGGGGATATTAAAGATTTGTGTTTATTTCATAACTACTATGTGTATGTATGTATATATATATATATAATCTTCTTCATCCATAGTCTATGAAGACTGTTGGGGCACTATAAAGGTGACAGTCCTAACATATTCTCTCCAGATGTTTCTGTCTTGGGAATCCCCTTAACAAAGTGGAGAATGAAGAATTAGTCCACTTTCTAACATTATCTATCCAAATGATTCTAGGTCATCCCTATGTATTTTATCGAAGTCCAGCCCTCCAGTGATAATTTAGGTAAGCTTTCTGATCTACATATGTGGCCCAGTTTCCAACATATTTAGTGATGATATTTTCTTGTGTTCTAGCAATGGAGCAGATTTTTCTTCTAAACTTGTCATTTGTGCCGTAATTCAATTACTCATCTTCTTTTAGCAATGTCCAACTCTCACATCTGTATAGTAAGACATTGTTAACAAGGATATAGATGAGGTAGTCTTGTATCTAGCTGTATTTCATTGTTCTTCCAAAGTGCCTATAATATATGAAAGGCAACAGTTGCTTTAGCAATGTGTGCTTTAATGTCATGTTTAGAGTGGTCATCTCTATGTTGTATGCTGCCCAAGTAGGCGAACCTTTCTACTTCTTCAAATTTTTCATTATTAACTGAAACTTTCATAGGTTTATTGCCTGAATACATCATTTTCGATGTGAATGCTGATCTTAAATCTGTAATTACTAAGTGCTGTAAAAATTCTCTTAATTCTTGTAACTTATGTTCATTCTCTGCTATTATGTCAATGTCATTGGTAAATCTGAGATTATTGATTTTTTTGGCACCAACTGTAATTCTAATAGCACACTGCTTGCCTAAGACCACATTTATTATATATATATATTTATTTATTTATTATTATTATGTGACACCTCTCCGTCTCTACCATTCAAATCCACCGACTACAATGAACCACACCTACCAACATCATCATCATCTACACCAATGCCATCTACAACCCACTACCACCACTAGTATTTTCACAGACAATCACAAACATCTATGCCCACAGCAGGATTCGAAACTGCTGCCTTTTGACTGGAGAGTGGATACGCTAACCACTCGGCCAACTAGGTGGGCAGTGAACCAAATATACAGCAACTAACAAATTAATCTGAACAAGCAGAATTTTCATCAAGTTTTTCGTTTTGGTTTGGTTTTTGTTTCAGTTCGCGATTTTTTGTTTTAGTTTCAGTTCACAATTTTGGTGTTGGTTTCAGTTTGCTATTTTCAGCTTTGTGGCATGTTTTAACCGTCTCTACGATGTTATTAATCTCCCAAACAGATAGGACGTCTATAGACATTCAGCTAAATCTGGATACGATTCAGCCCACCTGTTTAAAGAACCAGGATAAGAAGTGCAATTTGACTGTCCTGTCCATCAGAAGGTGTGATAAACCCTCACACTGAAGAGAACGGGTAATCAGATTATCTCATGTTCGTAGCTACCTCTCAGTTGCCTATAACACGAAACGCACATCCTTGTTCTATGCTGGGTAACTGGATTTTAGTTATATAGGATAGACTAAAAATAGAGAAATTATTTATATTTTTGTTTTCTCTTTTTATTGTACAATACAATTTGGATTTCTGGACAAAATAAAGGTCTTGCATAATTTCTTCACTTAAATATTGCCTTACCTTGGAGAACCAATTTCATTTTAATTTTTTGCGCTAATTTTTTTCTAATCGCTTTCTAGACAAAACATTTTGCTTTGTTCTCGAAGAAATTAATTCACGATAATTATTTGAAATATTCTTTTTAAAAAAAGAAAAGAAAACCGGCTGCCGACGTTCCAGATTATAATATTTTTATTTTTGCACAAAACCATCAAAATCGAATAATACTTCACAGATTTCCTTTAGGACACGCTGGAGCAACTTTGCTTTATAGAGAATAACATGAAATTCTTTAATCATATCTTTAATTTTTTCTTTATATTATATAGTAATCTACTGTTCTTTGTACTTTCACTTTCTTGGTTTCCCTGTATAATCAGTCTTTATAAAATGAAATAAACGGTTATTATTTAAATTGATATGTATATATTTTCTGCTAGTTTATATATTTTTCGCCAATTTTAATATAAGTGATACTTTTGCATATATTCTCTAATACAAAATATGTATATGTGCATGCATCAAATGTGAAATCTCATATTTTCACAATAGAAATGAACTTTATTTTGACTTTGATAGCATCACCCCCCCCCCCTCTCCCGTTGCAACATTACCAGACACCCGAAAGCTGTTATGAAACATAGGTACAGTTTTTATTTCATTCGTGATTTTTCCATAATAATTGTTCCACATAACGTTTATTTTTTTCGACACAGAAACTAAGTTTTGATTATTATAAATTTGCAAATTATAAATAAGAAAATATACATATTGTTTCCCTATTATTATAAATCAGGAAGTTATGTGACGTTGGCTAATAGGGGAAATTAATATTTAAAAATGCTGTCATTCTGCAAATGCAATATCAGAATATGCTTCAAATGTCTGCTAATCAATCAGAAAGATGGAAAAACAGAACAAGGAATTTCTGCCTGTAAAATATTCAGTTATTGCATGAGGTATTTTAGTGTGCTGCCCTCTGGGCATGTTCTTTTGATCTGGTTTCCAGTGGGGGGGGGGGGGGGAGAGTTCGTAATCTCCATTAGTCTACAACTTGTTACTGGGCAGAAAGGAATATTAGAAAGTATACCCAATATACAATTCATTTGTGAGATGCCAAGCAAGAGCAGCAGCAGCAAGCAGTAATTTTTTTCAAGATAATTATCAAATAATTTAGAATTTTTCGATAATAAAAGTGAAACTGATCACTATAAATAAAGAAATCATTTTTGGCATAAATACTTCATCAGCCTATAAAAGAAATGTCAGTTTTATTGTGTTAGGATATCTGAACAACAGACAACGAAACAAGACATTCTTGCTTGAGGCAATTTAGTGCGACTTCTCGGAAACTTTCTGTCATGTGTTTCTCAAAAGAGTAATCTATGACTTTTAGCTTTTCCTCTAGGTAAGAGGATTATTGTCCAGCATTTCTGAGATGTATTTCAAAAATAGCAATCAGCAGAAATAGAAGTAGTAATATTTAGATTTTTTTTTTAAAAAAAAGAAACAGAAATAACACAATTGAAATTTCTTTGTGTGGTATACAGTTTTACATGTTGAAAATACAGCATAGTAATTTCTAAATCTTAGAATAATTTCAGCAGACCGATGATTTCAGATTCAAAGAAAGAGTACAGAATTAGAAGCTTCGATATACAACAATATTACTGCTTTATTTCTTTTGTCAAAATCTCTTATTTCAGTTTCTACAGCTTTGAAAACTGTAAAAACTGAAATAAGAAACTTTAAATTTCTACAGCTGAAACTGAAAACTTTAACTTTCTACAGCTTTCAAAGCTGTAGAAATTTAAAGTAGTTATGCAACTCAGTTCCAGGACAGGAGAGGGGGAGGTTGCAGTAAAAAATCCTAAAAATGAGCATAAATTTTTAATCATTCCATACAGGATATCCTTCCTATTATATTTTCAACATATCTACAGTGGTTAAACACTGGATATTATAGTAATGTGCATCCTACAAAAAAAAAAAAAAACCTCTGTTGCAATTTTCAGCAAAAGAAGAAGGCGAAGAGTCTCTGATAAAATACCATTAGGTATAAATTTTTGATACTAAAAAGACACAATATCGGAAACCGAGTAATGCAGTTTATAATCATTTGCTGTTCATAAAAAAAAAAAACAATCGTTCCTGAAATTGAAATGCGACAATCCATATAAAGTTATTTTGCAAAGAAAGAAAGCAAAATGTCATATTTATTTCACTAAATGTTATTTAAAAATATAAATATTTGACAAAATATTTTAAATGCAAACAAACATTTGAAAATTCACAAAAAAGAATCTATATTGTCAGTAAAGTGGAGAAAATTAACTATTACTAAAGTATATTCATTGCAAAGGCTGATCTATAGTCATTTCAGGATTGATTATTTATTTTGGCAAATGTGAAACTTCTATTTTTGGAAAGAGACACAATAAATAAATTGTTCAGCAAAAAAAAAAAAAAAAACGATCAAATATCCAAGTAGAGTGAAAAAAATTCGAAGTAACAGAGTACATGTAAAGACAAGTGAAACAAAAGTCGCTCGACCACAGTTAATCCGCTAATGGCTCTCAAATCGCCATTAAGGATTAACAGCGGAGGAGGGTAAATACTTGATAAAAGATAGAATGCCGATGAAGTTTTGATCCATGAAAAAGTCTGGGGTAGTCTTGCTATTTCATCCATCTTGGCCGGAAGAAGGGTTAATGGTGTAATGCATTTTTAATAGTGTAAACATGTTGGCATTTGTAGCATTTTATTCATTTTATGTAGCTATAAAAGGGATACATCTCCCTTTTAAAAAAAGTGTTCAAAAGTATGTACTCTTTCTCAGTACACATCAATGACTCGGAGATAAATTGTCAACAAGGTTTGGCTACTGTTAATGCAAATTTAAAGAGGTTTAGGGAGACTGGTACCTTTCCTCCTGAAAAAAAAAAAAAAAAAAAAAGTGAGCAAAAAAGGGAAAACTACACATACTCAAGATTGTTTGCTAGTTAGGAAAAGCAAAGTGAAAGATTGTCTGCGGTAAATAGACTTAAATAGAGATGTGGCAGAAAGCGGGATTAATGTTTCCGACATGACAGTCCGTCAAAGATTGTTGGAAGCAGGGAGGACTGCCCACAGACCAAAAAAGAAACAACTGTTAATGAAGGCTATGGAGAAAAAGAGGGTCCAGTGGGCAAAAGTGTACAGATATTGGACTACTAAGAAGTGAAAGAAAGTCATATTCTCAGATGAGAGGCCATTTCTTTGTCCAAGGAGCATGAGTACCCTATGTTCGGAAATCAGCAGCTGAGAAGACTTCTCCCGTCCACCTTCAAAAACTCCTAAACACCGAGCTAAAAAGATGTTCTGGGGTTGTTTTACACATGATGGTCCAGGATCACTTGTGCTTGTTGACATGCTTGAGTCTGATGGAAAGTGACCAATACATAAAAATATTTGAAAAAAGAGCGGTCCCACAAATCCAGAAAGAAAATAATTCATCTGATAAAACAAGATCTCGCTCCATGCCACACTCCAAAAAAAGTGAAAGAGTCCCTCAAAAATCAAAACAACCAATTGCTTCAGCAGCCAGATAACTTTCCTGACATTAACCCAATAATGTCAGGAAAGGGCCATAGTACAAAAGAGACTTGGAAAATTAAATTGGGATAGAAAAGATAAATAAATACAATCGATTATAAAAGTATGGTTTCAAGATGCAAAAATAAGTAAGATAAATGTGTTCTACATTGGCAGAATCCATGCCTAAGCAAATTAATGAATTTATTAGGAACAGAGACACACATATAAATTATTAATTGGAGTTTAATTTTAATAATTTCTAATTATTGTTTCGAATTTTAGTTTAATACTTATTTTCTTGCAAAATTAAAATTTTTCTTTAAAATGTGAGTGTTCGGATTAATTTTTTGCTACTTTATATATACTTATGTATATGAGAGGATGGTCTGAAAGGTTCTCGGCCTCGACTGTAGATGGCAACACTATCAGCAAGATTTTTTTTTCCTAAGTTTTTACATCTGTCATAAGCATCCATGTGAAATTGCAAGCCATTCTATCAAGTACTTTTTTTTTATACGGCTGTCTGAAGCAAGATTGTTGTCTGTATCCATTGAAATGGATACAATTGAGTATCGTGCGGTTATAAAATTCTTTGTAAAAGAAGGTTTAATGCCAAAAGAAATTCATTCGAAGTTCATAAAAGTTTATGGGCACTCTTCTCCTTCATTTTCGACAATTAAGAAATGGGCAGCCGAGTTTAAAAGTGGCCATACCAGCTTTGAAGATGATTCATGTGAAGGACGTCCAGAAAGTGTAACAATACTAGAAATTATTGATCAAATGCACGATATGGTATTGGATGACCGGCGAGTCAAAGTTCGTAAAATTGCTGAGACTATAAGCATTTCAAAAGAATGTCTAGGATATATTTTGCACGAAGAATTGCAATGGAAAGCTTTGCACAAGATGGGTTTTGCACTTGCTCATAGCAGATCAAAAAAGCACTTGCATGAAAATCTCTGAACAGTTTTAACAAGAATAAAATTGATTTTGTGCATCAATTTATTACTGTGGATGAGACTTGGATTCATCATTACACACCAGAATCCAAACAGCAGTCAAAACAGTGGACAGAAGCTGGTTGTTCAGCGTCAAAGAAGATAAACTCGGTTCCATCAGCAGGAAAGATCATGGCATCGGTGTTTTGGAGGATGCTAAAGGCGTTTTGTTTATTAATTATCTTGAAAAGGGTAAAACAATAACTGGGGAATATTATTCCAATCTTTTAACCACACTAGACGAAAAAATTCATGAGAAAAACCTGGTTTGCAGAAGAAAAAAAAGTATCTTTCATCAGGACAATGCACAGGCCCACAAAGGTGTTTTGGCAATGGGAAAATTAAGGGACTGCACAATGAATTGTTGAAACATCCACCCTATTCCCAAGATTTGGCTCCCTCTGACTTCTATCTCTTGTCAAAACTAAAACTGTTCCTCGCTGGTCAGTGTTTTTCTTCTAATCAAGAGGCGATTGCAGCTATAGAGGGATATTTTGCAGTTCTTACTGAGCACCACTACAGGGATGGGAAAACGGTGCTGGAAGATCATGTTGAAAAATAAAAATAATTTTGAAATTATAACTTTGTTTTTTCATTGTTGGGCCGAGAACTTTTCAGACTGCCTTCGTAATTATATCATTATCATCATCATCATCAGCCATCGGAAAGACCTTCATCTAGCCATTGCTGGATGAAGATCTTTCCAAGATTACTCCAAAACTGTCTGTCCATGGCTCTGCTTTCCTATGTCACTCCTGCAAATCTGATGATATCATCAATAAGCTGATTTAAGTCAACACGTGGTTGTCTCTTTCTCCTCTTGTGGAATCCAATTCAGGTACTTCTTTTGTCCTTTGTTGTTCTTGTTTTCGAGCAACATAAGACATAAGAAATTATGTCTTATCAAGGATAAGACATGATTTCTTATCCATGTCTTATCCTTTTGCAATTCAGTCTTGTGATACCAAGCATACTTTTTTGCCGTAAGAAGTATTTCTTATTGTAATTGTATTCTTGTTAATTTTTGAATTTCCTTTGCATTAAGTGTCCATGTTTCACAGCCTTATGTGAATATAGGAAGAATACATTGGTTAAAAACTCTTCTCTTCAGAAATAATGATAGTTGGCTTTGGAATATTGACTGTAATTTTCCAAATGCTTTCCAACAAGCATCATATGTCTTGATTTGATCCATTATATTTTGTTCCATTGACATTTGTTGTCCTAAATATATGTAATGATCAAGTCTGTAATTCATGTGCAGCTGAAGCAAAGATAACTATGTCATATGCAAAGTGTAAATGGCTTAAATATCTTCCAACTGTCTTCATACCTTTCTCTTCCCAATCAAGAAGTTTGAATATTTCTCTAGGCATGATTGCGAATAATTTTGGAGATATTGTGTCACCCTGTCTTAATACCTCTCTGCATTTCCACAGTAGAGATGTTTCCACTGAAATGAACGACATAAGACCAGAGAAGAGCCAAGAATTTTATAAACCAGTGATAGTAGACTGATGGATCAGTAATTCATCTTCAAATGGTTGCAGTCGAATCATGAGATGGAACTACAACCAGAGATAGATATGCCACAGCAAAAAGAATTGAAGAATTTTACTCAGTATTATATCAGGATGATGAGTTAAGTGAAGAAGAACACAACTATAAAATAACTGAAGTGCCAGAGATTCTATCAAAGGAAGTTATTTGGAGCATTAAAAGATTGCAAAATGGAAAAGCTGCAGATGAGGATGGAGTTATAGCTGAAATTCGAAAAGCAGGTGAGGAAATGATCTACAAAACCCTTACAAAACCTTAATTCTGATATATATATATATATATATATATATATATATATATATATTATAGACCTCAAAAAATTGGGTATCATTTCAACACACTAGGAGCAAGAGCCCACCGACTCATTACTAACAAGGCTGAACTAGTCAAACAACTTCAACATTTAAGATATACTTTACTTAACACGTTCACTGCCAACTATGAGTATACTCGTAGTTGGTATATGAGCATCACAAGCCAACTACGAATATACTCGTATGATGCTTACCGCCGGCAATGAGATTACCCGTACTGACCTTGAAGAAGTGAAAATGCTTGGCGTGCGAAGCTAGCAGCGAAAGTGTGTATACTCGTAGATGGTATATGAGCCTCACAGGCCAACTACGAATATACTCGTATGTTGATTACCACCGGTAATGAGATTACCCGTACTGACCTTGAAAAAGTGAAATTGCTTGGCATACAGTAACAAACTATGCCCGAGTAGCGTGGCAGCGAACATGTTAAAAATGGCTATAATGACTACATTATCTGCGTACTACTCAACCAACATAAGACCAGAGAAATTTCTAATGAAGAAGAAAACAGAAAATTCATCATGCTTATATATACAGGGTGTCCCAAAATTGACGCAAGAAGTAATTTTGATAGAAAACACAGGTTTTTAATTAAAAATTTTAATTTCTTATTGATTCATAAAGTATAAGGTTATGCATGGAATAGCATATCGGGTAAATGGCCTCCACGGCTTTGCTGGCAAATACGCACTCTTTTGTCGAAATTTTCCATGACCGTTTTGCATAAATGTGGCTGAATTTCATTGATACAGCGCTCAATTTCCTCCTTCAAGGCGTGGGTGGTCATGGGCTTGTTGGCATAAACCTTAGGCTTCAAAAAACCCCAAAGAAAAAAGTCCAATGGCGTTAAGTCACATGATCTGGGCGGCCAATTCTGATCACCAAAACGAGAAATTACATGACCAGGAAATGACTCATGCAGTAATTGAATTGTTTCTCGGGCTGTATGGCATGTGGCACCATCTTGTTGAAACCACATGTCATCCACATCCATATCTTGCAATTTAGGCACAAAAAACTGGATTATCATGTCGCGATAGTGAGCACCATTAACTGTTATTGCCTTACCAGCCGCATTTTCGAAGAAGAATGGACCGATGATGCCTCCGGCCCAAAATCTGCACCAAACAGTGACATGTTGTGGATGCATTTGTTTCTCAACAATCACTCGTGGATTTTCTGAACCCAAAACGCGACAATTTTGTCGATTAACGAAGCCATCAAGATGATAATGAGCCTTATCGAAATTTGCGAACTGTAGCTGCCAAACCTTCATTATTTTGAAAATATTGCTCAACAATGAAAATGCGTTGTTCTTTCGTGTAGCGCTCCATTTTTAATAACCCTGAACTGTCAGCTGTCTTTTTTTTCTTGTTGGCAACACTTTACTGCACAAATGGCACTAAATTTAAATCTTGCGTGAATTTTGGGACACCCTATATTAGCGCTGTTTCCCTAAAACTAGCAAAAATACTTAAGGAATATAAAATCAAAGATGAGATCACTACTCTGAACCACAAAACCTTGACATAGCCCACTTCAATGTCTGGATGTTTATCAGCTATGAAGCAATTACCAGTTATGTTATTATGGACAGACAGTAAAATCAGCTGAACAATGTACTGAAGAACACATTCCAGATATTGAGTACCACAGGAGTGAGACTCAGCTTTGTTATCACATGCACTATCTTCAGCTGACAAAGAATATGCTTCACAAATGAGACATCAAGTTTTATTCATAAATCTGACCTATTACACCATTGATATGATACAACAGAGAGAAAAATCTGATAGTCTTGGGAAATGACATTAGATCCTAAACAACTAAATATTAACCCAAGTATAAACTTGTCTGAGTATATCCTAGCCTTCATTAGCCAAACACGTGCACATGAATGCATAAAACATACACAACATTCTGAACAATTGGAAATATTTTAAAATAAACAAGGTTGCCACCTGTGATGCAAACCACGTATTGACTGCTTCTTTGACCTCATCATTGTCTTGAAACCGCTGGCCACCAAGGAAAGATTTCAGATGTTTGAACAGGTGAAAGTCATTTGGACCGAGGTCAGGATTATATGGGGGATGATGGAATTGTTCCCAGCCAAAGGTGGTGAGAAGTTCTTGTGTTACGTCGGCCACATGTGGGCAGGCTCATATCATGAATCAAAACAATGCCCCTGGTAAGCATGCCATGCCGCTTATTTTGGATTGTACAATGCAATTTCTTAAGGGTTTGGCAGTACATACTCGCATTGATTGTGGGTCCTTGACCAAAGAAGTCTACCAGCAAAATTCCTTGTCTGTCCAAAAAAACACAGTGCACATGATTTTCCGAATGGAAACCGTTGTCTTCAATTTCGTCTTGACTGTTTTAATGGAGTTTGTGATAGGATGCTATTTGCAAGCCTATCTGTTCAGCAAATTGTTATTAAATTGAGCCATCCGTTTCAACAATCGGTGGCACCATTATTGAGATGGAAGGGCAGAAAGTCAATTGCAAGTGCCACCACACTCACCGAAAGTGACATAGAGTGCTATGAACGATAATATCTAAAAATGCCATTTGTCGGCTAATATGCTCAATGCAAGTTCTGGACATAGACTGGAACACAAACCTGCACAAAATCATTCAGAACTGAGGCTCACAACATGGGTTTCCATGGCAGGACATCAATATGCAAGCCCCACATTATCCAAACTAAGCTTGTAAACTCTGTTATGGAACAATGAATCACACTACCACCTTCTACCAAGCAGATGGATGGGTGTGGGTATAGCGAATGCACGGGGAACGTCTCTTACCAAAGTGCATAACCCCAACTATGAAATTCGAAGGTGGCAGTGTGATGGTAATGATCCTGATTTTCCTGGTTTGGCTTCGAACATCTGTTTGTGGGACCAAGAAACCGAAATCCGAAAGGTTTCTGGACAATGAAATGCTTCTTACTTTGTGGCTTCAATGCCACAGAACTGACCATTATCTCTGTAAGTAAGACAATGCACTGTGTCATACGACTGTTACTGTATGGTTCTTAGACATGAATGTTGCCATACTTGACTGTCCTCCACAGAGCCCTGATCTTAACCTATTGAATGTCTGTGGGATGAACTGGAGCATCAGGTGAGGTCAAAGGGCATTGGTTCCATCTCATTGGATTCCTCATACAGCATCTCATTGGATGCTTACAGGAAAAATGTTTCAAATTCCCATTGATCACTATCATATGCTTGTGGAGATTATGCCCTGTAGGATTGCTGCAGTTATCACAGCGAAAGAAGATGCTACATCTTATTAAATATGATGAAATATGGATTGATCAGTTTATTTTACAATGTGGAAATGAACAGCTGTTATGCCAGTGAAACTTAGTGCATAACCATGATTCATGTTTTGCACGAATAAAGTAATTAGTGCAAAACATGCACTAATAACTTTATTATAAATAAAGTTTATAATAAAGTTGCAAGAGCATTAGATGAGGGAAAGGCATAGACTGCCATTTTCTTAGACTTAGCGAAGCCATTTGACAGGGTGCCACATGTTAAGCTGATATTTAAGTTGCAGCGCATCGGCCTGGATGGCAGATTAGTCAACTGGATTCAGGATTGGCTGTCTGATCGGTATCAGAGAGTTGTGTATGTGGGGCAGTTTCAAGGAGGCAGAGGGTTACAAGTGGAGTCCCACAGGGCTCAGTACTGGGACCTATATTGTTTAACCTTTATATTAGTGACATTGTCAGTGGATTGCAAGGGGATATTCAGTTTTTGCAGATGATGCGAAGCTGGGAAAGATTATTAGTAATAGTGCAAATGTGGTAGCCCTGCAAGAGGATTTGAATAAGCTAGATAGATGAGCAAATGAATAGGGGTGTCAGTTTAATGCAGCAAAATGTAAGGTCTTGAGGTTTGGGAAACATTGATGGGACGCTGCATATTCTATGGGAGGAGTTATACTGGAGGAAGTAGGGGAGACAAGAGATCTGGGATTGATAGAAACCTGAAATTTAGGGGACATATTGCAAAGGTGGTGAAAGTAACATAGAGGATTGCTGCAATAATGAGAAGAACAATGACCTGCAGAGATAAAAGGGTTATCATTCCATTGTATAAGACTGGTCAAGATCACACTTTTAAACTGTTGAAAGGTGGTTACAGGGTTGACACTAGGGAGTTCTTTTAATTGATTGAACAAAGGCAAGGAGTGATGACAAGAGGCCATCCCTGGAAGTTACGAAAGGAAACCGTGAGCAAGAGGGTGAGGAGTGGTTTCTTTGCATGGAGGGTGGTTGAACCATGGAATGCATTGCCTGATGGAGTGGTGAGAGTGAGAATGGTCAGAGTTTAAGGAGTAGTATGATAGAATGTGTTTCTTAGGGGAACCTCCCCTCGATGAGCCTTGAGAGACTATGTGTTTCTTAGAAAGGACCTCCCACGATGAGTCTTTTGACTCCATGGAGGCCTGGATAATAATAATAAAAAAAAAAAAAAAAAGGCAAATATACGAGCACCTGGGAAGCACTTGTGTCCTATAAGTACTGTAAGCTAAGGTAATTCGAATGCCATAGACTGTATTCTCAAAAGCTCTCTCATCTTTTTTTTCAAAATTTTCCAAGTTTATATATCTACTCTATAATATAAAAATAAGCCTTTTTCTGTAACGTTTTTGTGTCAAATTATTTGATTTGAAACTCAGGGCTACCCTGAGTGTTGAGTCTTCAAAACTGGAGTCATCAGAATTCAAGGAGAACTGGCCTACCATTCTCACTTAAATGAGCAACCTATCTATCATGCAGAACCTTAAACCGCTTTACACACCGGCATGCATTCTTCACAACACGTTTCAGCAACACCCTCCACTCTATGTAAAAAATTTACTTCTCACCTCACCACATGTTGTAACGCCTGTAGTGAAACACAAGGCACATCATGGTAGTCAACCTCCTAGATAAGAGATGACACTTGAATGGGATGGGGGATGCATTAAGGTATACTGCATATGAAAATGCAGTGGCACAGCATATCCAGTTCAGTATTAAATTATGTTCTAAATACAAAAAATAAGCATAACCATTATTAAAATAATCTTCAATGCAAAACTAAAAAAGACTTGCCTTTTATTAATTCTTGGAGGAAAAACTCTTGATTGGCTTGTTAACTGAAAATAAATATTACATTTACTTTATATAAGCAATAAAATATATAGCAAGATTAATTCAATTATAAATACAGTAACTCACAAAGCAGAAAGAAATCAGGTATTTTTTAAGTAAAATAATCCAGAATATAGGCATCACTAGTCAAAACCACTTAGTTCTGCAGTAGATTGTGATTAGAAATGAAATAATGATTGTTTAGTGCTTCGTTACTGTTCTTCTGTTTGATGCTGTCAAAAAGTGAAAACTGTACGCTGTAGCCTTCCCCTTATCTGCAGATTTGCTTTCCATGGTCAATCTCGGTCCAAAAATATTAAATGGAAAATTCCAGAAATAAACAATTCATAAGTTTTAAATTATGCACCGTTCTGAGTAGTTCTTGGTTATCAGATCAAATGTCACAATATTGCAGTGCTTGTGTTCGAGCACTGCAATATCGTCTTTCTTGGTCTTTCTTCCTCTTATTTTACTTACTAATGGCCCCAAAATGCAAGATTAGTGATGCTGGCAATTCGGATATGTCAAAGAGAAGGTGTGAAATGCTTCCTTTTAAGTGAAAAGGCAAAAGTTCTCAACTTCATAAAATAGTAAATAAATAAATAATAATAAAAAACTTATGCTGAGATTGCTAAGATTCCATTCACATTCTAATACTTTTTATTACAGTATAACAATATACTGTAATAAATTGCAGATAAACTGTAATACATTGCAAATAATTGTTCTAATTTATTATTAATTATTGTTGATAATCTCCTATTGTGCCTAATTTATAAATTAAACTTTATCATAAGTATTTATGTATGTATAGGAAAAAACATAGTATATATAAGGTTTGGTACTATCCGCAGTTTCAGGTATCCACGGGGTCTTGGAACATATCTCCCGCAGATAACAGAGGACTACTGTATTCACTTTTTAACTTAATATGATTTATTATTATGTCTTAGAAAGTCTGCATAATAGGATTCGGACAGAAATGGATTCAAGGAGAGGATTTGTGTGTATAATGGTTAATTTACATCTCCCACAATGAGTCTCTGGACTCCATGGATATGCCATAAAATAATAATCATCATCCTCAATTTCCTCATATGTACCCTCAAGGCGGTGTTCAGGTTACAATGCCAGCACTATATGATTTAAGTTTACATTATTATTAATCTCCTATCAACAATTTTCCTCTAAATCAATCTATTACTTGATAGCAATCCAATATTGTCATATCTAACATTCTATGCTTCTAAGACACTTCTGACTGAATCAATCCACCTAGACCTTGATCTTTCTTCCTCTGGGTCTCTTTCCCATCATCTTGGCATCAAACCTGTTTTGCTAACCTTTCCTTCACCCATTTTATTTAAGTGGCCATACACATTAGACTGAATGCTAACAATGCCAAGTTCCTTTCTAATATCTGCATTTTTTAATATGAATCTGTCATTGAAGTCATCGGCTCACTTTCATTCCCCTAATTTTTCTTAGAACCCTCATATCTATGGTCTCTAGTCTTTTATCAAGTGCTTTATTTCTAACCCAACTCTCAGATCCATAACTTAAAATTAGATCCAGTTTAAAATTTAAAATAACAATAATAATAATTGTTAATTTTGAATCCCACAGCTGTTTCTTGGGATGAGGAGGTATGTTACAGAGGGTTTGGTACAGGGAATTATCTTTAGAATGGCATTAATTCTATGAGACTTTGGGTAAAACATTTTGGTCTGGTAGTTATTTTTACAGCAATTTTAATTAATTAGAAGTCAACATTAACAACTACAATGATATGCATCAAAGAAGAAAACTAAGAATACCAATCATGATTACTTTGCAACCTTACAATTACTAAAATCTAAAACAAATTCTTAAGTTACTTACACCCATTGTATGTTCTGCAGCCAACAGCCAAAGATATAAGAAAGAAAGAAAGAAAAGGAAGAGAGATAATGCCCATAAATTGTCCGTTATTCTTCAGGTTTGGCTGAACAGGATTAAAAACCTGATTTTTCAAGAGGAAAGACCCTGCCATTACCATGTGAGACCAACTAACTCACTTTCAGTTGAAAAGTCTTTGTAAAGATTCTCTACATCCCAGATGAAAGATTTTTGGACCATCTTACCATGAAAATACACAAATGAAGATATAATTTGCTACCATGATGTACAAGTGGAGCATGCGTCAATCTCCAACATGTGACTGTGGTGCTGATCAACAGACCGTCAATCATATTATCCAGGACTGCCCACTGTGGAGTTTTAAGGGCACATTGACGGTCTGTTCCAGGCTACCCCAGACGCAGTCCAATGGATTAGAGACAATCTGAACTTAAATTTGTGATTTTTAGTATCTAGTTTTAGTATATATATTAATTTTTTCTGTTTTTATCTTTCTATTTGCACAAATCCAACCCATATGAAATGTATGTATGTATTAAGTATTTGAAACCATTTCAAAGAACAACATTATCATTTATAAGATGTAAGAGAAATTAATGGTTGGCTGGGCATGGAGGGCATATCAATAGTTGATCAAACAGTATTTAAACTGACAAGAAAAGACCTACAAGAAAACTCCTAGCAAGATGGATGGAAGCGATAATGAAAGACTTAAGACCACTGAATGAGCAACTTATTCCAGATGCAGCCTATGATGAGGATACATAGAAAAATCTGGTAATGGCAACACTAAACTTAAATAGACCATTAAGATTCTAAAGAAGAAAAACAAGTACGCTGGTGTCCAAAAGCTAAGGAGGAACTACATTTTTACCTGTATATGAAAAAATTTTCATGACTACAGCAAAACATAAACATAAATTTACTACCAGCATACTAATAAATTATATTACACAAAAAACGTGTTATAAATTTTGTACAAATTAAACTGCAACATGTTTTTGGAAAAAGTTACAAATTTCCTAAGGACATAAATTAAGAAATTAATGTACAGTGCTTACAGAAAACTATGCAGAGAGATTTCACTATGGAATATGTCCACTCTGAACTGTGATGCAGCTCTAACAACATCATACCATGCTTAGCACCAAGTGATTCAACAGTACTTGAGACAAACTAGCCCACTCTTCTTTGAGAGCAAGGAAAGTCCTTGTTTGTTTACTGGATGGGAATTTTGGACAACAATGCATCTCCCTATTGCATCTCAAACATGTTCTATAGGGTTAAGATCTGGGAAGCTTGCTGGTAACTTGATTCAATTAATATCCTCAATCTCCAGAAGCATCTCCACTGCTCGTGTGCCATATAGTGTGGCACTGTTATCCCTAAAAATTAATTCTTCACCTACAGAACTACAGAATAATCGAACATGATGTTGAAGAACGTCAAGAGCTACAAGTGCTGAAAAAAGGGACTAATATTGTTCACCCCTTTTTCTAGCACTTATGGCTTGGTGCATCCATGAAGCATAATGCCTCTCCACACTATGACCCCCAGCGGTGCCATATCTATCTCTCTCACAATGATAAGGTAGCAGCACTTTCACACCAGATAAAGTGTTGTCTAGAATTAGAGGAATGACTAAAATTACTCATCAGTAAAGAGTACAATAGCCCACTAGTGTCTTATCTAATTTTTATGGAAATACACCACTGAAAATGTACTCTACGATAACCTGTGGATAAAGGGATGCATAATACAGGCGTTTGGGCATATTTACTTGTCACAATGTCTTGCCAGAGTTTCTCAAGATAACTACATACCTATGCTTGAATGGAGCAGACTCACAAGCTGACCAGCCATAGTGCATCATTACATTTTGCTGTTATAACCAAAAATTGTCTTCATGCTCTATGGTCAAGTGAGAGTGACCTCTTAGCAAACATCTGGAACACAATCCATTGATTTTAAATGCTGCCCAGAGCCTGGATGCAACACTATGTAAGATTCCAGACTCTCTGCCAATATCAGGCTTTCTGCATGAAATCATCTAGATGATATCTTTCAGACACTGAAAGACATACAAGTTTGCAACTTTATTAATTCAAAAACAAAATTCACTTAGCACAGCCTTTTGCTGTTTATCCTGTTGAGTGCTACCACATGCCCCTTTGTGTGCGATTCAAAAAGTGGGTACACATTTGAATGTGTACCCACTTTCTACTTGAAACTGTCAGTTATACAAATTGCCACAAGCTGATTTATCTGAATTTACAGCTGTAATTTTTAAAAATAGTGTTTTTCTTTAGGTTTTGAACACCACTGTAGTTTAATATAGCGGGTGAGTTCACTATAACAGTTTTTACTACAGTGAAGGCTGATCATAATAAATATTGAGTTAATTTAATGTACAAAAGTTTTTCAGTATATACCAACAAATGGCTAGAAAACTATAATCTCAACTACAGTAATGTGTGCCAGCTTAGATGGTCAACAGGCAGCACACTCAAATCCTACTGTGATGTGGATGGTGGCAAATCATTAGGTCGTGGATAATTTCTGTCACTGGTTTGTGAAACCACTATCCTATTTATTGAAAGTCTGAAAAAGCTTGAAAGAGTATCAACAGTTTTGTCTCTACAGTGGGGTTTCAGTTCTATTTATCCCTTAGCCCATGCACAGTATACTAAATACATGATGGTATATTTAGAATAATTTTTTATTTAGAATATTTGATGTGACTCCAATCCATAAAAAAATGATGTTTATTGTGGAAAATTTTTAATTAAGTGGTGGTATATTAAGTATACAAGAAATCATTATTTTTCTTCATATTACACACAAGCTTATGCAATCAATAATTTGCAAGAGATCACATAAATGACAACACATCAGTTCCTTTCAGACAATAGCGTTTCTCAATTATGGTAGTGTATGCCAAAGGTAGGCTAACTCCTAAGTTAATTACAAGATATCATTATGTAGAAATTTTGAACTCATAAAAACAAAGTCTTTAGCATTTTTTTAAAAAATCCCCCCCCCTCTCTCTCTATACATACAGTTTCTCACTATGAGACAAAGAATAGTATAAAGAGAATACTGGATCAGTGGAGTGGCCAGCCAGCCAAAACCTGATTATCCATCAGACCATGTATATAGCATGAATTGCTAGTCCAATTCATGGTAGGGCTAATTTTCAATTCTGAACTCAATAAAACATCTGTAAGATGAGCTGGATTACAGAATTCGGAGATAGCCCAGACAGATCCTTGTTCATTAGCATAATTAATTAATACTTTAAAGGTGAGGCAACAAACTGCCAACTTCCATCAGAAATTAGTAGAAAGTCTTGCACATCACATTGTATATTCTTGTAGATAAGCTTTGTATATGTTATTAAAACCAAAGGTAAGAACACAGGTTATTAATTTCTGTCAGAAAAATTTTTTTTCAAGGCATGAAAGAAGGTAACTGACACAAAGAAAAGGAAAAGCTGATCCTTGTTGGAAATCTAAACAGAAGAACAGGAAATGATCAGATATATAAAAATGTTAGGGGAAAATTCGGAGAAAAGTGCAAAGGTAATAATAATCGTAAGTGACTGCTAAATTTCTTTCAGGACATGGACTGGTCATTACTAACATCATGTTCCAACAGAAAGATGTCACAAATTCATGTAAAGAAAAGACACAATAAGAAATTTCTGACTGACAAATGTTACTGTTGGTAGCAATATCTTCACACTGGTTCAGAACAAATTAATATATTGAGGATCTGAAATAGGAAGGGATCACCATTTAGTGTTGAGCAGGTTAAAATTAAACATCATCATACTGAAAAGAAAGGTCAAATACACAAATACTGTTCAACAAAAATTCATACAGTTTGAAAATAGAACCGAACTTTGGAAATTCATGGATATACACTGAAGAAACAGCTATGCCTTGCTTAACGTGGTTTTGCTTAATGCAGGATTGATTAACGTGCCAAAATTAATTGTGACAATCCCTTTATATACGCAGCAAGAGTTTTAATTAACATGCCTTTAAATTTATCAAAATTCCGCCAAATACAACATCATTGCTACAACCCATGGACATGGGCGTCATTGCAACTTTCAAAGCCTGTTTTCTTAAAAAGACATTCTCAAAGGCAGTAGAAACAACAACGAAAAATAATGCAATTAAGCTCCAAGAATTTTGGAAAAATTTTAACATTAAACACGCAGTTGAAAACATTCATGTTTCTTGAGTCTTCTGGCTGCATGAGAGCTGTTTGGAAAAACCTTTTGCAGAATGCGCTAATCACTTAAGTGTATAGTTGAGTTACTGAGTGAGCACTTTGCAAAAGTATATCATCCAGGTGGTGACATTGCAGAAACGAATAAACCAGTAGATTATACGGGAATTGTGGTTAATGAAGTGGAGGTGAGTAGTCTATTGCATAACCTCAATGTCAATACATCTGTGGGATTGGATGGTATACCAGCTTGTGTTGTACGAGAAGCAGCTAAAGAATTGTCAGTACCCTTGACCATTTTGTTTAATTTGAGTCTCGGGTCTGGGTTAGTCCCGAGCGGGTGGAAAGAGGGGAAAATAGTTCCACTGCATAAAGGTGGTTCCAAGACTGCTGTTGTAAATTACAGACCGATTAGCATATCAGGAATCATTGTCAAGGTCTTAGAGAAATTAGTCAAGAAAAGAATACAGGATTGGATAGATGAAAATGGGATATTGTATGGGGGACAACATGGTTTTGTGAAGGGTAGATCATGCCTCAGTAACTTGCTCACGTTTTATAACACAGTGACGGCTGAACTGGATACGGGTAATGGGTTTACAGTGATACTACTGGACCTTGCCAAGGCCTTTGATAGGATACCACATGGAACCCTAATCAGTAAACTGGAGCAGATGGGTATAGATATAGGGTTGGTGAGATGGATAGGGGGGTGGTTGAAGGAGAGATATCAAAGAGTGGTTTATTCAGGAGTGGAGTCTAAAAGACGTCTTGGGACTAGTGGAGTGCCACAGGGCTCTGTTCTTGGACCACTGCTTTTCAATTTGTTCATCAATGATATTGGAAAGGATCTGAGAGGAAGTGTTCACTTGTTTGCTGATGATGCAAAGTTGGGTAGAGCAATTGTGAGTGCAAAGGATGTCAAAATTTTACAGGATGATTTGGATAGTTTGGAGGACTGGGCTAGGAAAAATGGATGTCAATTTAATGTGGCAAAGTGTAAGGTTATGCACTTTGGGGTGAAAAGAATAGCAGCAGTATATCGCATTGGTGGAACCATACTCCAGGAGATTGATGAGGCCAGGGATTTGGGAGTGTTGGTGGATAGGGAGTTGAAGTTTAGGGGGCACATTGCAAAAGTAACTAAAACAGCTCACCAAATCACTTGGCTTCTGAAAAATACTTTAACATGCAGAGACGAACAAGTTGTTGTTCCTCTGTATCGAGCCTTGATAAGACCCCATCTGGATTTCTGTGCCCGGCTATAGGCACCAGGGTTTCTTCGTGATGGGGAGGAAGTGGAGAGGGTCCAGAGACAAGTGACCAAGATGATAGCAGGTCTGTGGAATGAACCTTATGAGAATAGGTTGAAGATTTGTGGGTTGCAGAAATTGGACGATAGGCGAAGGAGGGGTGATATGATTGAGACATTCAAATTACTGAAGGGTTTTTATAAGATTGATCCAGAAGATATTTTTGAAAATATGACTGGTGGTGGGAGGACTAGGAGCCATGCATGGAAGCTGGGCAAGAGCTTGGTTGACAAGGGTGTTAGAGCTAGGTTCTTTACTTGGAGAGTGGTAAATGAGTGGAATAAGCTTCCAGAGTCTGTTGTGGGTGCTACGACCGTGAATGAGTTCAAGGCAAGGTATGATAGATACTGTGTGAATGTTGAATAGTTGTTCTGGACATGATGTTAGGGCCTCCCTCGATGAGTCTGTTGACTCATTGGAGTTTCCCGGAACAATAATAATAATAATAATAATATCAAAATCCTGTGAACAACAATGGTCGAAGAAATCGTTGTAATTGGTGAAGACCTTGGTTTTGATGGTGTTGATGCAGAAGATGTTAAAGAATTATTGGATTCAAATTCAAAACATTTCAGTGACAACAATCTTCTTGAAATTGAAAAACAACACACATATGAAGACAACGAACAAATGGAATATGAAGATGAGGGTTCAAAGGAGATAACAATCAAAAAACTGGATGGAATATTTCACAGTTTAGAATCACTTAAGCATCAAGTAATGGATATGGATCGAAGAATGCTTGTTTGCCGAGGGGTCTAGAGAATCATTTTGCTTGTTATCGTAAAATTTATGCTAATAGGAAAAAAACAAACTGTTCAAACGACTTTTGATAACTTTTTTAGATAAAAAATTGCAGTAACTAATGTAGGTACAAGCATTTATTAAACATTTACTTTGCAGTCATTTTTTATCTTTCCTAAAAGAGTACTATATAAAAAGAATTATTAATACAGTAATCGATCATGGACGAATTGTAATTTTTACCATTGATTATTATATTTGATTAACGCGATTTTTGAAATACGTGGTAACATCGAGGGATTAATTAATCATATTAATCAAAGGATACCCGTATTGATTAATTCAGCCAGAAACATGTACGAGGTAGTCTGAAAATACAGAAAAATCAGAACTGCATGGAACTTAGAAAGATAAACAGGAAGTCAAGGAAAAGAAGAAAGCATACTGAAAGTTTCTTACAAATAATTCATCATGTGCTCTGAGAGAATACAGAGAAAAAGATAAGAAAGCAAAGTATGACATAAAACTAGCCAAACAAAAGTCATGGGAGAACTGATAAAAACATAGAAAACAAATATCAGGAAGGTGGCAAAATATTCTGGAGACAATTGTAAAAGATTAGAAATGGCAGAAAATGTACTGTAAAAGAATTCAAAGATAAAAAGGTGACATGAAAACTAAATAAAGATATTCTAGACATCTGGAGTAAATACTCTAGAAAGATTGCCATCAAACATTTGAAATGTGGAAAGGCAGCAAAAGATGATATTTTATATCTCCAATACCTCACCACCAGAAATGTGGTGAGGTATGGAGATATAAAAGTTTTACAGTGGCTACACTGCATAATTCATATGGCCTGGGGAGATAATTAAATTCCAGCTGATTAGAGTAGAGCTCTCATAGAAATGAATGAGAATTATAGAGGAATCTTCCTACTGAGTGTTCCTGATAAGATTATACAAGAATGCTTGAGAAAAAGCTAAGAAAAATTGTGGAAGATAAACTTATAAGGTGGGTTCAAGCAAAACAGAGGTGTCAGGATCAGGTTTTCACTTTAAGACAAATAATTGAGAAATCATGAGAATATAACTGATATCTGTATTCAAGTTTTGTAGATCTAGAAGAGGCATACAATTAAGTGTGAAGAGGAAAGTTGCTCAAAATGCTACAATTATATGATGCAAATGGGACATTATATCGAGCCTCTGTAGCTACGTCGGTATAGACAAAGCCCTTTGGTTGGAAAGAACTGGGTTTGATTCTGCCCGTGACATGAGGAATCTGGTCTCTTTCGACTAAAGGTGAGTTAGCTGGTCTCATACAGAAGTAGAGAGTTTTTCTTCACCCAGAAACTCAGGTTTTTTTTGTCCATCAGAACAGGCAAACTGGCCCTGTGAACACACATGGATTTAGAGCCATAAATATTTACAATAATATGTGGAAGAGATAGGGTGCTCATCACATGTCGTTATGCCTGTAGTCAACCATGAGTAACATCACGGTAGCCAACCTCCTGGATAAGAGATGACACACGAATGGGAATGGGAACATTATATTGAGCCATATAACGCAACTAATTAATCGTTATAATGTTCAATTAGTTTAATTGAACATTATAACGCAACTAATTAATCCATCAATTAATTAAGCAAAATCACATTAAGCAAATGCAATAAACAATAGGAATAATTATAATTCATCCACCAGATTGCATAATTTTTGGAAAAAAAATTACAGTATAAGCTATATTAGAGGATAAAGTCATCAGAACAGTTAAGCGAGAATGATCTCCTTCAAAGTCCGCCAAAATTTTGATGAAAACCAAATGATTACATTTTTATTTAATGTCTAAACATTTGAATGAGCTACTTATTTTACAAAAAAATTAATAAAGATGTTTGAATCGTGCTAGACTTTTTCATCTTATCATGCATTTTGCGATAGCTGGCAATCGCTTTATCAAAATTTCAGCAGACTTTGAAGCTTCATTCCATATCAGGATCAGCATCAAACAGAATTTCCTTAGCATACTCAATGTGACTAAAAACTAACTCAAGTTCTTTTCCAGTTAGCTTTTTAGTAGTAACATTCTCTTGTTGTTCGCACTCCTTATCTTCTTCTTCTTCATATGCACGCTGTTCTTCTAGTTGAAGGAGATCCTCGCTTAACTGTTCTGAATGGAAATTGAGCAAGTTTCTCGCATCTTCATTATCCAGTTCATTAAATCCAAGTTCTTTTCCAGTTGTGCTGATTTTTTCAATAATGTTAAATCTTGGATTCTGAGCATGATAAACTAACATAGACTTGAGTTTTAAAGTCGCCTTCTGTACTGCCTCCTAATAAAAGCATAAGATGATCTTTAGATATTTTGTATCCTGGTTGAGATACTTCAGTTTTAGTTAGGAAAGTTTTTGTTGGCATACGATTCCAAAAGGGACCAGTTTTGTCGATGTTGAATATTTGCCGATTGTCATAATCAATCTCCTGGATTATCCTTTGCAATTCAGGAAACTTGGCCGCAGAATCTTTATCAGAATTAGCAGATTCCCCAGTTATTCTTACATTATGCAGTCCAGTTTGATTTTTAAAATGGTCAAACCATCCTAAGCTCGCAGTAAAGCTTTCACATTGCTCTTGAAATTTGGTCTCTTTCAAAGAGGTAAAAATAAAGTTTGCCTGAATATTCCCTGTAGTAAGAGGTATTATTTTTTGGTTATAATTCTCAATCCAGAGTTATACAAGACGCTCCATCTTGATCTTTAAATGGCTTCTATTTCGGGTGATCTGCATTCTAAAAGAAGCAGAAACAAGGAAAAGAAGCAACTTTTCCTTGTTTCTTTGCTCTTATTTAATATAGTCCAAACTGTAGACTAGTAGATCCCAGGTCTGCACAATCATTGTTACTAGCACTACTTTCATGTCTCTTAATGACTTCCAGCTTTTCTGTTTGCTCCAGATTGGCAACAAAAAATTTCGCTGCTGTTGCTTCTTTTCCTTGTTTCAAAGAAACAAGGAAAAGAAGCAACTTTTCCTTGTTTCTTTGCTCTTATTTAATATAGTCCAAACTGTAGACTAGCTGTATCCCAGGTCTTGCACAATCATTGTATTACTAGCACTACTTTCATGTCTCTTAATGACTTCCAGCTTTTCTGTTTGCTCCAGATTGGCAACAAAAAATTTCGCATAACATAAAAAAATGACATTAACTAATTAATCACTCACTTAACGTGAGAAATAGCATCATTTCACTCAATCACACTAACTGATTACTGAGCATATCGAATTCACTTTAAACAAGGTTTTCCTGTATATTTTATCTATATTTGAGTCAGCAGCTAAAATTGGAGGAGGTACAGGTAGATGGTTTGATGTTAAATCAAGTATGAGACAAAGGTGCACATTGTTACTCCGATGTTACTCATCTATATGAATTGCATTATGAAGGAAAATGGCATTAGGCCTAATAGCATAATTGGAATTACAGTAGTATCTCGCTAATCCGAACCTCTTTAGTCCAAACCCTCCAGTAATCCGAACTGTGGTTTGAAAGAAAAAAAAGTTTTATTTATTACGTATTATTATTTTGTGTGCTATTATTTTTATTTAATAATTATTATTTTAACAGTACAGTATATTTTTTTTTTCATACTGTCGATTGTATGGTTGCACTGCAGGCCTATTTTGATTTATTGTGTGTTCAGGTTTGCATTTTTATACTGTACAGCAGTACGTACTCTCTTGTCGGCATGAATCACTGCTGTCGAGCGTCATGGAAAAAACTGTGGCCTTCTAGAATTTACGAAGATAACTGCAGTGATACACAAAAAGCGGATATTCAAAACAGGCATACTTTGGTTAAAAATATAAATCCGAATGTTGAAATTTCACAAACAGATGTTACGGAATGGATTACAGGTGGAACCGAAAGTGAATTCGAAATCAAATCAGATGCTTAAATTATAAATATGACGCTACAGAATGAATTAGCAGACGATGATGACAATAAAGAATTCGAAGAAAAAAAAGCAAAACACGAAGAAGCAGTTGGCAGTTTTAATATGTGTATAGAATGGGCTAATCAGAATGATAGGCCATTCCACAAAATTTTATTGCTAATGCAGCTCCTAGAAGAAGCATTCGAAAAAAGGTTAGCTTCCAAGAAGCAAAAGAAAATAAGTGACTTTTTTAAAAAGAAATAAAAAAAAAAACTTTTTTGTGTGTGTTGTGTACAAGAAAGTGGTATTTTTTTTTACGCAAATTAAGGTATGTACTGAACTATGCAATTTTATTAAATCAGAATCCTCAACAATACAGGTGAATACAAACTAAATATTTTACAAAAATAAACTTGCGTTCTATATTATTTTTTTAAGTTTTATATTACAGTACAGTAGCATTTTTTCTATCAGTTAATTCATTTATTTACAGAATTAAATTGATGTACCATTAGAATCTGATTATTTTTGTCTTAAACGCTAGTTATTGTTGCCTCTTGGGGGAAAATTCGCTAATCCGAACTTTTCACTAATCTGAACGAGTGCAGTTTTTATTACTTCGGATTAACGAGATACCACTGTATTCAACTCAGCTCTTCCTTGTGCAAATAATATTATAAATGAATAACTGAATGGATGAATACATAAATGAATGATTAGAATAGAGCATTCATAGAAATGAATGAGAATTACAGAGGAATCTTACTACAGCGTGTTCTGATGAATGAATGAATACTTGAATAAATTAAGCACAACAAAACTTACCTGCTTTCATAATTAATTAAATGGTATGAAAATCAGCAAAAAAACTGTATCTATAAGTAACTTATAGAACAAGGAAATGTTTCAGCTATTTAGGCACACTTTTTAGTGAAGATATCACATTAAAATGGAATAGATAGCAAAGTTTGCAAAGCTGGTAGGGTAGGAAGTCAAGTGGCTAAATTTATATTGAACAAGAGAGAAATAAGTTAAAACATTAAACTAGCTGTATACAAGATAGCATTCAAACCAATTTTAACTTATAGATGTGAGAGCTAGGTCAGAAATACAACACTTGATGAGATTTGAACCTATAGAGCGAATCATGTTAGAAACAATGATATTAGGTAAGAATTTGACTCTGCTCAACCCACTATTGAATGAAGTAGCTACTAGCATTCAGGAGTGGATTGAGCAGAGTTAAGCAATGAGAATATATCTGCAGATAGATAAAAAGCATTCCTCCTAGGAAATGCCCTACCTGTAACACGAACATCACAGTCAGTACCATCAACAGGGTGTAGCATAGAGGCAGCCTGCCTCATGGCGCAGCTTTATAAGAGTGCTCGTTCAACCATATTGCAGTAGGCGTTACACTAACAATTCCTGTTAGCGTAGAATTGTTAGCATAGCAAGTGTGGAAAGAAGTTTTTCCAAGCTTAAACTGATTAAAAATTATTTGCAAACAGCAATAACCCAAGAAAGATTGGTTGGTCTAGCCGCTATATCAATAGAAGCGCACATAGATTATAATTTAAATTTAGAAGAGCTTATAAACAGTTTTAGTGTGATATCTCCATAGAGCAAACATTTAATTAATATTATTATGTAATTGTTTTGCATTAATGTTCTCTTGTAATAAAAACAAAATAGCAATTGGAGATTTTTCTTATATTTTTGTCTTATAATCCATCTGGGGAGATATTTAATTGTTTGCCTCAGGGTGCGATCTAATCTGGTGATGGCCCTGATCACAGTAGAAGAGTATATAGCATGACATCATTCTACAGGATGAATGTTCAATGATCCATGTTGTAGATCATATGTGTTCTGGTCCATGCCATCTGACAATGTGTTGAATGCACATTTAAGATGGCATATTCACTATTGTTAAAAAACGCTTGTGGGTTGCATCTCTTCCATACAAATTCGTTGCATTCTACATATTAGGGAAACATTTGTGCAAATTTACTATAGCTGTTTTGCTTCTACACACAGGTCATTTCTAGGGTCTAGTGACAAGAAGGCTGATCAGATGAGTAACTGACCAGCATTCTCAAAGAGCGCTGACTTCTATCAATGAGTATTAGACTTAACTGGCCTAAAAGGTTGAGCACCAGTTTTCAGGTGATCTGGGGAAAGAAAAAAAAACTTAATAGCTAGGCAAAAGTACTCAGACATATTTCCCAAACAGTAGTGTAGCAAAGCTTTCAACATCCTTGGCAATTTCACAGCTAAGTGCCTTTTACAGTGTGACTTTATTTCAATGCCAGTTATTTATACCAGTTATTTCAATAACTGGTAAAATATCCTGCCACTGGCACCCTTCTGACAGAAACCCTCCCTTGGCAACTGCTGCAATGCCAAAGTGTTCCTATGCCTCTGTTCCTAAATGCAATCTGATTATCATTTCCTCTCTGAAACACTGTGAACTATTTCTACCCAAGTTATACTTGATAAGAAATAAAATAAGGCACAACAAAACTTGACAAGAAGAGAGCATATGGCTTTTGTATGATGCAGTGAAAAAGTGTCAAACAAGAGTCTTCTTTAAACAAAATATATCAGTGTATTTTTTGCTCTGTCCTGCAATATAAATATCCACTATAATGCAAAGAACAATCTCAAGGGAATATATATGTTGTCTTGCAATGAAAAACTGTGAAACATAAATTTGGAGAAGAGCAAGTTGACTAAATCTGTGTTGTTAGGATCGGATTTACACTATAAGCTGAATAGCTCAAAATCATGGGGATCTTATTTCAGTTTTGTAGAGCTGGAAAGAAGACTCTTGTTTGACAGTTTTCATTGCATCATACAAAAGTCATATGCTCTCCTCTTGTCAAGTTTTGTTACCTTATTTTATTTCTTATCTAGGCCCAAAGATTTTGAAGACAGAAGTAGAAATGGCCATAAAGATCTAAAGTGTGGAAAGGCAGAAGGAATAAATGAAATACCTGCAGAATTCCTGAAACAACTTCAGAAGAAAGGAACTGAAGAAATAACCAAAATAATAATTTTAATTTATAACAAAGAAGAATTACCAAAAGATTTTATGACCTTATTATTTATACCTATACCAAAGAAAAGTAATGCAGTAACTGCAAGGATTTCAGAACAATAAGCTTCATTTCCCATACATCAAAAATACTTATGAGAACCTTAACACGAAGAATTGGATCTAAGGTGGAAGAATTTCTTGGAGAAGATCAGTTTGGTTTCAGGAAGGGTAGGGGAACAAGAGATGCGACTGAACTGTTAAGAATAGTAAGTAAGTGAATAAAAAAGTTAATATCTGTTATATAGATTTTGAAAAAGCTTTTGACTTTGTAAATTGGGATAAGATGGTAGAAGTAATGGAAAAGATTGATATAGATTAGAAAGACAATTATTTCACTATATATGGGACAAACTGCCATGGTGATACAACAGAACCAGGTATCATTAGACAAGGAGTAAGACAAGGCTGTTGTCTGTCACCAATTTTGTTTAACATGTATTCCGAAGCAATGTTAAAAGAAGCACTAGAGAATTCAGAAGAAGGAAAGGTAGACAGATATTTGCAATATGATACACAGGTGACAAGGCATTATTATCAAATACTGAAACAGGACTACAACATCTGTTGAACAGATTACTGGAGTCCTTTATGAATTATGGAATGAAAATTAACATCAGAAAAACAAAGGTAATGAAAATAGACCGTTCATAGAATCAGCCTCAGCCCTAAAAAACGTGCCAAACCTCAACAAATTTGGATGCATGAGACTGCCCCAAATTTGGGAAACGTACATCATAAGAACATTAGCCCAGCGGCCAAGAATACCTAATATAGCCCGCAAGGGGGCATCGGGACTTTAGGAAAAACAGTAGTCTCTCTCTTCGACCTCATTTGCTGTTTTAGTGCCTGCATGCACTTGTCTTAATCTTAAGTTCCCATGAAGATGGCAACGTGACGTTGCCGAAATATAGGAAGTATATATTAAAGTTTATTTTAATTTATATTCCAGTTTACATTGTGAATTCCTTAAGTAATTTAATAATCAAGTATATAATACATATACAAAAATATGTGTTAATCGAGTGTTTATGTTATCGGTAAGGCTTCTGGATCAACAGTAGGCTATTAGTAATTAAGTTTTTGGAGAGTCAAAAGTCATATGTGGATTTTTGAACAACACAAGGGGGGGGTCATCGTCCCTAACCCCTACATTATTCAAGGATCAACTGTACTTATCTGGTTGAAATTCAAAGTGTCATCAGTGGACCCAGAAATGATACCGAGGTTGGAGTAATGCAGAATTCATATATATCCACAATATAAATAGTGAAAAGGTGTAGCATGTTATTATTAAAATACTCTAGATTAGAGCAAGTTGCAGAAGATTTTACATGCAGTTAGATATTAAACTAAAAATGAAATTATATTCTTGTTTAATCCTTTATCCAAGTGTAAGCAAGTGAAGTTTAACCTCAATAAAGGTCGAAATCAGTCAGGGTAGTGGCTTCAGATAATAATGCACAACATTATAGACATCCAAAAGGATGTATGCTTTTGCATTATGGGTTATTTGTTTTAATATCCCATAATGCAAAAGCACAGATCCTTTCGGATGTCTATAATGCAGACGACGTAATTCTGATTATTATCTGAAGCCACTACCCTGACTGATTTCGACCTTTATTGGGTTAAACTTCACTTGCTTACACTTGGATAAAGGATTAAACAAGAATATAATTTCTTGGCATTTTTAATTTTAATCATTAGCTTTATACAAGTAGCATACCCATTAAGAAATTTAGTATGAAACTTGTTTGCTTACACTTGGATTAAACAGGAATATAATTTCCTGGCATTTTTAATTTATAACCAAGTGAAAAAAAAACTTTCTACAAATTTCTCTAATCCAGAGTATTTTAATAATAAGGTGTTACATCTTTTCATTACTTGTATATAAAGATATATATGATTTCTGTGTTACTTCGACATTATCATCACTTCTAGGTGTGGCTCCCACTGATGACAGCTCCATAAAGGTTGAATATGATGTAGTAGGCACTTCAAACAAATATTGATTCCATATACATATTTTTTGATATTTTAGAAAAACTCAGCAAGATCAGTGGATTATCTGCTAATGCAGAGAAGAAAAAATTCAAGTTTTTTGGTATGTGGGATCTTGAAAGCATTCCTTTTGAAGTAACCCCTATACTAGGAATTCCTTTCTCCACTTACCTAATATTACCAGTTCAAGAAATTATATACAAAAACATTGAAACCTTAGAAGACTTGAAAATTGGGCTACTTTCCTTTTCTTCTAAATCGATAGTACTTAAAACTAAAATATCTTTCCTGCTCAGTTGTACATAATAAATATTACAAACATTACAGAAGCTGAAGAAATATGTGGTATGTGGGATCTTGAAAGCATTCCTTTTGAAGTAACCCCTATACTAGGAATTCCTTTCTCCACTTACCTAATATTACCAGTTCAAGAAATTATATACAAAAACATTGAAACCTTAGAAGACTTGAAAATTGGGCTACTTTCCTTTTCTTCTAAATCGATAGTACTTAAAACTAAAATATCTTTCCTGCTCAGTTGTACATAATAAATATTACAAACATTACAGAAGCTGAAGAAAAGTAATTATATAGTAAACTTCTTGTGTAGAGGCTTAAGTGCTGTGAGGACATTATGTTGGAGGTTTAATGGATTTTTTACAACACTCAAAAGGAATTAAAATAGAATTTAATACTTCCTATATTTCGTCCTAGTCACTAGGACATCTGCAGGGATTACAATTAATGTAACATGCACACACAAATCTTACAATACTAAGCCCAACCAAGTGGGTGACACTAAAGTCCTATCCAGGTGGAGCGCCCTCTAAGGGCGGTAGTAGGTGGCCTGGAATGTAAGGTGGGACCTCTGGTGATGAGTGTTTCCCAAATCTTCGGAAGCTTAATGCAACCATATTTATTAAGATTTGGTTGGTTTCTGAGAGCTGCTGCTGCTTCTAAGAAAAGTCTCTCTTTCTTGAATTTGCTGTGGTGGAGCATGGTGGTTTTCTTCCATGATACTCTGTGGGTGGTGTCCAAAACATGGTCAGCCAAGCCTGAATGGCCATAGTTGTGTTTAACGATGTACGACTTGTGTTCCTCCAGGCAGATAGATGCTGATGTGCCTGTCTGTCCAAAGTACGCAAGCTTACAGGAACAGGGTACTTTGTAAACTCCAAGCAGTGAGAGAGGAGGGAGCTGATCTTTCGTAGAACGGATAAGGGTAGCAAGTTTGCGGTAGGGCTTATATGCTGTGTGTAGGTTATACTTTTTTAATATCTTGGCTATTTTTTCCGAAGTACCATGGATGTAGGGTATGGTGATGGCATTTTTAAAATCTTGTTGACGAGAGGGACGGGGAATGGGGGAGGAATTGATTATTTTTTTGATACTGTGTTTGCTGTAGCCATTGCAGAGGAAAGTTCTGTGTATGTGGTTAAGCTCAGTAGTGAGGGCAGTTCCACTGGAACAAAGATTGTGGGCTCTCTTGGTAAGAGTTTTAATGATGCCATATTGTTGCGAGGGGTGGTGGTGGGAGAGTTTGTGAATGTATCTGCCTGTGTGTGTGGGTTTTCTGTATACAGTGAAGGCAAGTGTATCATTAGGCAGGCGTGTGACTAAGGTGTCTAGGAAGGGTAAACAATTGTTCTTTTCCTTTTCCATAGTAAACTGGATTCTTGGATGTAGGCTATTGAGATGACTGAGGAAGGAGTCTAACGTGTCTGGGCCATGAGAGGCCAAATAGAGAACACATCATCTACATATCTTAGCCAGATAGAAGGTTTGAGTGGGGCTGAGTCTATGGCTCGTTTTTCAAAATCTTCCATATAGAAATTGGCAAGGGGGGGTGAGAGGGGAGAACCCATGGCGGTTCCCTCTATCTGCTTGTAGATTTTGTTCTTCCAAGAGAAATACCCAGAGTTGATGGCAAAGGAAAAGAGATCTAAGATGTCAGAGGGAAAAACATTTTCTAAGAGAGATAAAGTGTCAGTAGGGAATATTGGTAAACAAAGAGGAGATATCAAAGCTTACTAATATGTCTGTATTATTCAAGGTTAAATTTTCTGTGAGGGCTTTAAAGTGGGTCGAGTTTTTTATATAGGAAGTGGAATTTCTGTTGGGGGGGGGGGGACATAAAGTTGGCCAGCTGTTTAGACAGTCTCTAACAAGGTGCATTGGTGGCATCTACTATAGGTCTGAGTGGGGAATTGGGTTTGTGGATTTTTGGTAAACCGTATATTCGGGGGGGGGATGGGAGCGGAAAGGTTTAAGTTTTTTCGTGACGTCAGGGGGCCAGGAGGTTACTTTTTTAAGTAAGATTTTTAATTTCTTAACTTGTGTTTTTGTGGGGTCGTGTTCTAGCGGGATGTAGGTAGCGCGATCGCGGAGGATAATGGTCATTTTACGCTTGTATTCGCTGGTATTAAGAACGACTGTGGCATTACCCTTATCCGCTCTGGTGATGACGATACTTTTTTCTTTGCGTAGTTTCAGGAGATGTTGGGCTTAGTATTGTAAGTTTTTGTGTGCATGTTACATTAATTGTTTTTGTAATCCCGGTAGATGTCCTAGTGACTAGGACGAAATATAGGAAGCATTAAATTCTATTTTAATTCTTTTTGAGTGTTGTAAAAAATCCATTAAACCTCCAACATAATATATAGTAAACTGGTGCAATTTTTTTGGTTTCAGCCAATATCAAAAAGTTAAAAAGGAATTTCTTCAATCATCAAATTAGCATGGAAGTTTTTGGCTTCCAGTTTTAAAATACTGCTACTTAAGCAATACAGCTTCAAAATTCTATAAAATGTTGCAGACCAATTGCACAAGTGCAGACCTCCGGTACTACCTGGGTTTTCATCTTCCCCTGTATGAAGTAAATAATAATATAGTTCCAAAAGCTGAGATTGTTCCTGAATACTACTACATTCTGTACTTAACTCTAAGATTGGTACAACATTCCAGCATTGACATTCTTTCCATTAATAAAAGAAAAATTTGGTATAAACAAATCTTTAACCTCTTTTGCCATGAACTTCCACAACTGGACAGTGAAAACAACTTTAGTTCATAACTTACTGAAGTTCCAAAGATTCCCTCATGCAGTATCTTGCTTGAAGAATTCCATATAGTTCTAAAATAATATCAGTCCTCTATACTGAATTGACTGTGCTGTCTCACAAAGCTTATCTACACTACGATGTTATTTCCCTCAATCTTAATTTCCTGCACTTGCCCTTTTGTTCCTACCGCACATATAGCAGATTCTAAATATAGTTATTGCCGGCTACAGGATTGCGGTGTATTCAATTTCTCACACTCTTCAGTCTGACAATTTATTTTATTTTATGACTGCAAAAGTCAGACTGAATAATAGAGAGTGAGGAATTAAAGAAATGGATTAAAGGCAATATCTAGTCAAATTTCTCTTAACCATATAGCAAGTTGTGGCAATATCTAATTAACACACAGGTTCATAATTTTTTCGAGACAGTACATTGGCAACAATCAAATCAAATTGTTGTTCAACAAAACATTTATTCTAACTAGAAAATTGTAATTACAAACTAGACAAGTAATGGGGAATAACTGTTTCTCCTAACATAGCAAACTTCAGAAAATACAAATATAACATATGCATTTCTGCCTACATGCCACTCTAATACACTACTCAGTATTTCACAAATTTAGCAAAGACTCTTGCTTGGTAAATGCATACAATTATACATATCTACAATCTATGAACATTGATATGATGTGCTTACTCACAGTTTTTTCTTTATAAACAGTCCTTTACTACGAACAAAGTTTCTATCGGGACATCTCATATCTTTGTCTTGATCTGGATACTTCTTTAACTACATTTCTGTATGCTATATAACGTCGCAGTTGTCCTGGCCTGAGTAGCAAACAATATCCTTCCTTCTTTCCTTTTTTTTTCTTCCACAGCTGGCGGCTGCCTGTTGTTTACACCAGTAAGTAACTGGAAAGACTATGATTTCGCCTTTGATGTTTATCCATTGGATCCTGGTCAATCGTACTTGAGATCGCAGGAAGTGTGGCCTGCTATATGGAAGGATACATCAGTGGATGTGCCTTGGGAAATGCCCGGAGAACTTTAGTGAGACTGACCGTTGACAAAACTCCAATGATAAACCATGAGTGTACTCTCAGGGTCAAGAGGTATGAGCTACCAAACTTCCAGCCAAGAACTCGTAATCATCTCCTCTTTTTTTCTTTTCTTCAACCCCTTAAAAGTCCTCTTTGTTATGAAGTGTTCGCAATCACCTTCCAGAACGATGCCATCACTCGAGTTCTCTTTTGCCGAAAGTCTTTGTTTTAGGTGCCTAAATGTTTGCAAGTTGTTGTGAACCTTTCCTTTTCAATGTGCTTATCTTATTTCTTCCTTAAACTAGAAAGCTTAATATCCTCTATTTTATTTATTTTTTGCTGACTCACCATAAACTCTTTCCTCTGTTTTCAAACACTATAGTTACACAGGTAATATCGAATACATTACACAGAGTAGTTAATTTATATTCAATAAAAAAACAATACATCGTATTTTCTATATTATGATTTGACACCCTTGTAAAACTGAGCTCGATAAGTTAACTAAATTAACTTATCGTGTGAGATTTTACATGGTCACCTTCCAGGCAATACCATCAACTGGAGGTGCTTTAATAAGGGAGATACAATCTGTGGCATCTGTTACCAATTGGGAACAGTAGAACATGCAATCTATAGCTGCCCACTTTTTCTGCATATTTGAACAGATTACATAATGTGTTGGGAATTCCATTACTTACAATAGAACAGGTTCTTTTTTTGTAGTACCCACCAGTTGTCAGCAATGGGAAGAGAATTTTGATTTTTATAATTAATGAATTAAAATACCATTTATGGGAGTCCCCTATACTAACTACCCTAGGCCTATGATGAACACCCTTTTACTTTTTCACCTCCATAAAGGCCAGGTTGGTGGCCATTCCCATAAATGCAGAGCATTACACACAGCCAAAAGAATGTGTGCTTTGCATTATGAGATACTAAGAAAAATAATGATAAGTCATTAACATCTACATACAAGTAGCCTAGTCGTGAAGAAACTTCACATACAAACTTTCTTTGCTTACACTTAGGTAAAGGATTTAAAAAGAATAAACCGTATTTGCTGGCATATAAGATGCACCCCCTTTTTTGTACACATTTTTTAGGAAAAAAAGATTTTTTTAGTTTCGCTTCCTGATTCCGCCAAGTTCTTATAATTTTTTGGGGGTGCCCCCGAAATGCCTCTCTGCAGCCCTGTTTCCATGTTCTTTAGCATACGCAATCACACGCAGCTTGAATGCAATATTGTAGCAATGCCGACGTTTTTCAGCCATAATTTGCAAAGAAATTTAGAGAAAATTTAATGGCAGAAATTCATCACTGTTCACAACAACCTCGACAACAACTGGAAAGTTTAAATGAACACAGCTGTGATCGTCGATGACAGCGCATGCGCATCCTCTGAACTCAACGTAACTGGAATGTTCTCACACACCGCAAGGAAGCAAGAAAGAAATCGCGTAACTTGGAAGAGAGAAAATTTCCAGAAATGAAAGTAATAAAAAACAGTATTGGCGTATAAGATGCACCCTTTTTTCAGACCCATTTTCAAATAAAAAAATGTGTCTTATACGCCAGCAAATATGGTAATTTCTTGGCATTTTTAATTTAAAAGAAAGAGTTTCATTGGTAGTTTCACTACCGATGAAAAAACTCTTTAATACTTTCGGTATTACTTCCAGTTCCCACAATGTCCACTATTTATTGTTAGTTTGTTGTGCCATGCAAAATTACCAGATAACAATACTAATTCAAATAGTTTGGTTTTTTTTCTAGTAGAAAATCTATTTTAATTAAAGTCAGTGTATTACTTAAGGATGCATTAGTAAATCGTATTTCAGGCCAAAACTTCAGCTGACCCTTGCAACAGCAAACATCATTATAACAAACTTGCTTGCTGCAATGAAGTACTGAAAAGTCACATTAAGAAAGATTCAAAAACCTCTACAGCAAAATAAAAGTGCAACCATGGTCCCACAAGCACCAATGCTATCCGAAAGAAACAGCTAATTTAGTGTTTTGGTTAATTTCTTTCTTATTCCATATAAAGTACATTTATTCAACTGACTTCCTATCATACCAGCTTTACTAATTCTGTTGTCTATTTCAATATTTAATTTACCATCTCCACTAAAAATTTAACGATGTTTTCAACATTACTGTCTATTTTCATTGTCTTTGTCTTTTTGTTGCTGATTTTCATACCAAATTAATTACAATAGTTATTCAATTCAGTCAGGGAATCTCACAGACTTGCACTGGATTTATTCAAAAGAAAAGTCACTAAAGCAAAGAAACCATTCCTGTAGATCAGGAATGGTTTCTTGCAGCAATCTTTTTAGACCACTGACCCCTTCATGGAAACTTTGATCCCTCATTGACCCCCCCCCATCATATTAAATAAATGAATAAATGTTATCAATAATAAATTTCTCAATTTAAAAATAATAATTCTTTCACCCTTTTATTTCATTACTGCTTCTCAATAAGAAATATTTAAAGAAATTTCAAGAAATATTTAAGGAAATTTATAAAGAACATTAAAAATTTACTTACATTTATTAAATGAAATATTAAAAACGCTGACAAATACTGTCAGCATTTCTAACTATCAAGGGCCACCATTATGGGCACTATAACTTTAAAAAACTTACAAAGTAAATTCATCAAAGTGATCAGATCACTGAACATCACTGTGATAGCTATGGGCGATAAATGCGCACTACCCTTGACTGTCTCTGTCCTAGATGTCTTCATCAGGGAGAGCGTGAGGTTCTCCCTCACTGGCTCAGCTGATCACCCAGTTGGCGTTGCATGTTTATTCGGTGTTACTCAAAATCATTTTAGGCATTTATTGATCCCTTTTGAACCCTAGACATTTATCGACCCCCTTGGATATTGACATCGACCACTTTGCCAATCCCTGCTGTAGACCCTATGAATTTGTAACAATAAGAGTCAATTATGTCTGTTTCTTATGACACTAAATGTTTGGTTAGTCTGTATTTCAGAATGTTTCAACCTTCATCTATTAATCTGAATGGCATTATTATTATTACACCCTCCATGGAGTCGGCAGAATCATCGTGGGAGGTTCATTCAACTGATAACATATTTATCATATCGAATCTAAAAATCCTTAACACTCCTTGCATTAACAACACATTCGGGTAATGTGTTCCATTCAGTGACAATTCTCTACATAAAAAAAATCTACTCCTCACACCCCTCTTCACCACACTGATCCAGGGATGACCTCCGGTTTTTCTCCTCTTGCCTTCTACTCTCTTTTTATAATCTCATCTGGATTAATCCAATAAAATTCTCTCACTAACTTAAATATCTCTATCATATCACCCATTTCTCTTTTATCCACCAAACTCTGATCCACATTTTTTCAACCTCTCTCCATAGCCAGCAGTCCAAAGTCCTGATATTGTCTTTCCAGTCACTTACCAGGTGACCAGATTTGAGCACAACAGTCCAAGTTAGTCAGACCGTGTTAGAGTACTTCTTATCGTAGCAGCACTACAATGTTCCGCTTTTGCAAAACTAGCAATATGCACTCTAAACTTCAGTCTATTGTCAACCATCACTACAAAATCTCTAATTTCATCAACTTCCTGCAGTTCACCACCATCGATATAGTACGCCTTATATTTCTACACTCCAAAATGCAACACCTTGCACCTATTGATATTAAAACTACAACACGACTCCCTTATCCAAGTAAAAAATCTATTCAAATCCTGAAAGGAATTAACATCAGTAGTGCTACTTATAATTCCCCCCAACTTTTCATCATCAGCAAACAACTGAAGATACCCAGTCAGTCCACATGATACGTTGTTTACAAACAAGTTAAACAACAGGGGCCCAAGAACAAAACCCTGGGCTATGCCACTGGTTACCCTCCTTGTTTGAGACACTGCTCCATCATAAACAACCTGTTGGTATCATTCAGAAAGCTAATCTCTGATCCATCTAACCAATATACTACCTACATCTAACCAATATACTACCTACATCTAACCAATATACTACATACTTCCATCCTCTGCAGCTTGTACACCAACTTATCATTGTTATTATTATTATTATTCAGGCCTCCATGGAGTAAAAAGACTCATCATGGGAGGTCCTTCCTAAGAACACAAAGTCTGTCAAGACTCATTGAGGGGAGGTCCCCCCTAAGAAACACAAAGTCTATCATACCACTCTTTAAACTCATTGACCATTCTTGCTCCCACCACTCCATCAGGCAATGTATTCCACAGTTCAACCACCCTCCATGCAAAGAAACCACGCCTTACCCTCTTGCTCACAGTTTCCTTTCATAACTTCCAGGGATGGCCTCTTGTCATCACTCCTTCCTGCTGTTCAACCAAGCAAAAGAACTCCCCAGTGTCAACCCTGTAACCACCTCTCAACAGTTTAAAAGTCTCAATCATATCACCTCTCCTTCTTCTATCCACCAAACTCTGCAGTCCACATTCCCTCAGCCGATCCTCATAACTATCCTTGTCATCCTTCTTTGTATCCTTTCCACGGTTAATTTATCCCCTTTAAATCCTGGGGACCAAATCTGAGAACAATAGTCCAAGTGTGGTCTGATCAGAGACTTATACAACGGAATGATAACCCTCTTATCTCTGCAGGTCTGTGTCCTTCTCATAATTGCAGCAATCCTCTGTGTTACCTTCACCACCTTTGCAATATGTCCCCTAAACTTCAGGTTTCTATCAATCATCAACCCCAGATCTCTTGTCTCCCCTACTTCCTCCAGTATAACTCCTCCCATAGAGTATGCAGCATCCCATCGATGTTTCCCAAACCTCAAGATCTTACATTTTGCTGCATTAAACTGACACTCCCATTCATTTGCCCATCTATCTAGCTTATTTAAATCCTCTTGCAGGGCTACCACATCTGCACTATTACTAATAATCCTTCCAAGCTTCGCATCATCTGCAAACAACTGAATATCCCCTTGCAATCCACTGGCAATGTCATTGATATAAAGGTTAAACAATATAGGTCCTAGTACTGAGCCCTGTGGGACCCCACTTGTAACCCTCTGCCTCCTTGAAACTGCTCCACCATACACAACTCTCTGATACCTATCAGACAGCCAATCCTGAATCCAGTTGACCAATCTGACATCCAGACCCATGTGCTGCAACTTAAATATCAGCTTATCATGTGGCACCCTGTCAAATGCCTTCACTAAGTCTAAGAAAATTGTGGTAATCATGTGGTAATCTATCAAACGCTTTTCCAAAGTCCCAGAATATCACTGTATATGGTTGTCCCTTATCTAACATGCTTGTTACCTTATTATAAAATGCAAGTAAATTGCTAAAACAGGACCTAACCTTTACAAATCCATGCTGACCATTACAAAGAATGTTATGTCAATCAACTCAATCCTGTATTCTATTACTAACCAATCTCTCCAATACCTTGACCACAACTACAGTTCATGCAGACTGGTCTATAATTGGAGACTTTTGTCCTAGAACCATGCTTGTGGAGTGGTACTATTTTGCATTTTTTCTACTCCTTAGGAATTATCCCACTGCAAGACCCATTAAATAACCAAGACTCATTAAAATAACCAGGTCAAGGGCATAGTCAACTATGGTGCACATTCCTTAAGAATATATGGTGATATATCATCCATTCCCACAGCCTTATTAACATCTAATCTAACCAATACCTGATACACCTCTGATTCTAGCACTTCCAATTCTCCTAATTCTTGCCACCCTTCTATATACTGCATGGCATTATTTACACCAGTATGTTATGCACTGATAAAGTACTCATTCAATAATTCCACTATATCCTGTGCAGCTGTTATTCTGGTGTCATACTATCCACCAGTGTTAACTTGCCATAATTATTCTTTTTCTTGATACCATATAGCGTAAAAATTCCCTTGAGTTAGCCTTGGTTTGACCAGCCAATCTCCTCTCATGCTGAACCTTTTCTTTCTTTACTGTGCTCATCATATTTCTAGCCTGCACTTTATACTCTTTATGGATCCGATCGCCACCAACTGTCTTGTACCTCTTCCATAGCATTTTCTTTTCCAGCACAGCTTGCTTGATTTCACTGTTCATCCATTTCACTCCTACTCTATTTATTTGCTAAACACTTGGTATGCAGTTATATGTTGCTTGTGTCAGATGCTGTCTTCTGAATTTCCATACATTACAACATCTTTTCTGCTAAGCTAATCTACCCAATTTACTGATGCTGACTACAGAGCTTCCTATAATCACCTGCTTTATAATCCATATATATATCCATTTTGGCAGCAAGTTTTTCATATTTCATCATTTCCCAAACAACCACCTCATGATCACTCTCACAACCAGCGGCAGTGTCAACACCTCATTAACAACTACATCTTGTGAAGTTATCACCAAATCCAAAACATTAAAGCCTCTAGTTGCTTCAATTATATGCTGCTTAAGATACTTATCTCTCAGAAATTCCACAAGCTCACTCTCCTTGTTCTCATGCTCTATCTCCTCCTTCCATTCTATATTAATGTAATTACAGTCTCCCATCAGGATCACCTTCTTTTTACATGCCCAACTAATTTGCCTAAACATTTCACAATCAGTATTCTCTGTATTCCCTGGCCTATAACAGCATCCTATCAGATATACTAGCCTGTTTATTTCAACTTCACACAAGACAGATTCAAAATCTGTGCATGCACTATCAACAAACACTTTGCAGACACAATTCCTATGCAATCATTAACAGCACTCCCCCCCCCCCACTCCTCTTTTCATATTTCTATCCTTCTGGAAAATTACATATCCTATTTCTATTCCCGACATCACATCCTCCCCAGACAACCAAGTTTCATTTATTCCAATTATCTTTGGCATTCTGACTCAATCAATGCAACAAACTCAGCTCTCTTGTTTTGAATGCTCCTTATATTTGTGTATAAACATAACAATCACTGTGTGTTAGAGACCATTCTACCAGCACTACCATTCTCTATTCTACCTGCTATACCACACCTCTCTTCAGTCTGACCTCTCCTATTTCCCTGATTCTGATTTCCATTCGTACCTGTCCTCATCTTTATGCATTCCATCATCTTGTGCTGCTGCAACCACATCTTCAACCTCATATCCATCTTCCTCCTGTTGTACAATCCATTCAGTTTTGCTATCCTTCTTCACACATAGACTGATCATTTACTACATTAACTTCTTGACTCTGTGCATTCTCAGAAAACAATAGCCTTTCTAAATGCCCAACATCAAACCCATTCAAATGTAATCCATCAACTTTGAACCATTCCAACTTCCCTTCGAATTCACTCCACAAATTTACAAATTGCATTCCCTTTGCCTCACACAAAACTCAGCCATCTTACTATTGATTATCTCTGCTCTCCTTCTCAATTCACTGTTGTCATATCTCGGCAACACGCTTACAACTTTCCCAGATATGACACTATTCAGCAAAATTCTATTCTTTACCTGCTATAACAACTTCCTCAAGTCTATCAACATTCTTTCCCCCCCCCCCTCCCAACTAAATCATTTATGCCCACGACTACCACTAATTTTGACACCAGTCTTTCCTTTTCTGAAAGGCATCAGTTATTTGCTTCATTGTTCCAACAGAAAAGCATGTTTTGTGCACTTTATTAGTCATCAAAACAATGATATATGACTATCCTTGTGAATTTTTGATAGTCGATGGATTTGTGCAGACTATACATTGTGACACCTGTTTTATTTATTACCGGATTTTTCAATAGATAACGGGTATAACGTTATACGTTATATCAATAGATAACGCGTATAACGCGTTAATACTATTAACGCGTTATCAATATTTGATAACGCGTTAATACTATTGACACGTTATCAATAGATTAACGCATATAACGCGTTAATCTATTGATAACGCTAATGTATAATGCGCACCCCCCAACATTTTCATCACACCTTTTGATGTATAGATAACGCACATGTTCCAACTAGCAGTAGAGTTAGGAAGTACATACAGAGGACAGAGGAATTCTTTAAAAGCATGTGCATTACTAGTAGCAGTGGTCGATTATTCCATACATCTTCTTTTAAAATAGTTCATAAAGTAAATCATTATGTGTTTATATTTATTAGATCTGAATTACCCATGGAAGACAGAAGTACTTCTCGGAGAAAATCCTACACAGTGCAGTTCAAGCTTGAAGTGGTAGAAGTAGCAAAGGAAAAAGTGAATTGTGAAGCTGGTAGATTGTTCAGTGTTGGAGAAAGTAGTGTTCGTGAATGGCGAAAGGCTGAAACAGTCCTGAAATGTTTACATACGAGGAAACGTGCTATGAGGTTCAGAAGGTGCTTGTGGCCATTCATAGGAAAAAACTGTTTGATTGGGTCATTAGTGGAAGAGCTAAAGGTATGAGAATATCTACTGCCCGTGTATTGCAGGAATCGAAAAGAATTGTGCAAAACGATTTTGTGAATATGGATGAGGTTCCTGTAAGTTTTGACATGCCTAGTTCTAGGACTGTGAATCTGAAGGGAACAAAAGAGGTTTCAGTTGCTACAACAGGGAACGAAAGGTTTAACTTCACTGTGATTCTCTGCGTAACTGCAGATAGTTCCAAACTGCGACCGATGGCGATTTTCAAAAGAAAGACTGTTCCAAAAGGTTGTGATTCCAAAGATATTATTGTTACTGCTAATGATAAAGGTTAGATAAATTCTGAGGTTATGAAATTTTGGTTGGAGAATGTGGGGCAAAAGAGAAAATGGCATTTTTCAACCAAAATCTTTGTTAGTGTTGGATTCGTGTACGGAACATATGACAGCAGAAGTTAAAACAATTGTAAGTAAGTATTCCAAATTGGTCGTCATTCCAGGTGGTTTTACAAAAAAAACTCCAACCCCTTGATCTTGCAATAAATAAACCATTCAAAGACAATTTGCGAGCTAAGTGGGAAGACTGGATGATGAATGGCATCCATGAATATAACAAAACAGGGCAGATGAAAAGAACGTCATATAAAGATATAGTTAAGTGGATTGTAGAAAGTTGGGCTGCTGTAAGTGAAAACTGTGTTAGAAATGGTTTCATTAAAGCACAAGGGAATGAAGTAGTGTCCAGTGAAGATGATAATTAATCTGAAAAAATACCAAATGAAATGTTTAACGCAATTGATTCTTTCAATATTGAGTCTGATTAAGAATATGGATTTGAATAGTGTAATGTTCAATAAATATTAAGTAATACTTCTACCTTAGTTTTGTTATTACATTTGATTTATCTCTCATACCTTTCAAATGTATACCGCGCATGTTCATTTTTAATGAATGTAGACTTTTTTGTATAGATAACGCATGCATCATCTATACAAAAAATATGGTATTTTTATTTTATTTTTTCAAATAACATCACATTTCAAATATTACTTTGTCTAGTAAGCAGCATTACTTTTTTCTTTAAGTCACATGTGAGATCTCTATCAATAAATGGCTTGTTATATTATTGTTAAATTATTTGGTCACTTAACACTGAAATTGAGTTATATTCTTTTGGTTTATTAATCGACCATCAATTGGCTTGTTATATGTTATTTTTAATGATATGGCAATTTTTCAACCATATTCTGCTGAGATCATAACTGTAGAATTACCTTTATCCAAAAGGCAACATTTTCTATTTTTCTGTTATTATTGAGAAGTTTTCAGGCTTTAATCTGTGCAGGTTAGAGATTACTTATTGGCAACCTGACGTGGCACACTGTGCCTTATATAGTAAGCCTGATGTTTTGTTACTTTATGATGGGAGATGGTGAATAAAGTCAATATTCCTTAGTGTAACTACAGAATTTCTCTTTATTCAAAGCATTAGTTGTATCTTTATTTAATAATTAATGGCAATTTCACTACTTTTGGTTTTGATTCTGAAAGATGTTTTTTGAATGTTCTGGGATAAACTCTATTTTCAGTTCTTAAATAATGGAGATGAATTTTGATACCACTATATGTGTGTGTGTGGGGGGGAGAATCACTGATCTGTTCTTTATTAATATTATTATTATTCAGAACTTCAGAGTCATAAAACTCATCATGAGTGAGCCACCTTAGACAACACAAAGTCTATCATACCATTTCCTGAACTCATTCACTACAGGTACTCTCAGGGAATGCATTCTGTACTCCTACCACATTCCATGAATGAAATGTTACTTCTAGCACTCTTTCTTGCTACTTCCTTTTGCAACTTTCAGGGATGCCACCTTGTCCTTGTTCTACAGTATGAAAAATCTCCCTAGTATTCTTATAGTAATTACCTCTTGACAGTTTAAATGTTTGACTAAGCACTGCATATTACAAGCCCTCAGTCTATTCTCAATCAACTTTCAAAGTCCTGATATCATTTTTATCTGTCTATATACCCTCTCCAATTTCCCTTCAAATCCTGGTAACCAGATCTTAGCACAGTAATCCAGATATCAGTCTGATCACGGCATTATGCAATGGAACTAACCAGTTTCTTATCTCTGCTATCAACATGCTCCTCAGTATTGCATCAATCCTCTGAGTTGTCTTTACCACCTATGCAATATGTCCTCTGAACCTCATATTTCTATTTACTATCACCTCAACAATCTCTTGCAGAGTATGCAACCATGAATCTGTGGATCCCAAATTTCAGTTCAGATGCACTAAATCAAGATCCCCATTCATTTATCCACATTTCCAGCCTATTCAAATTCTCCCATAGAGCAACATCAGTAATACTAATATTGTGGCTCTTACTAATAACCCTTCCAAGCTTCATGTCATCTGAAAGCAACTGAGCACCTCCCTACAATTCTGATAACAATATTATTGTTACTAGATTATAGGGAAGTGTTGATATCTATCAAACAGCCAGTTTCCAACTCAATAACCTGATATCCACTTGAATGTTATAACTTAAATATTAACTTATCATGTGGCTCCAATGTCAAATGCTTCTACAAAATTCATAAAAAAGGAGAGTATATGCCTTTCTGCATCACATGCTCTCGTTACTTTATTGTAAAAGGCAACCATATTACAAAAACAAGAGTGCTCCTTAACAAATCCATACTGACCTTTATAAATAACACGAACCTCATCTACCCCAATTCAGCAAAGTTCTTATTAATTTTTCCAAAATCTTAATAACCACTGATGAAATGCAATTCATAGTTTAATACCTACATTCTACTACCATCCTTATTTAATGGCACTATCTTATCTTAGAGAGTTTTCCATTTGCAATACTTGTACTGAACAAGTCAATGACATGGTCAGTTCCTTAGTCTGCTGTCTTACCAACATCTAGAATACTCAGTATTCAAAACAAGTCCTCTTCATATACTTCTAATCCTTCAACCTTCCCCATCTCTTCAGGAATAAAACTTATTTTACCAGGATGAAATATCCTACAGATATTACTATAAAAGAGCTCAACTACATCACTGGAATTTTGGTCACCCAACCACAACTACTGTCTCCATCCAGTAAGATCATTTGTCTAAAACTATTTGTCCTCCTACTGGCCACACAACAAAAAAAAATTAGGATTTTTCTTGGATTAAAGGCTAATCTTTCCCTCCCTCCCCTCTCTAATTTTTCCTTCCTTACTATGCTAGTCACATTCCTAGTTTGAGCTTTAAATTCCTTATGAAACTTGGAGAACAAGTGAATGAGGATATCTCTTTATATGAGAAATCCTTTTTATGCTATTTCCATAACATTTTTGCTTCTCCCATTCCTGTTTGATTTCTCTAGTCATCCATTTTACTCCAAATTGCTATCTTTTCACTCAAGGTATGCAATTTACCATTATTGTTAACAAATATTCTTAACTAATACCCATCCATAACTGATCTTTATTCCTTCAAATCTTCTTCTTTTATCCCATAGTACTGCTCCAAGATGGCTTCTAAGTCCATTAAAATCACCTACACCTTCCTTCTTGACACGTCATCTTGTCTATTCATACTCCAAGTCAAGACTACATGTTCACTCTCACCAGCTGGAAACAACCAAGATATCTCAATTATGATCACATTCTCTGATGGTATAACCAAATCCAAAACTACGATCCTTGTGTTACGTCAACCACATGCTACCAAAGCCATGTATCCTTCATGAATTCTTGAAATTCATTTCCTTTATGCTATTTCCTCTGTTCAATTTATATTTCTATAGTTAAAATCCCCCACTAAAAATACTCACTTTGCACTTGACAAACTAATTTGTCTAAACATTTACTGCTCATCACCCTCTAAGTTCCTCAGTGTATAGAAATATCCTGCTAAATATCCCTTCCTATCCACCTCCAGTACCTACTATACATTCTCGAAGCTATCAGTGTCATTTCTCTCCCAATTCTTTAATCTGAGAGGGTGCAATTCATCACTGATAATACTCCAGTACACCATTTTACACTTCATATCCTGCCAAAATATACCTTATCCTTCTACTTTTATTTAGAATCACTGTGTCATTTAAACAATGATCCTTTTATTAAATGACATGTAAAGATGCATAAAATTTACAATAAAAGAAGTAACTGACATCTGTATATTGTAGGTACCTTTTTTTTTATGTAAGAAAAATAAACAAAATATAAAACCTATCAATACTTGTGGGCCATTTGATATTTCATCTTTATCCAGAGGCATCTCATTATATGCAGTATTCTTTCTGGTTTCTGAACACAGATTGAGTTCATCTTCATCTTCTCCTGTGCTGCCTCCAGTGCTCTGCAATCAGTAATAAGATAAATTTCTTATAAAGGAACATGGAATAATAATTAAAATGTACAGAAAATAACAGGTTAGCAAATAAATTAATTCTTGACAAGAGATACATGTTTTTTTTGTGTTTGTTTGTTTGTTTTAGCTCAGTGGATGTGCTTGGCACGTCCACGGCCACGTCCAAGACACCACGGCACTTGGCCGCACGAAGGAAGACTTGATTTTGAGTCTAGTCGGCGACTAGAGGAAATTTTTCTAAGCCTTTTTTCGACCGGTTCCCGAGTTAGTCGATCTCTGGCACGGGCAAGTGGGTTTTTCCTCCTGGAAACTCTGGTTTTTCGTCCCGTAAACTCAAGAAAATCGACAGTAGAACCCACATTATTTCAGACATTAAATACGAGTGTTAAGATTAGGGACCACGAGATGGCGGCACTTGTCTCTCTTCACTGCATGCCGCTTAATTAGTGATAGCCTTGGGCCAGCTATCTCTGATTGGGTACCGGTGGAGAGTGAACTGCCCACTCAGTCTCCAAAAGTTAGCTAGGGCTAAAAACGGCCTCGCCTACTCCCATATATGGGAATAAAAGGGCATTAGCTGATTTTTTTTTTTTTTGATTGTTTGTTTTTTAATGTAGAAAGCAAGATGCTTGAAAAATAAATTTTACACTTTTTGTATAATGGCTAGAAGGCAAACAACTAAATGTAGCTGCTTGCCTTCTAGATGAAACAAAAGAATGAAAGAAACAGAAGTACCTGTATGTCACAGGAAACAGTATTATGTTTATTTACAACAGCAAGCATATCAGAAATAAAGTGAGGATAGACTTCATCAATGTGAACTGCTTGAAAATCATGGAAATAAGTCACAACTAGTTGAGAGAGAAGATGATATACATAGTATGGATATAAAAGGTATAGCATCATCTCTAGAAAAACTGGGAGAAAGGAAAAGGTGGAGGGGATAACCATTTTCCTAGGATATATCATTAAGACAAAATAGCATATCCAATGCACTGGTGAGCACACAACAGAGAAGAGGAGAGAATGCATGAACAGGTTGCCTTATCTTGTCAGTATTATACTCAGTTGTTTGTGGTGTGATTAGTTTCTATGGTGTCATTATTATTGTTAGATGGGACACTTAACAAAAGAAGAAGAATTACGTCAAAGTTTAGGTCAAATTCTGAAGACAGGTTAAATACACTGTAAACATTAACATAAAATTCTAAAAAGTACCACCTTAGTGGCTAGTATAAAATAACAAAAACAGTCAAAATTTTCCTAACTTAAAAAAAAAAAAAAAAAAAAAAAAAAAAAGGAATAACATATACTAAAAGTTGGGAAAGATCAGCTGATTTAAAAAGTACTATCCCCCATAAAAGAGATAAGTGTACACCATCAGATCCATTTAGGTTATGACAATGAAGTAACATAACCTTACTCTATTGTCTTAATGAAGAAATCATAATGCAAACAGAATGGTGGGGGAAGGGTTTTTACTAAGAGAATATGCAGAACAATTAATAAAAATGGTGCTTTCAGAATTTTCTATTAATATGTAATTGCTGTTTCATTTATTATTATTATGATGTTGATGACGATGATTTGGGACCACCATGGAGTCAAAAGACTCATCGTGGGAATCTCACTCTAGAAAGCACAAAGTCTATCATACCACTCCGCTTTGAACTCATTCAGCATTCTTACTGTCACCACCACCCAATGCATTTCAGTTCAATCATCCTCCATGCAAAGAAACCCCTTCTCACGCTTTTGTAACTTCCAGGGATAACTCATTGTCCTCACCCCTTCCACCAGTTCCACCAAACAAAAGAACTCCCTAGTGTCAACCCTGTTACAACAGTTTAAATGTTTCAATCATATCACCTCTCCTTCTTCTATCCAGCAAATTTTACAGTTCTACATTCTCTCCATTTCTCCTCATAACTAATATTATACAGTCCTGATATTATTTTTGTTATCTGCCTCTGTACTCTTTCGAAGGTTAATTTATCCCCTTCAAATCTGGGGACCAAACTTGAGCACAATAGTCGAAGTGTGTTCTGATCAGAGTTTTATACAATAAAATGACAACTCTAATCTCTGCAGGTCAGCATCTTTCTCAGTATTGCAGCAATCTTCTTGGTTACCTTCACACAACCTTTGCAATATGTTCCTCGAATTTCGAGTTTCTATCATTTACAGAAATTCCATCGACTACAGGCAAGATAAACTGGTGATAAAAACAAGTAATGCCACTAGCAGCCATCATGGAGACCAGCATGCAAGCACCTCATAGGAAATGTGCAAGACCCATGCGGTCCAACAACTCACAAAACCCTACACATCCACTTCACCAACATCCGCGGCCTAAACTCCAACCTGAATAGTGTCCACTACTTCCTACAGTCTACCAAACCCCACCTACTCTTCCTGGCAGAAACTCAAATCTCACTTCCTGACAGCATCACTTATCTCAACCTTCCAAACTATTCACTCTTTAACAACTTTCATCCTAAGGGTGGATGAAAGTTGTTAAAGCACATACATCTGCTCTGACATACCTTGCCAGAGAGCACCCAACTCTGACCTTCTTTGGTTGAAAATATCCCTTCCCCACTCAGTCCAATTCATCTGCTGTCTCTATCGCTCCACCAACACAACCAACCACCCCGAGCTCTTTAATTTCCCCTCCTTAAAAATCGACTTTCTCCAATCCCACTTTCCCAACAGCGAAATAATCCTCCTAGGAGATTTTAACCATTCACAACATTAGCTGGCTTTCCTCCTCCAGTTATACAGATCTTGCAGACAGAGACGCTGAAACATTTGCCATCACTAATGACCTTACACAACTTGTCCAGATGCCAATCAGAATACCAGATAACCCAAACCACTCTCCAAACACCCTAGATCTCTTCCTTACCAATGACCCCTCCCCTTCCTCACAGTGAAAGTAGTGAGCCCCCTGGTTAATTCTGACCACAACCTAGTGCTCATCTCCTCCCCCCATGCAACGTTTACACAGACACATCCCCCCATACAAGAGTAGTTTGGCACTATAACAATGCCAAGTAGGACAGCCTCCACAACTTCTATGCTGCATTCCCATGGTTGGATTATTGCTTCCGGCCTTCCAACCAAAACATATGCACCAAGCTTATTACCAAAGTAATCCTCACCGGCATGAATACATACATTCTACACAGCACTCTGAACTGCCATTCCCTAACAAAACCCTGGTTCTCCAAAAGATGTGCCAAGGCAGTAGAGATGAAACACCAGACATACCACAACTGGCTGAAATCAAGAACCTCATCCTCCTTCAAAGCTTACACCGAAGCCCATAATAGGTGCAAAAAAAAACAATCAACGCTTCCAAAACAGAGTTTGAAAGAGCAAAAACCAGGAAACTAGCAGCCTCTCCAAAAGGTAGCCGAGCCTTTTGGTCTCTCGCCAAATCATGTCCCCCAACCATTCCAGACACACAGCATACAATGCCCCCTATATTCTTTTGCCAGGATGAGATCAGAAAAATACTGTTCAAATTAGACACAAAAAAGTCTCCTGGACCTGATGGCATTCCCCCAATTGTTCTGAAAGTTTGTGCTCCAGAACTGACCCCTATCCTATGTCACCTATATATATACTCTCTTACTCCACTGGAATCTATCCCACAAACTGGAAATTGGCCTATATTCAGTCCATTCCTAAGAATGACAAGTCACCGCAATCCAATTACCACCCTATCTCGCTTACCTCAGTCCTGTCAAAAGTAATGGAAAAAATCATCAACCCCAATTCCTACACTATCTTGAAGACACTCACCAAATAAATGCCTGCCAGTATGGATTCCGCCATTGCTGATCAACAGGAGATCTACTCACATATGTCACCTATCTCTGGACAATGCTATGAGGTTTGGCGAATCTCAAGTAGTTGCACTAAATATCTCCAAAGCCTTTGACCGGGTCTGGCACAAAGGCCTACTAGGCAAACTACCATCATTCGGTCTGACCCAGGACTTCTGTAGTTGGATTGCCAGTTTTCTGTCTGGATGCACACTCTGTGTGATGGTGGACAGCTCCCTATCCTTTCATCACTCAATTAATGCTGGGGTCCTACAAGGTTCTGTTCTCTCAATAACCCTCTTCCTGCTATATATCAATGACCTACTGCAATTGACCTCCAACCCAATATACAGTTTTGCAGACGACAGCACACTTCACTCCTCGCTTGCATTTGATAAGCCTTACCCATCACAACTCACCTCAACCTACAGAACATCAACCACCACCACCACCACCCTCAACTCTGATTTCCAAGACATCCTACAATGGAGTTTGGATAACCTCATAAATTTCAATGCCAATAAAACCCAGTTCTGTACTATTTCCCATAAAAAAGAACCATTTTTCCCCAGTATCCTTTTTGATGATACCCAAATTTCCAGACAGTCTGAGATCTTGCTTCTTGGAATCACCCTCACATCAAACCTCTCCTGGCATAACATATCACAACCATTGCATCCTCAGCCTCAAAAAAACTAGGATTTCTCTTTTGCTCAAGACGTTACTTCACCCCCGAACAACTACTAACATTATACAAATCTGCCCAGCTATTGAATACTGCTCCCACATATGGGGTGGGGTCCCTAAAAGCTCTCTCAAAAATGCTCGACTCAATACAGAAGAGAGAAATTAGACTTATCAATGATCCATCCCTTACCAACTCTCTCCCTCCAATTTCACACAGATGTGCAGTATGTATATTCTGCAGTATGTATATTCTACAAATATTTCCATGGGAAATGCTCATCCGAAATAACATCAATAATTCCTCCGCTCAGTACAAAGCTCACTGGAACACATGCAGCTGCTGCACAACATCCCTTCATAGTACACCTAGAAACAAACAGAACAACAAGTTTCTTTTCCTCTTCCTTCATCCCTGCAACTGCTGCACTGTGAAACAGTCTCCCACCTGCTGTGTTTCCCAAGAAATATAATTTAAAGTCATTCAAATCAAATGTAAACAAATTCCTCCTTTCCCAACCAATTCATCTGCTGTCTCTATCGCTCCACCAACACAACCAACCACCCCGAGCTCTTTAATTTCCCATCCTTAATTTTCCTCTTTAATTTCCACTACCCATACACAGTACTAATGTACTAGAGGTTGACCAACCAACCTCCTGTGTATGGGCCCAACATATTAAAAAAAAAAGTATCACAGATCCCTTGCCTTCTCACTTCCTCCAGTACAGTTACCCCAACACAGAGGGCAACCTCCCATCGATGTATCTCAAGCTTCAAGACTTTACATTTAGCTGAATTAAACTGAATTCCCATTCATTTGCCCATCTGTCTAGTTTATTCAAATCCTCTTGAGGGGCAATTACATTGCCACTATAGCTAATAACCCTTCCCAGCTTCACATTATCTGCAAACAACTGAATATCCCCCTGCAATCCATTGACAATGACACCAGTATAAAGTTTAAACAATACAGTTCCCAAATAACGAGCCCTGTGGGATCCCACTTTTTAACCTTCTGCTTCCTTGATATGGCTGCCTCATACATAACTCTGATATTTATCAGACAGCCAATCCCCAATCCATTTCACTAACCTGACACCACATCTGCTGTAATCCCATGTGCAGTAACTTAAATATCAGCTTATCATAAGACACTCTGTCAAATGCTTTTGAAAATTCCAAAAAAGGCAAAATGTGTCTTTCCCTCATTTACCGCTCTTGTTACTTTATTATAAAAGGCAATCAAATTAGTAAAGCAAGAGTGCCCCTTAATAAATCCATGTTGACTTTCACAGATAACATTACCCTCATCTGCCCAAAGCTGTAAATGATTCCCGACTAATTTCTCCAAAATCTTGACAACTACTGGCGAAATACAAACTGGTCTATAGTTTGACACTTCCATTCTACTACCACAGTTATGCAATGACCTTTCCATCACCAGGCCAGTTCTTTAACACTTTCTCTCAAATCCCAACCAGTCACATTGCTTTAATGAAATCCAGAGTACTCGATTTGAAATACACACTCTTCTTTCACTTCTAAACCTTGAAGCCCCATCCCTCTAGTATTAAAACCTACTTCTTCAGAATGAAATACTCCAATAAAGTGTTCACAACACTCCACTATGTCCTTTGTATTAGTCACTCTACTCCCATTTTTATCAAACAATGTCATTCTTCCACAATCATTTCTCCTCCTACTGGCCACATAAGGAAAGAATTTCTTATGATTTTCTTTGGATCTCACAGCCAATCGCTTCTCGTATTCTAGCTTTGCCTTCCTTACCATATTAGTAATTCCCCTGGCCTGAGTCATATATCCATGTATCTGTTTTTCACCCTTCTCCTTATATCTCTCCTATAACCTCTTTTTCACCTGCAGTTCTAATTTGATATTGTTTGTCATCTACTTTACATTTGTGTACTTTAAATTGTGTTCTCTTTTTCACTCACCATATACAACTTGCTATTGCTGCTAATAAATATTTGTTCATCACTTTCCAAGAATTAATGACATCTTGTCCTTCCAATTCCACCAGCTATGAAACTGACCCAAGCTGATTTCTAACCTTACTATAATCATCTGCCTTATAATTCCATATAAATTCCTTTCTCCTTGATACTCCTGCATGGAGTCTCAAAATCAAAACTCACTCACAGTGGCACCCACTCTGATGCCATCTCAGTTACAATCAGATCTTCTGATGCTATAACCAAATCTAAAACTCTTGAACCTCATATTCCTTCTAATACATGTTGCCTAAGAAAATCTTCTTCTTCTTCCTTTCCAGGCTTATAGGCCAAGTGGCCTGTTCTGGACTCAATTCCATCTTTTTAAGGGTCTTCCTCTGCATCGAGTACCTTTTGGGTGGTAATTTAGAATTTGTTTAGGTATTCTGCTTCTATTCATTCTTAGTATGCGTTCTTTCCATTTTTCTCTATAGCAAATATTTGTTTCATTTAGGGAGGTTGTAATTCCAAGTTTTTTTCTGATTTCGCTGCTTTTCATTTTGTCCATTATTGTGACTCCTTCAGTTCTGCGCAGAACTTTAATTTTGGATGATTCGATTCTTCTTTCATCTGCTTTTATTATTGTCCATATCTCACTGCCATTGAGTAAGGATGGTTTAGCTACTGTATTGTAGATTCTTATTCATGTGTGTTTTTGTACATAATTGGGTTTAAAAATTTTATTTATAATGCCTGTTACTTTTAAAAAGTTTGATATCTTTGGTTCTATATCAGCTTCATTTTCATATGACATTGTGCAACCTAAATATTTGAATGTATTTACTTGCTCTATTATTTTGTTGTTTATTACTATTTTGCTTCTTATTGGATTACCACCTTTGAAGGCCAAGACTTTTGTTTTGTTGGTTGATATTTCCATACTATATGTTTTTATCAGATTATTTAGACTCCATAATGATTTTTGTAGTTCATCTTCATTATTTCCAAGGATTATTTGGTCATCAGCAAAAAGAAGAGTAGCTAATCTGGTGTTACGGTTTATCTTGAATCCTCCTTCATTAGTTATCTTCCATTCGTTTATGATTTTATCTATGTATATATTAAATAAAATTGGTGAGAGAGGGCAACCCTGACATACTCCTTGATTTATTGGTTTCCAGCTTGATGTTGAATTATTGTACTTCACAGATATTTTATTATCTTGATATATATTATATAAGGCTCTAAAGAGTTGGTTTGGTATTTCATATTCTTCTAGGATTTCCCACAGTTTTTCTCTGATAATTTTATCAAATGCTTTGATGTAATCTATAAAAGCTATGTGTGTTTCTATGTTCATTTCTCTGTGTTTTTCAATTAATAATTTTAACATAATGCAGAGTCTATGCAAGACCTGCCTTTTCTGAATCCATTTTGTTCTTCTATTAATTTTGGGTCTACTATACGTTTAAGTTTATATGCTAAGATTTTTGCATATACTTTATAACAGGTACTAAGTAAGCTGATTCCACAATAATTGTTACAATCAGATTTGTGTCCTTTTTTTTGTAGATGGGAATAACTATTGCTTTGGTCCAATCTTGTGGGCATTTTCCTTCTTTCCAGATCATATTATAAAAGTTAAGTAACCTGAGTGAGAATTCAAGTCCTGCATATTTGATAAGTTCCAACTTTATATTGTCTTCTCCTGGAGCCTTTCCTGATTTGCTTTGGGTTAATGCTTCTGTTAATTCTTCTAGAGTGATGTTTTCCAAGTTATCAAAGATTACAAAGGGTAGTTTTCTGTTTCGAATGTTTTCATCATACCATACATCTTGGTAGTAATTTTGCAGTGTTTCTATTTTAATGGTATTAATATCTGCTTTTTCTCTAGTGTCATTGCTTAGATCTTTGAGGATTTTATATGCATTAGGTCTTTTGAGCATACAATCTCTCTCTAATTTTGTTACAAAACTGTTCCATCTGTTTCTGTTTATTCTCCTGCATGCTGCTTTTGCTATTGCTCTTTTTATTGCTGTATTCGATTTTTGATTCTATTGTTTTTAGGTTGAGCCAGTTTTTATATGCTTTTTTTCTTTTCTTCAGTAATGCATTTAATTTCATCATTCCAGTCCCTAAGGCCTCGTTTTCTTTTCCACTTTTTCTTTGTTCCTAAACTTTCTTTTGCAGCTTTTGTCATTATGGTTTTTAGGTTTGACCATTCTGCTTCTATGTTCTGATTTTGTTTTATACTTGTCATCCAATTTTTTATTCTTTTTTGGTACAAGTTTTTAATACTACTGTCGTCCAAAAGTCTAACTTTGAAAGATTCAAAATTTCTATTTTCCTTATGCTTTTTTGTTGTTTTCCATCTTGGTTCCCATTTTACTTTTCAAATTAAAAGGTAATGATCTGATTTGATTTCAGATCCTCTGTATACTCTTGTATCTATTATCATTTCTGACATTTTGATATTGCTGATTATGTAATCAATAATGCTTCTTGTGTCTCTTGCTTCCCAGGTGTATCTGTGGATATCTTTATGTTTGAAGAAGGTGTTCATTATTTTAAGGTTATTGCTTATAGTAAAATCTCTTGATCTATTTCCATTTCTATTACAGTTAAGTTCTCCGATAGGTCCTATGTTTGGTTTATATGGTTTATTGCCAATTCTTGCGTTGAGATCGCCTATTACCAAAATGTGATCCTTAGGATTGGTCTTATTTAACATGTTCTGCAGTTGGATGTAGAAGTTTTCTGAGTCCTCCTCTTTTCCTTCTTCAGGTGCATAAGTTCCAATTACTGTCATATAGCCTCTGTCTATTTTAATTCTCATTTCTATTATTCTATCACTCCAAAAGTTGTAATGGATTATATTGTTTCTAAGAGATTTATGTAAAAAGATCATTACACCAGATTTAGCTCTCTCTTCTGCTTTTACCCCACTGTATATATAGATATAATTTTCAGTTTCATCTGTTCCTCTCTGCATTTTTTTTAGATTCTGTAATTACTGCTATTTTTACATTTCTTTCTTCTAGTGCTTGGTCCAGTTCTATGATTTTGTAGTGGATACTTCTCACATTCCAGGTGGCTATATTCCAATAGGTGTATTTCTGCTTTTTTTTTTTTGTTTTCGGTAATTTTCTTCTCGAATCCATATTCCAAGCCGGTTCGTTACCAAAAAAGTCTGTCCGTTTACTATCTTCATGAGTCTTTTTTAGTGGGTTAAAATTTTGACTGAGAGGGTTACTGGCCATCTGCAGTCTAGCTTGATGATGGGGCTGCCATCTTGAGGCCTTCAAGCTTGCCTTAAGGTAGGAGAGATTTTTAAAGAGAAGACATAGAGATAGAAACAGAATGACCCATAGCCCTCGACTACTCTAATAGCATTAGGGTCGTGAGTTACAAAAGTTGAGCGAGGAATGCCATATAGGAAAGGTTAAAGAGCAAGGGGCCTACCTCAAAGAGGGAAGAGAGAGAATAGACCCAGCTAGGGGACCATGGGAAAGCCACTTCCCTTGCTATCAAGATGTTAGTCCCCTGTGGCCCTGTTGGTCCACGAGTCCTTATTCAACATATCTGGACCACCCCGCCATATCTGGACCACCCCGCCATATCTGGTGGGCTCCCCCTATCTGCCACCCAGGGGACGCACTCTCTAGAGGTTATAGGGTCTTCCAAGAAAACTGTCCCTCAATAATTCCAAATAGTCTATTCCCTTACTACCACTAGATGAAGTTTCCTCTTCCCAATTTATACTGCTGTAGTTAAAATCTCCCATAACGGTCATTCATTTTGCATTCGCCAAGCTCAACTGCCTAAACATCTGCTTTTCCTCACCCTAAGTACTCCCTGACTTATAGCAACATCCCACTAAATATCCTGTCCTGCCCACCTCCACCTCACTATATAATACTCTCAAAATCATTAGTACCACTGTCCTTCAAATCCTCCCTTCTGAGAGGACACAACTCATCACTTATCATAAGCAATACTACACCAATGTGTCTGCTTTGCCTACTCTGCTGAAAAATGTTATACCCTGCTACTTCTATTCCTGTCAGTATACTATCTTCTGTCAACCATGTTTCAGTGATCCCAATAATCTTTGGACAAGATAAGGCTATCAGCACCACCTACTTCATCTCTTTTATGCTGGATACTCCTGATATTAGCATGAAGAATCATCAACATATTGTCACTGTCATTATTCCCTGCGGATTCCTCGATCTCATTAGACAATGTTCCCCCCCCCTTCTCCCAAGTGACTATTCCCAGAAGAGGCCACCCCTGCTACCATCTACTCTGATAATTCTAGTTTCTCTGCATCAATACCCTGACTTCTTTGGAGAAAAGCATTCTCTCCAGATGCCTACGCCCTTCCTTATTCCTTATTCAAATGCAAGCCATCTCCTGCATACAGTTCCTTTCTGTTCACAAATGCCCACCAAGCATCCACATCATCAAAGCGTCTCTTTTTATACATTCTGGCTATCATACTATTCATTATTGATGCTCTTTTCCTCGGCTCTGTATTATCATACCTGGGTAACACACTCTTCCCTCTCTCACTCTTCTTCCATACAACCTCAAGCAGAAACCTCAGATCTCTCACCACCCAATTAACACTATCTCTCAAGTCATTCATGCCCACAATTACAATCATCTCATCCACTCTTTCACCTCATTTAGCTGCCACAGTCACAATGTCTATCTTTTCTACAGAAAGAATTCTCTGGCATTCTATCTTGCACAACATTAATCACTGAATCTCCACACATCACACTTCATACCACTCCATTCCTTCCTTACTCACCTGCATCCCTCACACTCTCTTTCTCACTCTCTCTTCTGACATTGTTCTACCACTTGCCTACTGTCCTATCATCTCTCCATCCCTGCACTGTCTCGCCTTCCTCTCATTCCTTCTCTTCCACTGGTTCTCCTATTCATTTCTCTCCCCTTCTATCATTCCCATAACTCTTTCTTTCTTTCACTCAATTTACACATCCTGCAAAACTACACCATCTTTCAAACCCACTACAATCCCTAATTTTATATTCTCATTCACATGCTGCTCATTTCCCTCACCCACAATCATGCTACTAGTTTCTCTAGGTCAGTATTTATCAGTTTCTGACATAACAGTGCCAAAGTTTGTTATGTTAATTTCTATGCCGCAAAGTTCTTCCCATTTTCTATGTTTTACGCAGACATGCACTTACCGGTCTCTCGCCTGCCACATTTCTAACTGCTGGGAGGTGTACATGCTGCAAATACCACATACCACAAAATCCCCTAGTGTGCTGTGTAAAATATAGTCCTTAAATGGTGGAGGATTCGGTAATAAGCCACCTGCAAACTGAATTGCAGTTGCCACCATTATTCGAACGCTACACAAAAAATACCTATACTAAAATATTACATTAAAGTATAAATTCCTCCAGGTGCAAACTATCCGGAGACTATACATTCTAACTTGGATTCCCTGCAAATTTAAAATAAAACTCTAATAAATTATAATGAATACTTATGTTTTTTTCACTGCTACCTTGTAACACATCCCACTATAACTTTTATACTGAAGATGCCTGTGACATATAGGCAAATATTGCAAGGGGCAAATGGAATAAGAGGGATGAGTTTTTGACATTGGTTACCTCACCATGATCAAGTTGACTTGGTTAGAAGTGTGTGGCAGGCTTGGTCCACTGCTATTTAATGTGTACATAATGATATTGGAAATTGTTTAAGGGAAAACATCTAGGGTGTTTTTTATATTTTTTTAATATAAATATATATTTATCCTACACACAAGAGGTACAAGACCCTATACCACATCAGTGCCATCTGTTAGGTGCAGACAAGGGTTGAGAAAGAAGAAACTTATTGACAGTCTTCTGTAAAGAGCTGCAGTTTCCCAACAATTTCAAGGATTTTTGGGAAACACATCCTGGGAAAAGCTGTTCCAGAGGAGAGAGACAGATGAAATAAATGAAGAAGAGGAGAAGCAGGTTTGATGAATTTGCATTTGTACTGTAAGGGATGTTGAATAGCTGCTGCTCTTATTTTAACTGGCCTAAGTCAAGGAGTGATATTTGCCAATTTAGTGGAGCAGTGACCATGGAAGTACCTGCAGAAGAGACACAAAGCTGAAACACTACATCTGTGAGATAGAGGTTGAGAGTAGGTCATTTATGTATAAGAGAAAGAGGGTAGATGAGTGAGGAAATGTATGAGGAAAGGGTCATCTATGAGCTGAACTGCTTTCCTCTAGATGGCACAAAGAATTTTGAAGAAATTTTAGGTATACCATTCCCAAATGCGTGAACAGTATTCTAAGAATGGGTTTATTTCGAATTTATATAAGGTCAGTAGCTGGGTGGATGTAAAACAGCTTCTTGGGTTTAAAAGAATGCCTGGTTTTTTAGAAGATGAGGAAGCTAATGATGTGATGGGTTTGTGCCAAGAGAGGATGGAGATAAATGTTAGTCCAATTAGAGATAGTTTATCCTTGTCAGGTAATGTGTGCATTACTGATAATGAGGGAAGGTGAGCTGAGATCCCTTTTGCCAGTGAAAAGGCAGGACTTCATTTTGGCATGAATATGACTAAGGTTATCCTTGCCTCACTATCACTACAAATCCTTATCCTAAGATTTGTAGTGATTGAGAGTAGATCATTTATGTATAAGAGAAAAAGAGTAGATGAGCTAACAGAGCACTGAGGCATGCCTGCATTGCTGGCAAAGCTCAAAGAAAGGGTGCCATCCACTATGACATGAAGTATGACCAGAGGGAGGCACACATTACCTCCAGTTACAGGCACAATATCCAGTTACAGAGAGAGCACAGAGACAAAAGGAAGGCAGTTTGCAAAGCAAGCTTTGATGTCTTGTCTGGCATTGGAAGGCCTTGACATTTCTCTGAACCTTTCCACGATGATGACGATGAATAATTAGTTACCATAAGAGTTAATCAAGGTGATCTAGATAGCTAGCAGAATGATTTATATAGACTGACATTATTCTTATTATGATTATACAGGTATTTCCATGGAGTTAGAACACTCATCGAGGGGGATCCATTATTCACATAATACATATTATAGCATACCTCTCCTTAAACTCATTCTGACAAACCCATTTCCAGCCATTCACCACCCACAAAGCAAAAAACATAGTCCTGAAACCAGTGGTGGACTGTACATAAGCACTGCAACACTGCAGCACCCCCAAGGGAAAAATGAAAAAATTAAATTTTGTTTGTGTTTATAAATAATAACAATGCTTACAACATTATATAAATACAATACAACATGTTAAAGGTTACAGCTTATGTTTTGACATTGATTGAATAGTTAATAATTGGAATTGTTCGATCAACGCTTTAGATTACGAAAAAAATGCACTGCGATCTAACGCCGATATTCGTTTGCTCTTGTCATTGCACATTACGTCATTCCCAACTGTAACTGCTCAAACGGCAGTGTATTTTTAATAAGCTTACGCGCCTTATTTCTGTGAGATATGAAACGTTTATTATTGGTGCGTGTGCCTGGTGAACTATTTTTTGTAAATCTTATTTTATTTTGTTAAAATAACATATAATTATTTATTTATTATAGATAAAAGGCTGAATTATGATGAGTGTCACTGTTGAAAATATGAAAAGAATAATATTTTTTCAATTATCGTTACATGAAACAAATGCACTGCGAGCTAATGTCGATAATCGTTTGCTGTCGTTGCACGTTACGTCATTTGATACACTGCCGCTTGGGCAGTGTATCTTATGCCTGCGCTCGTTATTTCTGTGAGATATGAAAAGTTTATTATTGGCACATGTTCATGGTGAACTTTTTCTTGTAAATCTTATTTTATTTTGTTAAAATAACATATAATTATTTATTTATTATAGATACAAGGCTGAATTATGACGAGTGTCACTGTTGAAAATATGAGAAGAATTATATTTTTTCAATTATCGTTATACGAAACAAATGCACTGCAATCTAACGCCGATATTCGTTTGCACTTGTCATTGCTATTAATACAAAACTTTTATTATTCGTATTTGTTCGTGGTGAGGATGAAATATTTTTAATAAAGCAATTTTTAATATGTAAGTTTATTTATTAATAAATGCGTTACTGATTAGGAAAAATATTTATTTTTTTTTTTTTTTTTGTATATGCAGCACCCCCACTTAAAATTTTCACCAGCCACCACTGCCTGAAACTCTTCTAACCACATTCTTATCCAATTTCCATGGATGATCCCTTGTTATCTCTCTCTCTTCCTACCATGTACTAAAAAAAGCCTTCATTCCCAATCCTATAAAACCCCTTTAGTAACTTATATGCTTCTGTGATAAATTAAAGATGCAAAGAAATCATATTCTTCGTTTAATCCTTTATCCAAATGTAAACAAACACAGTTTGCACATGAAGTATCTTCACAACAAGGCTACTTGTATATCGAGGCTAATGGCTTCACATCAATTTCCTTAGTATCCCATACTGCAAAGCGCACGCGCACACACACATACACCCTTATGGTCGTGTATAATATGAACAAAAAAGAATATAATTTCTTAGCATCTTTAATTTATAGTCTAACCAAGTGGAAAACTTTCAACATGCTTCTATCATGTCTCTTCTTTTCCAACTATTAGCTAGATAATGAAACCCACAGACCATCAATCTATTTGCATATAGAGCATTCCATAGACCTACCACAATCTTTGTCATCCTCCCCTCTCGATTCTCTCCACTACTTCTTCTCTGCATGAAATTCGGGTGTCCAGATCTACACAGTCCAGATGTGGTCTTATTAAAGCCTTATATAGAGGAACAATAACCTGTCTATCCCTGCTTCTTACTGTGTTTTTCAACAACCATGCAATTTGATGTACTGTTTTGGCTATTTTAACATGTCCTCTAAACTTCAACTCCCTATACACAATCAACCCAAGTCCTTGGTCTCATCAGTTTCCTGCAGTTTAGTTCAATCAATATAGTACACATGTACAGTGATTTCTTCCCAAATTGCATCAACTTACACTTGGTCACATTAAACTGGAGGCCATTCACCTTTACCCATACTGCTAGTTTATTCAAGTCTTCCTACAGGACTCCTGCATTACCTTCATTTATAAGCCAATTATTTCATATTTCATAATTATCTCATTATTTCATTTCATGACTTCATTTCATAAGAAAATTACTAAGGCAAGACCTACCCTTCACCATGTTGTCCTTTATAGAGTATCATATTCCTACTACCCAGTCCTGAATTCTGACTTTGACCAATATCTCCAATACTTTAGGCTGATCAGCATCCCACTACCGGTGAGATGCTGATCAGCCTATAATTTGCTACTTCTGCACTGGAGCCTCCTTTATGCAATGGTATTATTCTACCTTCTTTCCATCCCACTGGCACCTTCCCAGTACTGAGAAGAACCAGGTCTACAAATAAATGGCATGAATATCAATCATATTAAATGCACATGTGATATCATTATTATTGCAGAATCTAGAGTATAACTGGAAAAAGACAATAAAAATTTTAAATGAAGAGTGCAAAACTTTTGGAATGAAAATCAATGTAAACAAAACTAAAACAATGAAAACAGAAAGAGATGAGGAAAAAATTCAACCAAGAAAATCATAAACTTGAACAAATATAATCTTGAAGTCTTATTACTCTCAACCTCAACAACACAGAAACAGTAAAATACAGACTTAACAAAGAATAGTCTAATATGAATAAATTTTACAAAAGGTGGAAAAATAACAGCATTTAAAAAGCCCATACTAAAACTCTATAAAACTATTATTATACCTACAGCAATGTATGGAACTGAGATATGGAGACTCAATCAGGAAGAAATACAGAAAATCCAAGCATCTGAAATGAAATGCTAAGAAAAATAAATACGACTCACTGGTAAGATTACAAAATCTTATAAGCAAGTCAAACACAAACTAAACTAAAGACAAGATATCATAGCTGTAATTCTTAAACAGCAATAAGATGGTTTGGACATCTGCAGAGAATATCCTCACAGAGATTACCAAATATAGTCTTCAATGGAATAACTGGAGGAAGACATTCGAGACTGACTGACTGATTTTCCCTTTCAGTCATTTCCGACCATAGGTGACTTTTGTAGGCTTTGCCCACAAAGTATTCCTGGTAAGATTCTTACAGGGTAGTTCACCATTGCTTTCCCCAACCCCCCAATTTTATCTGGGCTCAGGACCAGCACATGGCTGGGACATATTCATGACTGTAATCCATGTGTGTTTGCAGGGCGGTTTGCCTGTTCTGGGGGACGAAAACTCGAGTTCCCGGGTGAAAAAAACCCTACTTTCGTATGAGACCAGCTAACTCACCTTTAGTCAAAAGGGAACCAGATAGAGGTTCCTCACGTCACTGGCGGGAATCAAACCCAGGTCTTTCCGACCAAAGGGCTTCGTCTATACTGACTGAGCTACAGAGGTTCCAACATTCAAGAGATAGACCAAAAAGATGCTTGATAAGTCTTTAACTCTAGAAGAGTTGATATAATAAAAATAAAAGAACATGGTTGCCGTCTTTGAAGGAAAGGTCACAATTATCGAGTTTCAGCAAGATGACAAAAATGACCAGAAATAGAACCAAATAGCAAAGATTTTAAAAGAAACTCGATCTGTTATCTGATGGATGAGAAAGAAGCATATACCATCTAATCCCATTCTTGTGTTTGCATTGAGATACTGCAATATTTAAGCACCTCCATCTCTTCAACCTCTATTCTCCCATCAGGCAGTTTTACACCTGGCATTGTAATGTCACTGCCTAGATGGTTAACCCCTGAAAAATGCACACTCAGCAACTCAATTAACTGTTTTGCTTCTGTTGCTTAACAACCATCAGCACTTTTTAAAGTCATTCTACAATAGTCATTCCTCCTTTTACTTGCCAGATAGTGAAAGAACTCTTTTGGTTGCGTCGGCTCTCTCTTTCTCTAATAATTAGCTTCGGACTTCCTTACCATGCATGTCACAGTTCTTGCCTGTGTCATGTAATGCTCATGGGCATGCTAATCACCTTTTTCTTTATATATCCTCCACAAATTTTTCTTTGGCTACAACTGTTGCTATTCATTCATCTAACTCCTGCCTGATTTAATCCTTCTGATTCTGGGTATATTCTGATACTGCTTTCTTCAAACATCCCTTAATCACCTCCCATGCACCACCAACATCTCTCCTTTCAAAGTTCTTATGCCATGGCACTGATGAAAGCTGACTCTTCAGCTTGTCATAATCACCTGCTTTGCAATTCTGCAAATAACAGAAAATCCTGCATGTCCAACAATCTGGAGGTCAAGAATACATGATCACCATCTCCAAGTGGAGGCAGTGTAGATAGACAGATCACTGTTAAGTTCTCTCTGATGCTATGATAGATCTCAAGTAGCATGTATGCTACCTCAGGAAATTATCTCTCAGCAGTGTATAAATTCCATTTCTTTCCCTGCCTGTGACCATTCCTCCTCCCAATCTATATTCTCCCATAATAATCACTTAACTTCCACTAATCATGATAATTTGCAAGTGCATGTCATCTACATTCTTCCTTATAACCTCTGGATTAAGAACAACACAATTTAGTATGCTTGGTATCACAAGATTGGATCACAAAAGGAATACATGGATAAGAAATCAAACCAAAGTCTCTGACATCATACGAAGAGTGAAACATCTGAAGTGGATGGGCTGGGCATATTGCTCAAAGACAAGATCAATGATAGACAAAAGAAGTAATGGATTGGATTCCACGAGAGGAAAAATGACCACGACGCCAACCTAAATCACAGTGGATTGATGATATCATCAGATTTGCAGGAGTGACATGAAAAAGGAGAGCCATGGACAGAAAGTTTTGGAGTAATCATGGAAAGGCCTTCATCCAGCAGTGGATCGACAATGGCTGATAATGATGATGATGAACCTCTGGATTATAGAAACAATTACATTTTTTGTCCTGTTAGCCTCTATCTCGCATCACATGGTCTCAAATGAACTGCTCCTGAATTCCTGTCCCCCTGATGTACTTCTACTCTTTCTGCTTCAATTCCTCTGCTATCATTAGCAAAACCCATTCCCCACCAATCCTGTCCTTCTGTCCTCCTCTCTGAAGACTATATCATCCTCAGTCAACCAAGTCAACTAATGCCTGTAACTTTCGGCTAAATTGTGATAATCAATACCAAAAACTCTTCGCCCTTATTTTGAATATTTCTGATATTAGTACAGGAAGTCCCCGAGTTACAGACACCCAAACTTATGGTGTTCTGTACTTACGAATAGGCTCCCCATAAGGATAATTAGTATTTAAATAATTAAATTAATAATTCGAGAACTATTTTCCTTGTGAACTGTGCCCTCAATTCTGTGATAATTTTTGTAGCTTCACAGAAGAAGAAATCGCCAAAGCAAGAAAAGCTGTGGCAATGCACTGAAATTGGACATAATGAAAATTATGTCATTGACTAGAGCCCATTCACAAGAATTAACCAATAAAGACTTTATAGAGATAGAGAAACAGCTGATAGAAACACAAGAACATGAAGAATCAGAAGATCCAGAGCCAAGAAAGTTTACGACAAAAGAATTAGCTGAAGCCTTTGGCCTCATTGAAGCAGGATTTGCTAAGCTTGAGGATCAAGAACTTAACATTCAGGGATTTACAAAGCTTTACCTGTGCAGTTAGTGAGACCATCAACTGCTACAAGGTCATTTATGATGAAAAAAATGATGAGAAAAAGGGTGTGCAAACAACCCTAGATACCTTTTTCAAGAACCAACTTCAGTGGTAAGTCCCCCCTCCTCCTCCAGCAACAGAATCAATCCTGATTCTCCAGCACCATCATCATCTTCCAATTAATGTTAGCCTACCCTTCTGTTTATGTTCTGTTTGTTTGAATTAAAAGAAAGAGCACAATAGTTTCTGTAACTTATTATTACAGCACAGGGGTATTATTATTATTATTGCAGTATTACACTGTATTACTATTGCCACACGACCCATTATAGTATTATTATTATTACCCTATATGCGCTGTTCATCAGGGATCCGAGTTACATACGAATCCAACCTAAAGATGTTCTCAGGAATGTATCTCATCCGTAACCCAGGGACTGCCGGTATAACAATTCTATACCTATCTCTTCATCCCATAACCTTCCTTACATCCTATCTTGCTTAGCCCACTAAAGTAAGAACCTGGGGTGATACATTTAGCATCGTGTGATCACTCTCCCACTTACTAACCTCTAAGTTGCCTGGGTCCATGCTCATCAGAATCCCCCCCCACACACACACACACACAAACATTCTACTTTCCCTGACTATGCACTTCCAAATTCTCACTGAACACTTTCTCAAGACTCCTGATTCCAAATCCATTCAAATGCAAGCCATTCACCTTATATAAATCCATCCTTCATTAAAACTCAATCCACACATGCACAAACTTCACACTTTCTCCTGATCTCAACTGACTTCTTTGCAATCATAGCTCTCTGTTTCAGCTTGCTTCTATCATACCATGACAAAAGACTCACAGCTCTTACTTTCTCACTCTTCTTTTTTTGCATGAAAGAGCTGCTATGCTACTCTTTCATGTCTTCTTGCATACCATACTTGTCACCTGCTAAATCATTCATACAGCCAAAATAAACATCTCTTTTACCTTCACTGCCTGCATCCTTACAGGATCACTAACATCCTTCATCTTAACACCAGAAAAACACAGGTCTTCAAGAATGATGCCATCAATGCATGAAATGTTGTCTCCTGTCTTGCTCAATGAAGACCTGCCCACCCAATGTAGATCCTCAAAGTCACCATGGACAGATTAAATTTCATTTTACCAAAAATACACCTGCTGGCATCACCTTTTCACCATACACAGCAACCAGTTCAGGGTGAATGTCACTTGGTGAAGCCCCTTTTGTCTGCAAAAAATGAATAACTTTATGGACATCTGTTTTGGACCACACTCATATGGTAGCTGCCATCTTGACTGGAATTAGCTGTGAGGCAACAGTCATGTCACACTATAATGGCAGCCTTTTTGAATGTTATTAAAGGGAAAATCTATCCAACATTCATTTCCACCATTACTAAGATGTGTTACCTTATTTTTTCAGAAATCCTTGTAATAGAAAAGACAAATGAATATCATCTTCCTGCATATTTATATTTGTAGACTGTCAGAAAGTCATTAATTTTTTATATCACAAATAATAAACAGCTTAAAACAACAAGCCACTCCAACAAAATATATCCAATTGTTATATGCTATACTTCAGAAATCAACAGCCAGTATAAAGAACACCAATGAAAGGAATTCAGCAAAATGAATACCCTGCTTTACAATGCTTTCTAATCATGACCAATGCCCATTTATACAACACTGAATTTGCTTGTACAATGCTTTTAGAAATATGACACTCCATGAATCAACTGATGTGCAGTTTTCGTCAACTGTTTGTTTACAATGTAGTTGCTCGATACATCTTTGTGTTTTGGTGTTTCCCTAGTTATCATAAAATAAAAAATAAAAAAAATCAGCTAACACCTTCTTGTTCCCATATAGGGAGTAGGCGAGGCCATTTTAGCCCTATCTAACTTTTGGAGACTGAGTGGGCAGTTCAATCTCTACTGATAGCCAATCAGAGATAGCTGGCCCAAGGCTATCACTAATTAATCAGTACACAGTGAAGAAGGTGGCTAGCAAGTGTCGCCATCTCGTGGTCCCTAACACAATATTTGTAATGTCTGAAAATAGTGGGGTTTGACGGCCGATTTTCTTGAGTTTATGGGACGAAAAACCCACTGCACCATGCCAGAGATTGACTAACTCGGGAACTGGTCAAGAAAATGTTTAGGAAATGTTCCTCTAGTCGGCGACTAGATTCGAAGCCTTTTATCGTGTGGTCAAGTGCCGTAGAGTGCAAACACCACTTCTACTGAGCTACACAGGCTCCTCCTATTATAAAATGTTTATAACAATTATTTTATTTGTTAATAACAGTAGATAAAATTGAAAGTAATAGTGCTGTTGCTTCCAGCAAAAAGAAGAAAATGCATAAAACTATTACATTACATACTAAGATTAAAATTATTAAATTTAGTGATAATGTATCACATTGAAACAGGCTGAAGACTAAATTTTCTCACACTACTGTTGTTAAAAACAAAAATAAAGTAAAAAGTGACATGCTAGTTAATAATACTGTTATTCATAAAAGAGACAATTTTATTGTCAAAACTGGAAAAACTTTTAATGGTGTAGACTGGTAACAAAACAACATGTATTGTTTCCCTTAAGCCAAGGAACAGAATAACGTTTCATTTGTGAAAATTATCCTAAATATTTTCGTTTGTATAATTAACATAAATAAATGCTCTATTTACATCATTAACGTACATGTATGACTGTTAAAAATGTTGTTAAATCATTATAAATCAGTCCACATAAGGTAGTCATGAAAGAAGAAAATATTAGCACTGGTTATGAGGCAGTGTGGTGTAATGTGGATGTTGACAGGAAGACATATTTAGTTGGATGTTACTACAAGCCAGGGAATGTGGAGGGTGGTGATGAAGAAATGTACAAACAACTTGGATTAGTGAACAAAGGAAGGGTAATTATTATGGGTAATTTTAATTATGGTGGAATAGATTGGAATGAAGAAATAGCATTTGGGAATAAAGAAAATGAATGTCTTGAGTGACAACTATCTCAGGCAGAATATAAAGGAGGGCACATGATGATTGAGAGTTTTTGATTCGATCATTTCATCAGAGGATGTAATTGCGAGTGGGATTTCACACTTTCCTCTAGTTGGTCAGAGTGATCATGTAGAGATCACCTGGGTTGTGGCTAGCCATATGCAGATTTCTGTGGGGAGAGGATGTATATGGAATTACAAGGCTGGTAATTATAACAAGCTCAGGAGAGCTTGGAGCTACAGCATGGAATGAGGAGTTGAGAGGTAAGGAAATAAATGCTGCTTGGGAACTGACAAAGAAATACATAACAACATCAATGTGTGAATGTATTCCAAAGGCCAAAATATATTCCAAAGGCTGAATAAGGTAAGTGTAAAATGGATGAATGTGGAGCTTAAGCATGAAATCTGGAAATAGAAAGTACTTTGGAGGAAGTACAAGATGAATAATCGTAATCAGTCACATGAAGAATATAAAGAACAAGCCAGTGAGAGTGACTCAGTTAGTAAGGAAAAAAAAAGTGCAGTATGAGCAGAAATTGGAAAATCAGGAGAAGAAAAACTGTAGAATTTTTTTTTTTTAGTTATGTGGCAAGTAGAAGGAAGAATGATTATGGTAAGACACGTTAATGGTTCAAAATCGTAGAATGGTAACTGCTATCAAAGACATTCTTGAGGTATTCAGTGATCAATTTATAAGGTTGTTTCAACCTGATCAGGGTGAAATCATGAACTTGTATTATTATTATTATTATTACATAACACCTCCAGGGAGTTCAAAGACTCATTGAGGGAGGGCACCAACTCCACACTCTCCATCTCCACCAATTACAACGAACCACAACTACTTCCATCATCTACACTGCCAACCACCACCACCACAAGTATTTTTACAGACAATCACAAACATCCATGCCCATGGTGGGATTCAAACCTGCAGCCTTTTGGCTGTAAAGAGGATACGCTAACCACTCAGCCAGCCAGGCCGGCTATAGAGGACATAGGAGAAGATGGCTTAATTGTGAGTGAGCAGGAAGTATTTGAGAAAATAAATAACCTTGATGTCAATAAGACAATAGGATTTGATGATGTATTGCCATCTTAAGGGAATGGGCAGCAGCACTTATTAAACAAGAAGCATGCTTGTTTAATAAGTGCTACAACAGCACAGGTTGCAATTGAGAGGAAAGAAGGTAAAATTGTTCCACTGCATAAAGGTAGTGATAAGGCTGTGGCTTTAAATTACAGGCCAATCTATATATCTGGAGTTGTGGTGAAGGTACTATAGAGAGAGAGAGCGAAAGAGAGAGATTGGTGAGAAGTATGATACAGAACTGGGTTGAAAACAGCATTCTGATAACAAACTCATTCTGATAACCACAGTATTCTTTGTGGTTATCAGAATGAGTTTGTTAAGGGGAGTTCATGTTTAACTAACTTACTTGAGTACTATAACAAGGTGACAAATACCTTGGACAGGGGGAATGCATATACAGCAGTGTACTTGAATTTTTCAAAAGCTTTTGATAGGCTCCCACACAATAAACTATTAAATAAATAAATCAAAACAGATAGGATTAGATAAGAGACTTCTGAGATGGATCAGTGACTGGCTGTCAGATAGGTATTAGAAATTTGCATATGAGGTGCAGTATCCTGCAAGAGAAACGTCACCAGTGGTGTACTGTAACCATTGTTGTTCAATTTGTATATTAATGATATTGGGATGGGTTTGACTAGTGATATGCAGCTGTTTGCAGAAGATGCAAAATTGGGGAGAGCAATGCAAAGGCAAGCATATGGTCTTGCAAGAGGACTTGAATAGATTGCATGAATGGGCAAGTAAGTGGAACAGTTAGCTCAATGTTGCAAAGTGTAAGGTTTTGATATTTGGTAAGCAACAATGGGATGCAAAGTATACACTTGGTGGGAAAACATTAAAAGAGAGAGAAATGAAAGATATGGGAATGGTGATGGACAAGGACCTGAAATTCAGAAGCCACTTTGCACAAGTTGTGAAGACATCACATCAGATAATGGCAATGATGCAGAGGACCCTGACATGCAGAAATAAAGAGGTTATGATGCCATTGTAAAAGACCTTGATCTGGCCTCATATGGATTATTGTGCACAAATCTGGTTGCCAGGTTTTCATAGTGATGAGGATATGCTGGATAGAGTCCAGAGAAGATTCACAAAGGTTGACAGTGGTCTTTGGAATGTGGAGTACAAGGACAGATTGAGAGAATGTAAATTGCAAGCTTTGTGAATAGGAGGAAGAGGGGGGGGGAGGGAGAGAGAGATATGATTGACTCATATAAGCTAATCAGGGGTTGTTATCAGGTTGACATGGAAGAGATTTTTCATAGAATGAGAGGGGAGGGGTAGAACAAGAGTGGAATGCATTGCCTGAGTGTGTTGTGATTGTAGACACATTGAATCATTTTAAGGTACAGCTGGATGAGCATTATGTGCAATAGTGTATACCTCCCACGATGAGTCTCTGACTCCATGGAGGTCAGATGTTAATAATAATTATACACCTACAAATGGAATGGGGGGAAAAGAGGTAGTGATTTGCTACACGACAGTGGTCTGATCAAGCGCAGCACCCATCTTGCACAAAGCTTTTTTATTTGCAATTCTTCATGCAAAATATACATGTTCCTACATGTTCTTTTGAACTGCATATAGTCTCAGCAATTTCATGCATTTTGACTCACTGGTCATCCAATACCATATCATGAACTTGATCAATTATTTCTGGTGTTGTTACACTTTTTGGACGTCCTTGTGTGGATCATTTTCAAGGCTGGTATTGCCACATTTAAACTCAGCAGCCCATTTCTCAATTGTCAAAAATGAAGGAGAAGAGTGCCCATAAACTTTCATGAACCTCGAATGAGTTTCTTTTGGCGTTTAAATTTCTTTTACAAACAATTTTATCCATTTCAAGGGATACAGACAACACTTTTGCTTCAGACAGCTGTATAAAACAAACTACTTGATAGAATGACTTGCAGTTTCACATGGATGATTATGATGTACCACTTAGAAAAAATAAATAAATTTGCCGATAGCGTTGCCATGTGTGGTCGAGGCTGAGAACTTTTCAGACCACTCTCATAGTTTTCCTGACTTTCACTTCAGAACACTTACTGAACAATAACTTTTCAAGATATCAACTCCAAACCCATTCAAATACAAACCTTATGCCTTTCATCCATTGCATTCACTCCACACATCCACAAACTCCATACCATTCTCCTGCTCAACCTATGCAGTGACTCATTCATGATCTTTCTTCTCAGCTCACCTTAATCATACTGTAACAGTAGACTCAATCTTGATTCTCTCACTCTTCTTGTACTAGTAACTCTTTCATATCTTCTTAATGGCCACATTCATCCCAAATCATCTACTTCTGCCAAAATAATCATCTCTTTCACTTTCCATCTCTGCATCACTAACATCCTTAATCTTTCCTCAGGGCCACAACTTTCATCACACTCTCCTCTAACATTCATCTTATCACAGTCTCCATACATAACAAATATTATAAATAACAATTAAGGCAGCATACACCAATGTATAAGATTTCATTTACAATGATTAAATGTTCTTAAAGCAGTTGCCCTTTGGTAACTTGTCATATGCTTTTTAAAGTTAACAATGTTTAAATAGATATCCTTAATAAAGTCTCAATCACTGGGCTATTTGGTATATCATAAATTCTGACCTCGACAACTCCTATTTGACTACAACTCAGATTTTGTTCACAAATTTTTTCTTCAACAATTCTTAGCCTTTTCTCAAGTTTGTTAAACATGCAGGATAAATCAGGAGGAACTTGGAAAATTCTCCAATAATTCTTAAATTTGGCTTTATTTCTTTTTTATAAACTGGTCTGATGAGGACAGTCTGCCCAAGTTATATAGGGTTTGCCTGACCTTGTGACCACTCCTTCTGGAATATCTACTACAAAATGCACTTTTAGCATTTTTAGTCAAACATCATCTTACTCTAGCTGTCTTTCCACATTTCTGATAACTTTCATACCTCAAGTACTGAAATGCATTTGTGAATGTATTCCACTGGATAAACAGGATATCTTTATGCCATTTTTCTTATTTCTAATTCCATGTATGGACCTCTTTTCCATTTTTTTTTTTTTTTTTAATGTTCTATGCAGTTGCAGCCAGTGAAAATTTTAAGTGGGGGTGCTGCATATACAAAATAAGAAAAATAATTCATTTAATCCTAATAAGTAACCAATTTATTAATAAGTAACTTAACATTAAAAAATTTGCTTTCTTAAAAATATTATTTGAAAATATTTTTAATATTATATATAAAATTTAATATCAATAAAATTTTTAATAATATTTTTGCTAGCAAGCATATAATTTATCTGTAGCATCATAATTCCGAAACTGCGTTAGATCGCAGTGCATTTGTTTCTTAATCTAAAGTGTTAATCGAACAATTCCAATTATTAACTATTCAATCAATGTCGAAACATAAGCTGTAACCTTTAACATGTTGAATTGCATTTATATAATGTTGTAAGCATTGTTATTATTTATAAACACAAACAAAATTTCATTTTTTCATTTTTTCCTTGGTGGGTGCTACAGTGTCACAGTGGTTATGTATAAGCCGCCATTGGTTCTATGTAGCCTCCAAAAAGTGTTTACCATAACCTTTATGATATTTATCTTCTATATTCTCTCCAAAATCTCCATGATTTTTGTTTAGTTAATTTTTTATATGATGCCTTTTTTCATGGACTGTTTCTATAAATTCCTTTGTCTGTTATAGGGATCTTAGGTTTCCATCCATGCACACAATTTCACTGCTTCCCTGTAAGATCAATCAATATCTACTTCAGATTTTATAACTTTGATGCTAAGGTTTCATTCTTATTTTCAAGTTTGTCCTTTTATATTATTATTATTATTATTATTTCGGGCGACTCCAGGAGTCCTTAGACTCATCGAGGGAGGCCCTAAACATCATGTCCACACAACTATGCGATTACATTCTCACAGTATCTATCATACCTTGCCTTGAACTCGTTCACCGTCATAGCACCCACAACAGATTCTGGCAGCTGATTCCACTCATTTACCACTCTAAAAGTAAAGAACCCAGCTCTAACACCCCTGCTAACCACACTCTTGCCCAGCTTCCATATGTGTCCCCTAGTTTTCCCACCACCAGTCCTGATCTCAAAAATATCTTCTGAATTAATCCTATAGAATCCCTTTAGCAATTTGAATGTCTCAATCATATCTCCCCTCCTGCGCCTATCAACTAGTTTCTGCAACCCACAAATCTTCAACCTGTTCTCATATGGTTCATTCCATAGACCTGCTATCATCTTAGTCACTCGCCTCTGGATTCTCTCCACCTCCTCTCCATCAAGAAGGAACCGAGGTGACCGAATCTGGGCACAGTAGTCGAGATGAGGTCTTATCAAGGCTCGGTACAGAGGTACAATAACTTGCTTGTCTCTGCTCGTCAAGGTATTTTTCAACAACCAAGTGAGTTGATGAGCTGATTTAGCTACTTTTGCAATGTGCCCCCTAAACTTCATCTCCCTATCCACCAACACTCCCAAGTCCCTGGCCTCATCAATCTCTTAGAGTACAGTTCCACCAATGTGGTATACTGCTGCTAATCTTTTCACCCCAAAATGCATAACCTTACATTTTGTCACATTAAATTGACATCCATTCTCCTTAGCCCAGAACTCTAATCTATCTAAGTCATCCTGCAAGACTTTGACATCTTCTGCATTCACTATTGCCCTACCCAACTTTGCATCATCAGCGAACAAATGAATTGTTCCACTTAGATCCTATCCTATATCGTTAATGAACAGATTAAACAGCAGTGGTGACTAGTGCACACCACTAGTCACAGGCCGTCTTTTGGACTCTACTCCTGAATAAACTACTCTTCGATATCTCTCCATCAACCAACCACCTATCCATCTCACCAACCCTATATCCATTCCCATATGTTGTAGTTTACGGATTAGTATTCCATGTGGTATCCTGTCAAATGCCTTTGCCAGGTCCAGCAGTATCACTGTAAACCCATTTCCCTTATCCAGTTCAGCCGTCGCCTTGTTATAAAACTTGAGCAAGTTACTGAAGCATGATCTACCCTTCACAAAGCCATGCTGTCCCCTGTACAGTATCTCATTTTCATCAATCCATTCCTGTATTTTTCCCTTGATTACTTTCTCCAAGAACTTGACAACGACTCCTGATATGCTGATCGGTCGGTAATTTGCAACCATAGTCTTGGATCCTCCTTTATGCAGTGAAACTATTTTCCCCTCTTTCCACACCTTCGGGACTAAACCAGACCTGAGACTCAGATTAAACAACATGGTCAAGGGCACTGATAATTCCTTAGCCGCTTCACGCAAGACCCATGCCGGTATACCATCCAATCCCACAGATGTGTTCACATTAAGGTTCTGTAATAGACTAGTCACCTCCACTTCATTCATCACTATTCCCGTATAAACTAATGGTTCCTTCATTTTTTCAATGTCACCACCTGGATGATATGCTTTTGCAAAGTGCGCGCTCAGTAACTCCACTATATCAACTGATTCAGTGACCTCCTTACCATCGTCATTCCTTAAAATCATTTTGCCGTGTACAGTTTTTTCTTGCTTGCAGCATATTGAAAGGACTGTTTGGGATTCTCTTTTGCTTGCAAAGCTAGTTTCCTTTCATAATCCGCTTTTGCTTTTTTTTACCACATTCGTTACCTATTATCATCATCACGCTAAATATGCCAGCCTGGCTGGCCAAGTGGTTAACATATCCGCTCTCTAGCCAAAGGGCTGCGGGTTTGAATCCTGCTGTGGGCATGGATGTTTGTGATTGTCTGTGCAAATAGTAGTGGTGGTGATCGGCAGTAGATGGCGCTGGTGTAGTTGCAGTCAGTTGGTCGATTGAGTGGTGGAGACAGAGCTGTAAATTTTACCTCCCACGATGAGTCTTTTGACTCCGTGGAGGCCTGAATAATAATAATAATAATAAATATGGATATAGATCTCCTATTCAATCTAACATCCTCTTGAGGTCTACCAGGCTTTCTCTTCCCAAGTGCTTATATTTTATTAATTATTTAGGATATTTGGGATATACTAGGGGTTTTGGAGTGCTCGATCTAGTAAGTGCATCTGAGAATTTGTCTATAACCAATATGACCACCACATTGTCACCAATTGGTGAGAGTGATCATATGATCTTGATCCGGGAGGTGGCTAAATGTGTGGAATTTTCAGTTAACAGAGGATATATGTGGAATTACAGGGCTGGTAAGTATGACAAGCTTAGGAGATTGCTTGGATCAGTGCCATGGCATGTGAAACTGCAAGTTGATAGTGCATGCTGAAACTGCATGTTCATAGTGAATGGAATGTGGTGAAGGAAGTAATGACAGACTGCATACCTAGAGTCAGCAGAGTAAATCAAGTAGGAGTTAAATGGATGAATATCATCATTAAGCTGGAGTAGCAAAAAAAGAAAAAAATGGGGAGGGAATTCAAGTAGAAAGGTGACCAGCAGGCACATGAACAGTACAAAGCACAAGCCAGAAGGTAACTAGTGTGATAAGAAAGGCAAAAGCAGATTATGAAAGGAAGTTAGCGATGCAGGCCAAATATAATCCCAAACAGTTCTTTTGATATGCTGCAAGTAAAAAAATGTTTATGGCAGAAGGATTCTAATGAATGCCGATGGTAAGGAAGTGACTGAATCAGTTTAAATAGTAGAAGTGAACATTTTGCCAGAGAATATCATCCAGTTGGATGATATTGCAGTAACGAGAGAGGCAAAGGCTAATATGGAAACTGAGGTAAATGAAATGGAGGCGCATAGAATATTACAGAACCATAATGTACTTTAATGTGAATACATTAAGGTTCTGTAATATGGGATTACAGTTATGGGATTAGATGGTGTACTAGTTCGAGTTTTATGCAAGGGTGCTAGGGAACTGTCAGTGCCCTTGACCACATTGCTAAATCTAAATCTCAGCTCTGGGTTAGTCCCAAGGGATGGAAAGAGGGGGAAAATAATCCTACTGCATAAAGGAGACTCCAAGACTAATGTAACAAATTACCGATTGATCAGCATATCAGGAGTTGCTGTCAAGGGAAAAATTGGTCAAGAGCAAAGTACAGGAATGGATAGATGGAAATGGGATACTGTATGGAACAACATGGTTTTGTGAAGGGTAGGTCATACTTCAGTAACTTGCTCATGTTTTATAATGCAGTGACAGCAGAGTTTGGATAAATAGGTTTACAGTGATAGTATTGAACTTTGCAAAAAGACTTTGATGGATTATCACATGGAATTCTAATCAGTAAACTGCAGCACATTGGGATGGATATAGGGTGGGTGATGGAGAAATCAGATAGCAGTTTATTCTCTGATCTGAAGAGGGCCTATGACTAGTGCCGTGCTGCAGGACTGTTCTTGGGATGCTACTGTTGAATTTGTACATTAATGATATAGGAAAGGATCTGAGGGGAACTATTCTGAGGGGAACTAAGGTTTGGGAAACATCGATGGGATGCTTCATACTCTATGGAGGGGTTATACTGGAGGAAGTAGGGGAGACAAGAGATCTGGGGTTGATGATTGATAGAAACCTGAAATTTAGGGAACATATTGCAAAGTGGTGAAGGTAACACAGAGGATTGATGCAATTATGAGAAGGACACTGACCTGCAGAGATAAAAGGGTTATCATTCCGTTGTATAAGTCTCTGATCAGACCACACTTAGACTACTGTTCTCAAATTTGGTCCCCAGGATTTGGGGGTAAATTAACTGTGGAAAGGGTACAAAGCCGGATGACAAAGATGGTTTCAGGACTGTACAATTTTGGTTATGAGGATCGGCTGAGGGAATGTGGACTGCAGAGTTTGGTGGATAGAAGAAGGAGAGGTGATATGATTGAGACTTTTAAACTGTTGAGAGGTGGTTACAGGGTTGACACTGGGAAGTTCTTTCACTTGGTTGAACAGCGGGAAGGAGCGATGACAAGAGGCCATCCCTGGAAGTTACGAAAGGAAACTGTGAGCAAGAGGGTGAGGAGTGGTTTCTTTGCAAGGAGGGTGGCTGAACTGTGGAATGCATTGCCTGATGGAGTGGTGAGAGCAAGAACGGTCAATAAGTTTAAGGAGTGGTATGATAGACTTTGTGTTTCTTAGGGGGGACCTCCCCTCGATGCGTCTTGACAGACTTTATATTCTTAGGAAGGACCTCTCACGATGAGTCTTTTGACTCCATGGAGGCCTGAATAATAATAAGAATAATATTCAGTTGTTTGTCGATGATGCAAAGTTGGGTATAGCAATAGTTAATATAGATGATGTTAATATTTTGCAGGATGATTTGGAAGACTAGCTGTCTGGAATTGTACTCCACAAGATTGATTAAGCCAGAGATTTGGGAGTGTTAGTAGATACAGAGTTAAAGTTTAGAGAGCACATAACAAAAGTGGCTAAAGCAGCTCATCACATTACTTGGTAACTGAAGAATACTTTGATGAGCAGAGGCAAGCAGGTTATTATTCCTCTTTTATCAAGCCTTGATAAGACCTCATCTTGATACCGCACACAAATCTGGTCACCAATGTTTCTTGGCAATGAAGAAGAGGTGGAGAGTATCTAGAGCAGTGCTTCCTAAATTTCTGGATGTCAGAGCCCCCTTCGGAAAAATTAAAATATTTCACGCTCCCCCTTCGAAAAAAAATCGTAATATAGACATATTATAATATTTACTGTATTTATATTCAATACAAAACATACACAGCGAATAATGCAAAAATCAAATGCAAATATTACATTTTTTAGCATCTTACATACATGTTTGACATGCCACATTATCTCATATTTTTATATAGATAGATATATTGTTATTGTACATTTGCAGTACAAACACATGAAATGTAAACCGATTAGTAATAAAGAAAGAATTAAAAACATAAAATAAGTTTAATAACAATTTAATATGATGGATGTGTTTCAATACTGCTACACAAAAAGTCAATATCAGGTGAAATATTTGGAACTACAATTCTTAGATTTCTGCTTTGAAATGAAACTTATATGAATAAGGATATATTTACTAATAATCATTAAGCGCCAAAATACGCAGGAAGCAATATTTGTGAACCCGCACCAATGTGTGATTTTTTTCCATCAAAATATAAAAAGAAATAATAAATAATAAAAATTAAATACTTTTATTTTAAGATAAAAAAAATCTACTTAGTCTTAAAACATTTTAAATTTATTTTCATTATTTCACGGGCCCCCCCCCTCAACAAAACCTACAGCCCCCAAGGGGGCCACGGCCCACAGTTTGGAAAGCTCTGATCTAGAGGAAAGTGACCCTTGTCCTCCTGATTCTACTCTTATTTTTGGTTTCATTTCTTCTGCTATAAATTGCAAAACCTTTTCCCTTACCAAGACCAATGGCTGCTCTCCTTGTTCCAAATACTTTATGACACTGATGTAATAAACTGCAGTATCCTTTTCAAGAGGCAAGCAGGTTATTATTCTTCTTTTATCAAGCCTTGATAAGACCCCATCTTGACTACTGCATGCAGATCTGGTCACCAAGGTTTCTTGGCAATGAAGAAGAGGTGGAGAGGATCTAGAGCAGTGCTTCCCAAACTTCTAGGTGTCAGGGCCCCCTTTAGAAAAATTAAAATATTTCACGCCCCCCCCTCGAAAAAAAATCGTAATATAGACATATATTATTATAATGTTTATTGTATTTATATTCAATACAAAACAACCTTACGAGAACAAGTTGAAGATTTGTGAGTTACAGAAACTGGTTGATAGTTGGAAAAAGGGCAATATGATTGAGACATACAAATCACTGAAGGGTTTTTACAAGATTAATTCAGAGGAAATTTTTCAGAACAAGTGTGTTCTGAACTATGGCCATCCTTGGAAACAGAGTAAGAGTGTAGTTAACAAGGATGTTAGAACTAGGTTTTTTGCTTGGAGAGTGGTGAATGAGTGGAATAAGTTGCCAGAGTCTTTGTAGATGCCATTACTGTGAATGAGTTCAAAACAAGGTATGATAGATACTGCATAAATATTGGATAGTGCTTGACGTGATGTTTAGGACCTCCCTCATTGAGTCTAAGCACTCCATAGAGTAGCCCTTAATAATAATAATATAGGGTGTTTACCATTCGATTTACATGTTTTATCCAATTTTGTTTATATTTGCTTAGTTTTTTCTTCTATTGATTTTATTTTTAGTTCTTTTGAAATGTCTTCATTCCTCTGTCTAATAACGTGTATTATGCAGTTCTTCTCATGAATCTCATTTCATTTGTTTTTATTCTTTATGTTTATTTATAGCCCAAATTTCACTGCTGTATAATAATGTAGGTATACTGCTAAAGTATTGTATATTTTCAAGTGTGCACATTTTGTACAAACTCAATACAATATTTGGATTGAGTGTCCTATTCATCATGATTATAATCTGTAAAAATTTTGAAGTTTTTAATTTTATGTCTTTCTCTCCTTCATATATTTCCTTTTTTTGTAACAATTTTTAAATTACAGTGTACATCTGACATGTGAGAGTTTTATGAAAACTTCAATACATGTTTGTTTTTTTCAATGAAATACTTGTTTTTCATCATGTTCCACACAAGGAAGTGGGCACTTCTTTTAATAACATATTCGCTATAGTTACTTTTCTTTCAAACAGCAGAACGTGTTTCTATGATAATTTCTGGTAGTTTGTTAAGGTGAACTGATCCAAAGTGAAGATATAAACTAATTTATTAAAATAATGTTTGATATAGTTAGCCATATCTTGGACCTATCTAAAGACATAACAAAAATGTACATGAAAAGACTTGGTTTTGCATGTTCTCTCACTGTAACTGTATTCAGATTTCTATTCTCTCACCATGAATTCATTCAGATTTTTATGTTGAAATGTGCATAAGTAATAACTAGTCAGTGTCTGAAAAAAAATTAACAGGTGCTTGCCATTATTAGAATGCCATGTCCTTTTCTTTAAATATTCTCAAAACATTTATGTATGTCTGAAATTGATTTCCTACTCAGCTGTTTAGGTCTCTAACAAGAACACAGCATTTTATTTTATGTCAAATGTCTTCTCTAATGACTTAAATTTCTCTACTTCTTCTGCCTACCATATACAATCATATGTGCAAACTTCAATGTCCGATTTCCCACTTTAAAACTGCCCACATCAATACTTGAAAGTGGCTGCCATTCAAGACAGTTATTGTTATAATTAGGGTTGAATACTCTTGCTATGCCAATCTTTTTCTGATCCCTAGTACCTGAATAGCAACATACTATGATCTTACCTGTTCTGGTCTTCTTATTCTCAGTAATACCAATTACTTAGAATTACTGAGAATTCTCAGTAATTCCAAGTAATACCAACATGTCATTTTGCAATTCTTCTGCTAGATCCACTTCTCTTCTAGTATTACTTACATCAGTAGAAAATATATTCTGTTGAAGTAGAGATTATATCAGTAGTTTACTTTTCATTATTCACTGTTTTTCTGATGAATCCAGAAAAGACTTAAATAGTGAATAGTACCAAAATCCAAATAACAAGTGCAGTGATTGCTCAAGACCAACCTTCTAATAAACCAGAATTAAGCAGTCCATAAGTATGCAAATGTACTACTGGAGCAGCATTATATAAAAGTATGTTCAATTAACTGACTTAGGACATGGATAATTGAACTTGGTAAATATATATTGCAACACAACCAGATATCACAAGATATCACGATATGTAATTTAATAGAAATATTACTATTTTATGATTTACAGACCTCCACAGAAAAAGAAATCCATTATGAGAAGATTGCACTAACCTCTGTGTGTGTGTATGTATGTGTGTGTGTGTGTGTGTGTGTATGTATGTGTGTGTGTGTGTGTGTGTGTGTCATAAGCGTTAAAATCATCGAGTCTTTGCACAGTCATGCTAGACTGCTTCCTATCATCTTCCAAGTGTGTGTGTGTGTGTGTGTGTGTGCATATTCAACATAAACTTGGCAAGCAACTCTCTGAACTTAAATGTTTCAATGATAGTAATATTACTCCTTTTTCCCTCTACTCACCTAGTTTCACAATCCCTCAACCTATCCTGACAGCTACTATTATTTTCATCAATATTTTTCAATTATTTTTTTTATCAATATATTTTTACTTTACAAAACCTACTTTAGACTTTAACTATTTAGTCCACCACTGCTCCTAAATGTCCTATATGTTTTCCCTTGCAATTCTTAAGTGCATCCTAGACTATGTAGCAATACTAAATTTTCACTTTACTCATCTGTTCATTATCCAAGTCTTTTCAGTTTCCTACAGAGATACAACACTGACAGTTTCTTATTAGCCTTCCCATTTTCGCATATTACAGCAAATAAAATACTCCCTCAAACCATTCACAAATGCATGTAACAAAAGTTTGGTTAATAACTTTTATGGTATTGGACAGTTCTGTCCACTTTTCCCTACTGTCACTTTCCCTTTTCACTGACCTTCCCAAATACAGATCAGATCATCAAGGTTTATTGTACACAGCCAATTTCCAATGCAAACTACTTATCTCTCTTACACTTAATTTAAATAGCAACTTCTTATATGGCAGGTGGTCAAATGCCTTCCCAAAATCCAGCACTATCAAAAGGTTTCTTCCCATTCAAACTAATTAGCAAGGCCTTCCCTTAACAATTAATACAGGCTTCATCATAAAGAATGTTCATCCCAACCTATATCCTATTCTTAATGTCTCCAAAACTCTTGATTAAAACATTTTAATCATCCACACATATACCCAGTAATGCTGATCTAAGATTAATAAGAAAAATTACGCTTGATCATAATTTCACATACTGTCTAGTTCATGCTGTTATTTTCATTAATTCCATTAATAGAAACATTACATTACATTATCAAATTAAAACACAGTTTTCCAAAATATAAATATTTACCTCTGTGGACGGAAGATGTACGACACCTGTGCTTCGTCTTTTCTCCCTCAGTTTCCTCCTCTCTCTCTGTGCTTTACCTTTGTTTACATGATTCGGTCTGGGACATCGTTTATCCTTGGACCTACTAGTAGGTTTGGGGGAAGCATCGTGATCAACAATACCAAGTGTACTTACACACAAACTAATGTCAACAGTTTCCACTTGGCCAGAACTTGTGGAAGATACCGATCCCGCAACACTTGAGCCAACTTCGCCATCAGCCATATTACCTGAATCTAAAGCTGCTCGAGATGATGGCACACTCCGTGTATTTGTACGTCCACTTCGAATACGCGTTCGTCTCGATGAGAGTTCAAACTCGTGATCGAAATCTTCTTGACTTAATGAACTAGACGCCATTTCTTCTTTAAATCAATAATCAAATGTTCAGGTCGTTAATGATATTGCTTATTTAAATGATGCCACTGAAGACACTAATAACTCAGATGTGCTGCCACAAGTCCTACTGGCACTGATACTGAAGCAGTTTCGGTAATCACAGCTGACTGACGTTTCAACAAATGTGTTGCCTAGTTCCTTATTCCGCTTGTCTCTTCGTTATCAAAATATTTTATATGTATTATTATTATCATCATCATTTCTTATCACTGCAGACTATAGTATAAATTATGCATAAAAGTATGAAACTGCTAAAATCTGATTCTTTCCATAAATGGAACAGTTGAAAAGAGAGAAAAAAAAAAAGGGGGGGGGAACGGTTGTTATATTAATTGGCAATACACACCATACCTACTAACATTTCATACTGCGGTATAAACAAATTTACTTAAAATCAGCAAAAATTAAATTAAAATTAACTACAAGGATGACTAAAAAAAAAGATTTATCATACATTTGTTACAGAAACCAATTAATACACAAATTGTCCAAAAGACCTTCGGAAAGTTCATTATGACAGCTTACCAAGTGTTCACGAGAATTAAAATCGACGTATTAATACTCGTACAATTATCCAAAGAAATGGAAAATTTTCAATTAGTTTTGAATGTGATATGGATACCAGCATCTCTTTTCCGTTCATTATGTATGTAATGTGATTCTGTATGCTAAATGTTAAATAAAAGTTTTTCGTCAGTTCTCATATGTTTTTACCTAACGTCATTAACAACAGTTAATAACTATTCAAATGGTTCAAATTATTCGAGCTATTTGAATAAAATGATGACACAGGAAACATTCATATCTGGGGATCAAAGCGATGCATTATGGCATGGCAATATATCAGAAAGAAAACAAAAATCGTGAAATCCTCGCTAGTTGAATCACACTCACCAACAAACAGGCATGATAAATATGGTTTAGGAATGGGACTAGTTTTTTTCCAGTAATCAACACAGAACTATTTTATTTATATTTCGAAAACATCACTGATTCTAAGAGGTCTCTACATAGCATGAGGTATACAGCTTCCAAGTCCCTCATAGAACACCAACAGAAGTAAGACACCTATATACGAGGGTGCTCTGAAATGTTCTCGGCCTCGACCATACATGTCAACACTATCGACAAGATTTTTTTTTCTCAGTTGGTACATATGTCATAAGCATCCATGTGAAATTGCAAGTCATTCTATCAAGTAGTTGGTTCTATACTGCTACTGAAGCAAAAATGTTGTATGTATCTCTTGAAATTGATAAAATTGAGTGTCGTGCGGTTATAAAATTGTTTGTAAAAGAAAGTTTAACGCCGAAAGAAATTCATTCGAAATGCCAATAAACTTTTCATAAAAGTTTATGGGCACTCTTCTCCTTCGTTTTCGACAATTAAGAAATGGGCTGCCGAGTTTAAACGTGACCGTACCAGCCTTGAAGGTGATCCACGTGAAGGACGTCCAAAAAGTGTAACAACACCAGAAATCATTGATCGAGTGCACGATATGGTTTTGGATGACCGGCGATTCAAAGTGCGTTAAATTGCTGAGACTATAGGCATTTCAAAAAACGTGTAGGATATATTTTGCATGAAGAATTGCAAATAAAAAAGCTTTGCGCAAGATAGGTGCCACGCTTGCTCACAGCAAATCAAAAACGCACTAGCAAGAAAATCTCTGAACAGTGCTTGGAGCATTTTAACAAGAATAAAAATAATTTTGTATGTCGATTTATTACAATGGATGAGACTTGGATTCACCATTACACACCAGAATCAAAACAGCAGTAAAAACAGTGGACATGAGCAGGTTGTTCAGCGCCAAAGAAGACAAAGTTCCATCAGTTCCATCGGTTCCATCAGCAGGAAAGGTGTTTTCATGGCATCTGTGTTTTGGGATGTTAAAGGCATTTTGTTTATTAATTATCTTGAAAAGGGTAAAATAATAAGCGGAGAATATTATTCCGATCACTTAACCAGACTAAACGAAAAAATTCCTCAGAAAAACCTGGTTTGCAGAAGAAAAAATCATCTTTCATCAGGACAATGCACCTGCCCACAAAGGTGTTTTGGCAATGGGGAAATTAAGCGATCTGCGCTATGAATTGTTAGAATATCCACCCTATTCCCCAGATTTGGCTCCCTCTGACTTCTATCTCTTCTCAAAACTAAAACTGTTCCTCGCTGGTCAGCATTTTTCTTCTAATCAAGAGGTGATTGCAGCTGTAGAGGGATATTTTGCAGATCTTACTGAGCACCACTACAGGAACGGGAAAATGGCGCTGGAATAGATGTATTAGTCTTAAGGAAGATTATGTGGAAAAATAAAAATAATTTTGAAATTATAAACTCCATTATCATCGTTAAGTCGAGAACTTTTCAGACCATCCTCGAATATGATTCAAGTTGGGTAGTAAAGAAACTTATAATAAATAAAAATCACTAATGCCTTTTATCACCATATATGGAGTATGGGAGGCCTTTTAACTCCATCCAGCTTTTGAAGACTGAGCGGCAGTTTAGATTTAAAGAAACTTTATTATTATAACTAAGATGAAAAGCCAGACGGCTATTTATTATAAACGGAAACTTTATTATTATTATTTTTTTTATTAAATCCAATGCCTACATCCCATACATAAACAGTAGCAACAACACAAATAGTGAAGGCTAAATCCCACTCTCTTCATAAAAGCTAACCCAAGCTTCGAAGTGGGTGGGATTAACTTGCCTCACTCATCTACAAGTAATCCTTATAAGCAAATGCAGAAATTTGTATGTATAATCACTCTTTCTCAAACTTTAAAAAATAAAAATAAAAATAAAATAAAAAGTTATACAAAAAATTCTGTATAATCTTCATTGTTAACATTAGAAGAACATGTGTTGTAAATACATAATATAAAGGCAAAAAAGTATTATTAAAAATTTTAACTGAAATCCAATGTAGGAATTGCAGCACTTAGTGCTGAACTCTGTAAAATTGTAAGGTACAATGTCACACAAGATGTTTATTGTATGTATAAATATTTTAGCATTAAAAAAAAAATACATATTGTTATTTTGTTGTTGTTATTATTATTATTATTATTATTATTATTATTATTATTATTATTATTATTATTATTATCTACAAGTAATCCTTATAAGCAAATACAGAAATTTGTATGTATAATCACTCTTTCTCAAACTTAAAAAAAATTAATATTATATTATCATTATTATTATTATTATTATTATTATTATTATTATTATTATTATTACTATTATACTCAGAGGGCAAATGATCAGTCGTATGGTGTTATCGCTGCTCCCGTTTTTTTATAGTTTTAAAGTGATTCCAACTCCTCTTTTTAATTTGAAAGTGTTCCGAATTAACTCTACTTATCACACCGAAGACAGTGATATAAAATTCTCTGAAATCGGCTAAGAAGAAACCAAATTTTGAAGTGGTGAAAAGTGAACAGAAAGGACTGTGGTCAACAACGTGCGAGGTACATTGGACGTCGCCATCTTTACAATCACACTACAGTTGCTCAAGGGAAGAAAAGTGAATCATGAAGTGCATCAAATTCCTGAAGGATTTGTCGTCCGACGGAAATCATATAACCTGTAGGAAATGCAGTAGGAGTCTACACTTTACTTGTGTCGGCCTTTCAGAAACAACCTGGCAATGTAAATCCAATGCAACACGTGATGAATGGACGTGCCTACTCTGAAGGGAGAAAGAAACTCGCCTAAGGCAGCCATATACGACGCAGTCGATTATACCGGAGGCAAAATCAAACGATGAGCTGAACAGACAAAAAAATGCATGTCAGTCCTATAATTTGAACTACTTAAATATACTAATTGAAAACGGTCTAGAGATTATAAAAGCCAGCTTAGTAGATATTGTGCAGGAACTCTTTGACAAACAGAACGAACAAATAACAAGAAAAAAATCTACCAAATATGAAGATTTGGTCAAACATAATAATTTAGCAGTGATAGAAGTGTTGCAAACGGTAAAAGACATTAAAATCAGCATTAATGCACTAACTGACAGGCAACACAATTTGATGAAAGAGACATCCGAACTCTGTCAAGAACTTGATTCCATAAAACTACAATACGAACGTTTAAATCATCAACAACATAAAGAAGATCTTATCATAAACGGTCTTCCTGTAACTGCACCTACAGAAAACCTCGGAGACATAGTTTTAAAATTAGGCCACGCAATTGATATCCCCCCTACAGCTTAACGATATTCAGACTGTAAATTGGATTCCTAGGAAGAGCAAAATACAAGGCTTGCCACGCCTTGCACCAGACATAGTTCGTCTTACAAGCAAGTGCACAAGAGACAATCTCATAAAAGCCAGCAGACAGAAAAAACTAGTTTCCAAGGATTTGAATGTATTGCAAAACACACCAATCTTCCTATCCGAATATTTAACACCATTCAACCAGAATCTCTTGTACCAAGCAAGAAATGCAAAATCAGAAAAAATTACCTAATTTTTGTGGATTAGAGATGCCAATACATTCTTGAGGAAGTTACAAACTTCAAAGCCGATACAAATCAAAGGCTCAGAAGACATAGAAAGACTGCCCGCAGTGAAAAAAAAAAAGAAAGAAAAAAGTCTCCTAATTAGTTCAAAAAGAAGACCACAACAAAAATGAATGTGAACCATCAAGACAGATGTAATAACACCAGAATATATCGTAAATTTCACTTTGATCAGACCTCTCAGATCATTCATTTGACCTCTTAAACATCAGCCTACTTCCAACACAGTAATCAAATCAATAAAAAAATATCTAATTGGTGTCATCCTCAGATAAGCTTATTGAAAAGCTTTGAGGATGCAAGCTGAGACATTATATCTCAACCGAGATCAACAGAAAGAAAAAAAAAATTATATATATATATATATATATATATATATATATATATATATATATATATATATATATATATATATTTATTTATTTATTTATTTAAATACTGTTGTTACAGCTCTTACATTAAAAGCAAAAAATTTTAAATTATATATAACTAATTTTTATACCAAAAATTCTGTTAAAAAATGTAATCTTATTCGATTACAAACTATTAATAACCATCTATGGTAACTATTATTAACACATTAAACAAAAAATAGAAAATTTGTATGAAATTCATTGTTAAAAAAATACAAAAACTAGAACAACATGTAAATGCATAATATACAATCATAATTTTAATAATGAAAATCGTTGAATTAAAAAAATACTCTCTCTCTCTCTCTCTCTCTCTCTCTCTCTAACCTGTTACGTTTAAAAATGGGAGATAGAGGCACCACTCTGTCATATACTCAACCTAAAAGTCTGCAAAATCATCTAAAACTATGAAACTATGAACTCAATTAATTACTGGTGATAATCAAACGTTGAGTCAGATGAATATTTATTTCAGTTTATTTTAAAGTAAGTTGCTACTAAAGTGAGCTCCAGCTACTCTGTTTGTGAAATAAAAACGACAAACGACTTCTTTCTCATTTTATAAATAGATTTTATGTACTTACTCTCAGGGGCTCACATGGTGAGTACGGGCATGGCAAACCCGAGATACCCCAGCTAGACCTGATCTTACTTCGTACAATATAACTTGATGTATCATATCTGGAGAATGGTCTTCTACTCTTCTTTCCTCTACTCTCTCTTACTTCTTACTCCCCCCCCCCGAGCAATTACAGCAATTCGAGGGAGAGGGGGTGACTCTTTCCTCTCAAACGGTAGTTTCCACTATCTACTAAAAAAAAAAAAAAAAAAGGCAAGCCTAATTGTATTAAGGTGGCAGCCCCACCACTAGGATATCTATCGTCATGCTAGCCACTTGACATAGGGAAACACATATTACTTTCAAGTCTCAACGAAATCCAAACCGGACAGAAAACATGGGAAAAGACTGCAAACTGGAAAAGGTTAAGAAACTTTTGAAAAAGAAAAACGTGGTGAAATATAATACATGGAACATTAGAAGCATAGCACATAAAGATAAAGAATTAGATAAAATTTTGAATTATGAAAATATAGAAATTGCAGTTCTTACAGAAACAAAAAAAAAATGGAAATTAAAGGAACAAAAGAAACAGCTAATTTCAATATGATATATACTGGAGTGGACAAATAAACACATGCAAAAGCTGGGATCCATAAATCAATTAAAGCAAAAATAACTCATTATACATGCTAGAATGAAAGAATATTAGAAGTGCGATTAAAATTAAATAAAGAAAATTTAACAGTTGTTGGAGAGTGTGCCCTGAAGAAGGAAAAGAAGAAAATGATTACTTTTACAAAGAGTTAAAAGGAATATATGAAAAATTAAATAAAACAGACCATATAATTACAGCCGGTGATCTTAATTCCAGAATAGAAATGAAAAAAATTAACAATAATATACAAAAATTTGAAGAACCAGCAGTAAACAAAAATGGAAAGCGACTCATTGATTATACAATATATAATAATTTAAAAAAAATGAATACATTTTACAAACATAAAAATATACATAAATATACATTCTGTGCAAGAGGACAAAAATCAATAATAGACTAAAAATAAAATGCTGGCTTTATAGAAAAAGCAGCAAACGTCTTCCTAGACGTTAAACTTAGAAGAGAGCTAGAGATTGACATAGATCACTGTTTAGTACACGCAAAATTAAGGTTCCCACCAAACTGGCTACGAAAAATACAAAAAAATCAACAAACTAGAGAAACAAAATCTAATTATAAAGTAAGACTACTAAATGATCCAAGTATAAGAAATTTATACCAAGAGAGGATTAATAACTACTTAAAAAAATTACAAGAAAATGAAGACATTGAGAAAGAATGGAATAATATAAAAGAAATTATCGCATCAGAAGCATATGAAAGTCTAGGAACACACAAAAAAATCATAAAAGTAAAAAATTACATATATGGGACAATGAAATAAAAATAATAATTGAAAATAAAATGCTGGCTTTTAAAAGATGGTTAAGTAGCAAAAAACAAGAAGATGAAATTGAATATAAAAAAAGACAACCAATAGCCAAAAGAGAAACCAGAAAGAGACACAGAGAAAGCTGGGAAAAATAAAAATTTGTATCATATCTAGAAAACGACATATACAAAATAAGACCCAATGCGTACAAATTACTAAAACACATGAATGGACATATAAAGGAAACCGCAAATGTAAATTGTGAAATAAATGTAAAAGAATTCTTGGATTACTTTACAGATCTTTGGATGGATAATACTGTATCAAAAATAATTACACCAGAAACTTAAAAAATACCTTAAATAATATGATAGCAATGAAAGAATTAAAGGACAACCTAAATAAAATAAAAAATTGCAAATAGCAGGAGAAGATGGGATAAACTCCGAACTGTATAAATTTGCTGGGAAAAAATTTCATCAAAGATTATTAAAATTTTTGAATAGAATATATACAAATGAACAAATACCAATAGAATGGAATACAAGTATAGTAATACCTATATTTAAAAAAGGGGAATAAAACAAAGCCTGTAAACTACACAGGTATTAGTTTATTGAATACATGCTACAAAATATATAATAGAATACTTAATGAAAAACTAAAAATATACAGTGAAGAAATATTATTAGAATGTCAAAATGGATTTAGAAAAGGACGCTTTTCTAAATCCATTTTCTAAATCCATTAAAAAAGAAGAAAATTTAATTTAGAAATTCATGTTTTGTTTATAGATTACGAAAAAGCATTTGACAAATTAAAAAGATATATATTGTTTGATATATTACAAAGAATAAATATACCTAATATTTTACTAGATGCAATATTGAATATAAAGATAATGAAATAAAAATAAAAATAAATGAAAAGTTGCCTGAAACACGTTTCAATATTTACATTAATGAAATATTAATACAGTGGAACACCTTAAACAATCAGGTAATCTCCCGGAAGTTTCCCTGAATAACAAAATAAATACACTATTATTCGCTGATAATCAGGTAATAATCTCAGATAAAGAAGACAGTTTACAAAGAGCAATATATAATTTAAACTTTATAGCAGAACAGTTTGGAATAAAAATTTCCATAGATAAAACCAAAACAATGGAATTTTGTGGACAAACTCCAGTAAAATAGCTATTATTAATAAAATAATAGAACAGATAAATGCTTTCAGTTTTCTTGGATGTAAAATATCATATGAAGGAGAAAGAGACATAAAATTAAAAACTTCAAAATTTTTACAGATTATTGGCCTGATAAATAGAACACTCAACCTAAATATAGTACAAAAAGAAACACGCTTGAAAATATAAAATACTTTAGCAGTACCCACATTATTATATGGCAGTGAAATTTGGGCAATAAACAAACAAGATAAACAAAGAATAAAACAAGTGAAATGAGATTTATGAGAACTGCAAAATACACATTATTAGGTCAATAAAGGAACGAAGATATTTTAAAAGAACTAAAAAGAAAATCAATAGAAGAAAAAACTAAACAATTATAAACAAAAATGGATATAACATGTAAATCGAATGGCCAACACCCGATATCCTAAACAAATACTAAAATGTAAGCAATTGGAAAGGGAAGGCAGGGTAGACCTCAAAAAAGGATATTGGCAGGATAATGAGACCGGAACAAACAAATATGGTCTATGTAGACCAGTGAAATTGGTGTCTGGTACCATACCATTATGCCCCCCATAGAAACGTTATAGGTACAATTCTAGTCACTACGAGAGAAAATGGTTTTTCAATGCCAGTTGTTAATAAAAGAAATGTTAAACATGCAATATTCCAGACAGCAATAAACGAGTTTAATGTTTAGGGTAACAAGTTGACTCCAATGCTCTCTCTAATGTATATGCCTTGGTTCATTAAATGCCTCAGTTCACTCAGGCTTTTAATGAACCAAGTGCTAAAGCGTCAGGAGGAAGACCTTAATAATTTAATTAAATTCTATTCAAGTACAAAGGAACTTTTTTTAATCTTATCATTCTTTTATTCAATTCCATGTAACTCAATCATTGACAAAAGCAGGTAGGTTTTTTCTCTGTTGAATGTTCAAAAAGATGGTTATAACTATGACAGCTTGTTATACACCCATTAGGAATGAAAGGCGCTATTATATTTATTTATTTACACATTTTACTATAATTCGCAAAGTAATATTCGTTCATATTATAATCATTTATAATCATTTATAATTTATAATCTTTTATAATCATTATCATTAACATTAATATTCGTTCTATTTATATATGGACATAGGTTCTCATCTTCATTGAGTTCCATCTCCCATTGGAGGTTGGCATCACCTGTACAAACTCTGAACAGACTCTTAGAGCTCACACTAGAGCATTGTTCGATGTCTGCCAGCCAAGTTCTTCATCTTCCTTGTCCTCTTCTTCCATCTATATTCTCTTTTATAATCAATTGAAGTATCTCAGTGGACGTGGGACTTGCATCTCTGCAATAGGCAGGCTGAAGATAAACTTATAGTCCAAATCTATTTGTTGACTGCAGGAAGTTATTCTTACCCATTCTTCGACCGATTCCCGAGTTATTCAATCTCAGGCACGAGCAGCAAGTGGTTTTTTCTGTCGGAAACTCGGGTTTTTCGTCCTGTAAACTCAAGAAAATCGACCATAGAACACACATTACTTCACACAGTGATGTATCCCTTTCGGGATAGGTACCAAGAGATGGCAGCACTTGTTTTCCAGTCTTTTCATCGGCGGCCGCCTATAGTTAATGATAGACATGGCCAGCTATCTCTGATTGACTACCGGTGGAGATTGAACTGCCCACTCAGTCTCCGAAAGCTAGATAGGGTTTAAAGGCCTCACCTACACCCAATAAGTAAATAAAAGGCATTAGCGTATTATTTATTTTTTATATTTTTTTCATTACGAAGTAGGTAACGAAGATATGTAGTTTTTATTATTTTTATAATATCTAAATGTTCACGTGATCGCCCTATTTGTTCCAGTACTTTTTGATTGAAGGCTTTTTGCTGTCCATTAGATTTTTAACATTCATCTGTATAAAGACATCTCCAAAACTACAAGTTTCTTTATCGATGTTGCCTTCGAGGTCTATAAATTATAGATACCAAGAAATTATATACTTGGTTTAAACCTTTATCTACATGTAAGCAAACAAGTTTGCTCCTGAACTATTTTCAGGACTTGGGTGTGAGTATATAGTGAGTATTGTGTGAGTTGTGTCATCATCATATTGGAGGTTATTAATGATTTTACCATGTACATTAATCCTTTCCTCTATTCCTTTTAAGATTTTTTGAAATATGACTTCTGAATATATGTTAAAAAAAGAGAGGCAACAGCACGTATCCTTGCCTTACTTCTCTTTTGATGTTAATGGAGTCTGTAATAATGTATACTCACAGATGAGACCTCAAAAAAGGTCGAAACCGGTCTGGGTAGTGACCTTCTCTCATAATGTTGAACAATAATACAGCTCCTAGGAGTTAAGTTCACATTATGGGTAAATATCAAGAATAGTGATCGGAGCTTGCTCCACCCTTTCTATGAGTTGCCTCAGCTTGCACTACCTTCAAGGGTCAGTTGCTGCTCTATCCAGGTATTTGCTTACGCTTGGAATCGCCGAACTTTATATAGTTTCTATATTCGGCACGAAACTCTTTGAGTTTCTTATTCGGCTAAGAAACAATATGGGATATAATATCCCTTAACTTATTACATAAGTTCATGTTGCCGAATTGAAGCCTTTGGCTCTTCATTATAATTAGTAAATTAATTTATAGTTTTTCCCAAGTGGAAAAACCTCCAACAACTTCAATGTCAATGTTTCTGAGGTACAGCAGTACAGACCATGCATAGCATTTAGCCCTGAGTACTCTAAACTCTAAATTGGGGTTAAAAAGTGTTCATTTCATCAGGAGAAAAAATTTTCCTGCTATTTCCATTCTAACTTTTATTTCCATTTCTAGGTTGCATTATTCATTTAACCAGCATCCAAGATATTTAAATTCTGCCACTGTTACTATTTGTTTTCCGTTTAAAGAAATTGCTAAACAAAGAATTGATTTCTTGCTTATGACCATAAATTTAGTTTTTGTGATATTTATTCTTAATCCCATTTTTTTCACTCTCTTCGTTTACTATTTCAGGAAGATTTTGAAGCTCCTGAACATTGTCAGCCAGGAGAGTTGTGTCATCATCATATTGGAGGTTATTAATGATTTCACCATGTACATTAATCCCTTCCTCTATTCCTTTTAAGATTTTTTGAAATATGACTTCTGAATATATGTTAAAAAAAAAGAGAAGCGACAGCACGTATCCTTGCCTTACTTCTCTTTTGATGTTAATGGAGTCTATAATAATGTTATCAACTGAAACAGATGCCTTTTGGTTCCTATATAAGTTTTCGATTGTCCTGCTGTCTTTATCAACTAATACTTCTTCTTCTACGCGTTATTCCCGCTTCCTATGCAGGGTCCGCGTGTTACTTAGATGCGATATCTTGTTAGTACTACTCCCAACCGACCCGTCGCCTGGTCTGCCGGTGGGGGAGGAATATATTTTTGACTGTAGAGGCGTATGTTCACGGGGCCGGTTTGTCTGTTTGCGGGATGAAAAACGCCAGATAAACTGGTGGAAAAAACCCTACTGACCGCGCCCAAGACCGGCTAACTTGGCTATGCCTGAGGAAGATCCTCAAATTCCTCACGTCTACAACGGGAATCGAACCTAGGACACTCCTTCCCCAGGCATATGGTTGCGAAGCGCAAAGCCACTAGGCTAACCGCGCGGTACACTTTATCAACTAATACAATTCTTTTTAATAATTCAGTCATTTTAGTATTTTGGACTTTGTCGAACTTTATGGAAGTCAATGAAGCAAAGGAATGCTTCCTTATTTTGATCACTACATTTTTGGAATAACATTTGAAAACAGAACGAAAGCCTCTCTCGTTCTCAAACCGCTTCTAAAGTCGAATTAGGTATCACTGGTGGAATCTTCTCATTTTCTGTATATTCTGTTTTGAATTATTTCCAAAAACATTTTGAGAATATGATTCATTAGACTGGTCATTCTATAGTTACAACAAGTTTCGCATTTGCTTTTTTTAGGTAGCATGATGAAGGTCGACTGTAACCAGACTTGAGATATTATGCCTGTATCGTATATCTTACTAAATGGCGTTAGTGATATTATAATGTTGTCGCCTTCTAATAACTTTACTATTTCTGTTGGTATTTTATCAGAGCTTACGAATTTGCCATTTTTAGCTGAGTTCAGGGCATTCTACATTTGATCTCAGAATGCGTAGACCTTCCATCTCTTCATAGGTATTTTATGCGCTTTGTCAGTTATCTGTAAAGAGTTCTTCTAGATATTTCGTCTATTCATGTATTTTATCACCCTCTTCGGATATAGTTTCTCACTTTGTGTTTCGAAGGATTCATAGTTGTTCTTTCCTTAAATATACCTGAGGTCTCTTTCAGCTTTATGTGTAGATTAAATGCTTTTCCTGTTGAAATTCTCTCTTTACATTTTTTCATTCACACATATTTCTTTTGCTTCTTTAATAATATTTTTAATACTTTTCTAAATATCTTTATACTTTGTCGGACTGTGATTTTTATTTCATCTTCGTTGATCCGTGAGAGAAAGAATTTCATCGGTTATTCAATCTTTCTTTTTTTATTGCTCTATCAGGTCACAAAGTATTCGCACATGTCTGTATGAAGAAAAATTTTGATTTGTCCCATGATTAATGAACCCACATGATATTATCATTCTTGATAAGTGCTATCTCTTGATTTAGATCTTGACTCCTTTTTTTTAATCTCTGGGTTTTTTAACTTTCCTAGAGCAAACCTTTTTTGTTGATGTTTCTTTATACTTCGTGGAACTGTGATTTTTATTGATCTTCGTTGATCCGTGAGAGAAAGAATTTCATCAGTTATTAATTCATTCTTTTTTACTGCTCTATCAGGTCACAAAGTATTCGCACATTTCTGTATGAAAAAAGATTTTGATTTGTCCATTGATTAATCAACACACATGATATTATCATTTTAACTTTCTCCCAAGTAGATGATGATCAGGAGCAATATCGGCACTAGGATACATTTTTGTTCACTTTATTGAACATCGAAATCGTTGATTAATTCGTAAGTAATCAATGTAGTTTCTGACTATATTTGAATTATTATCCTGTGATGATCGCCAAGTATATAGGCTTCAAGATGGTAGCTTAAACGATGTTTTTGTGACTACTAGTTTCTCTTCTTGACAGAACTGATTAAGATAGTCTCCTCTCTCATTTCTTGTTCCTACTCAATGATAGCGAGCTATTTCTCCAGTTCTACCTTTTCCCAACTTTAGGATTGAAATCACCCATTACGATGTTAATATCACGTTTGTTGTATATTTTTATTAGTTCCTTGAAGTGATCATAAAGTTATTCGATCTGTTAGCAGTACAGGGAATAAACCTGTATAATATTGTTATCTAGTGGTTGACCTTTCAATTTAAATAACATCATCCTATCTCAGTAGGGGATGAAGTTCAACAGTGAGTTAACTTTACCTAATGTTTTTATTTATTCAATATCTTTATTGTTTTCACTGCTTCCAGAGTGATACATTTTCATAATATCAACTTGAGTTTTGCCTGATCCTGGCCACCTAGGTTGGCTCATTCCTAAAATCCTAATTCCAAGTATTTTTATTTCTTAGATGTCATTTCTTATCTTGCCTGCTTCATAAAATATTCTGATATTCCAGGTTCCTAGTTTTACTGGACATGCCATTTTGAGCCAGGAGATTCTTCGCACTCCTGTCCTATTTAAGGCACACCAGGAACATGGGCTATTTGCATAGATTTACTTGCCACGGCGGTTACTCTCGACAGAATAAAGCAGTAGTCTCTTTATTTGCTTTCTGCTCGGCAGCATTATAGTCCAATACAATAAACTATATTGCCATCAGTAATTTTATAATCACAATCTTTACTGTCATCATGAGACTTCAACCTTGGGTCATTAGTGAGAGAGGTACTTCTCTTTGTCAGAGAATTGAATCATTTAATTTTCCTTGTAACTCTAGGTAGGTGCCCTGACTAGGTAATGACAGCTAAGCCAGCTGAGTCCAAGTTGTTTATAGAGGTATCTTCCTCTGAAGATTCTCCACATATTTCAATGTTGGACTATGAATCTTCTTCTGCTGTTTGTCCGTTTTCTTCACAGAGGTCTGTAGGCATACTTTTAGAGAGTGCACCCTGGAAGGTCCCAGGGAGCATGCCAGGATCATGAGGTTGCCTCACTCCCTGAATACGGATATAACTATATAGGTTAAGTATAAAAATAATAAGTGAATAAAAAACGTGTTTGCCCTTCTTATTCCCTATAAGGGAATAAGAAGGCATTAGGTAATTAAAAGGCCTTAGGCGAGGCTTTTTAATTCTATCTAGCTTTTGGAGATTGAGTGGGCAGTTCAATCTCCACCGTAGTCAATCAGAGATAGCTGGCCCGTGACTATCACTAATTGTAAGCCGCCACCGATGAAGAGAATGGCAAGCAAGTGCTGCCATCTCTTGGTACCTCACCCCAACAGGATATGTTACTGTCTGAATTAACCCATATGATATTATGATAAAATGAGTTTTACGATCGATTTTCTTGAGTTTACGGGATGAAACATCAGAGTTTCCGGGAGAAAAAAACCTCTTTGCCCGTGCTCGAGACCGACTTGCTCGTGGACCAGTCGAAGATAAACCTAGAAAAAGTTTCTCCAGTCGGCGACTACAGTTGAACTGAAGTCTGTCTTGGGAAGATGCAAGCTCCACTTCCACTGAGCTACAGGCCTTAGGTAAAGTATAAAACTATTGAAATATACAGGTATAAAAGATCCAACGTTATTTCACATCCTACTAAAATATACAGAAAAGGAGAAAATTTAAAAGTTGTGAAAATTGACCAGAGAGCTCATGAGAATGCTATACTCAGCATAGGAGTTGCCTTCGCTTACACAACTTAAAAAACAAGTGCCCTTCCTCAGCTTCCGTATAGCCGTATTTTATTAGCGCATTTATTTGTATACTGTAGATTAACCGCCTAAAATCTGTTTTCGAATTTGTTGGGTTCACCTTGCATAATCTTTAAGTGGGCAAAACCAGAGAGTTATATTACAACTCTCAATCAGTGTAAAAATTATTATAAAGCAGAAGGATTCATACGCGCAATGTCAAATAGAGTATTTGAGAAGTTAAACTACGTGACGGGGAGTTCACTTTAGTAAAATACAACTCCGTTATGTTGGATTATTTTGGCATCATGTGAGGGTTCTTGCCCACTTATGGTTTCTGTTAGGTCTATGATGAGAACAAACCAATTTGAAATAGCTCTCAGTCCAGTAAAACCTTTATCAGTAGCATTAATAAAAGATGAATATACTGGCTCCGGAATAGCGATAGTTTCTTTTAACACTTTCATTGCCAAGCTGAAAATTGGAATTTCGTGTGGTGGCCACTTTTTTTTTTAATTTTTTATTTAGTTAGCGACGTCCACGCGATAATGCGTGATCGTCCGTTTGGTGAGAACTCGCTTCACGCGTATCGTTCATTGCCAAGCTGAAAATTGGAATTTCGTGTGGTGGCCAAATTTTTTTTATTATTTTATTTAGTTAGCGACGTCAACGCGATAACGCGTGATCGGCCGTTTGGTGAGAACTCGCATCGCGCGATATCGCGTGATTGGCAATGAACGTGTTAATAGGTGTTTGCTAAGGGAACTCCTATGATGAGGATTATGAAATAAGGATGAATCTTTAATATCTCCTGTCACTGTCTTTTTATCATCTCCAAAATGAAGCTTTTGGTTGTTCTTTTGACTGTTAAATGAAATATAGTCTCAATCGAATTTTATTCCCAAAAAAAGGCAGATGGAGAACCTCCTTTATTCCCAAATTTTGGAAATAGTTAAGAATCCAGACCCACCTTAAGTATAAATAGAAGATAAGCCTCATGGCTACTAATGAATCTGAAGTCATTAAACATACACGAATGGAGACTATAGCTGCATAATCAGTGTAAAATACCGAAGATTGAAACCCTTCGATATGGTATAAAACCATGCCTCTTTTTAGATCGCACAAGTCGTCAATCAGAACACTATATACAGGCAACCCTCGCATAACGCGGTACTTATACAACGCGGTTTCGATATAACGCGGTTTAACAATTGTGGAGTCCCTTGTTCAACGTAGTTTCGATATAACGCGGTCTACAATTTCTAGTAACTCTTTATTTATTTTTATTTTTTTTATCTATTTTTCACCGCGGGACTTAAAAATCAAATTTTATCTTCGTTAAATTTGTGTCTGCCCGTATCGGGCAAGTAGTTGTAAGTATCGAATTTAGTTTTATTGTATCACTGAATAAGGTACTGTACAGAGGCTTCTGCAGTCTGTGTCATTCTCAACAAATAGTGCAATTAGAGACAGATGGAATAAAAATGGCGCTAACTAATAAATCACATGTCCCCTCTCCCAGAAACTATGCTGTGTAGACTTAAGCAAAAGCATGTTGCCCTGAAACACAGTATCTCACTAAAAACTATTGTCTAATTTTTCAATTATGAAATAAGTGTTTGTTTTATTGCATTTGAAATTCTCGATGTCATTATGAGAGATCACAAAGGCTAACTTAAAATAAAAGACTACCAAGAATTGAAACATGCATGTGTGAGTTCGCCTGCCTAGAAGCCATAAAATTCAACCAAGAGTTGAAACGCTTGTGTGAGTTGAACCAGTCAGTAATGAGAAGCTTAATCGGAATGATAAATGACACCCTGTTGCGAATGTGTTAAAACTAATAGTGAATGTTGTTATGACAGTTTCAGATGTTATGGAATTCGATTGAAGAGAATTAGCATTTCAACTTAACACTTGTCGGTTGCATTTGTCTTTGGGGAGCGCGATCTTTTGTTAATACCCACCAATCATATGCACGTCTTTATAGCTGCTGTCTTGTGTAAAACAAAATTCAGCTTGTACGTATTGTAACAATTAAAAAAAAAATTGAATAATTTATAAGCGTATAAAAGGATATCACCTGTAAATCGTTGACAAGCCAGCAAAATTCTCAGACGTGCCACCTTTGGTACGAGTGCCAAAGGTTCGCCATCTAGGGTTTACTGTATAAAGTGTTTATTGTTGAAAATTGTCTTCGTTTTCTGCCAGGAAAGCGCATTTAAAATCATGAGTGTGTTATTCTCAAGCTGAGCAGTTTATTTTCTGGTGAGTTACATGCACATGTAATGCTTTTTTTTATGTAAAAGCTTATTTTTATTATAATGGCCACTAAAACTGCAACGAAAGGGGGGGGGGGGAAACAACATCGAAGATGAAATTCAATTCTCTCGAAGAAAAAATTAAAATCTTGGATCGGTTGAAAATTGGATAAAAATCAGGAATTGTTGCAAGGACACTGAACATTTAAATGAATTAACAATTCGAACAATCAAACAAAATGAACATAAAATCCAAGAAAGTATTATTGCTGGATCAACGGTAAGTGCAAAGCGCATTGCTCGTGTTCGCGATATTCTAATAGAAAAATGGAGAAATCTCTAATGATTTGGATAGATTGCACCAAAAGAAAATTCCTTTGGATGGACACCTTATTAAGCAAAAAGTTCTCAGAGTTTATAAACATTTAAAAGAACTCCATGAAGATTCTTCAGAAGAAATCTCTCAGCATGGATTTTGTGCCAGTAAGGGTTGGTTCGAAAACTTTAAAAAGCGGTTTTCTTTGTATAATCTTTAAATCCAGGGAGAATCAGCATCAGCAGGCGTTGAAGCTGCCCAGAAATACCCAGAAGAACTTTTAAAAATCATTAAAGAAGGTGATTACGGTGTAGACCAGGTGTTCAATGCAGATCAATCTGGGTTATATTGGAAAAAAATGCCAAAACGCACCTATATTTCGAAAAATGAAAGATGAGCTCCTGGATTCAAAGTTTCCAAAGATAGAATTACTCTACTGTTTTGTAGTAATGCATCAGGTGATTACATGACAAAACCAATGTTTATTAACCGATCCGCAAATCCTCTTGCGATAAAAAGGCTCGACAAATCCACCCTACCTGTTTATTGGCGGGCCAACAAAAAGGCATGGGTTACAGCTAGCATGTTTGAAAATTGGTTTTTCAAGTGTTTTGTACCCAATGTAGAAAGCTACACAAAGAAAAAGAATATGGACTTCAAAATTCTACTAATTTTAGATAACACACCAGGTCAACCAACAAATTTAAGCCATCCTAATATTAAAATAACTTTTTTGCCGCCTAATACTACTTCACTTATTCAACCACTCAACAAAAGAATAATATCAACATTTAAGTCATATTATATTCGGCGAACATTTCAATTAATTTTGGAAAAAATGGAATCTAATCCAAACATGACACTGCCCCAAGCGTGGAAAGAGTTTTCAACATTGAATTGTGTAAAAATTATTTCTCTGTCCATTAAGGAATTATAACCCTCTACGCTGAATGATTGCTGGAAAAAAATATGTCCTGAAGCCGTTCTGGAACAAAATTTCGTACCTCCAGTGGATGCCGAGCTACGTCGTATAATAAACGTCGTATAAAACTACGTCGCACACATTTTTGGTGGAGAGGGCTTTTGCGATATGGTCGAAAACGAAATATGAATTAATTGATGGAGAAACAGATTTAAATGAGGCGGAACTGGTACAATTAATAGATGGCTTAGAACCAAATGCGGGGAAAGTTCTGCCGAAGAATCTGATTGTGATGAATCCGTTAAAGAATTCAGTTTAAAGAAATTAGCAGAAGGATTGGACTTGGAAAGAAAGTTAGGAAGTTATTTTATGGATAATGATCCCTCAATGGAGCGCTCGGGAAAATTCACGAGACAATTGATTATTTGTTTAGCGCCATATTATGAACTTAATAAAAAATTGTAGCACAGTGGAAACCCAAGTTTTATTACTGAATTCTTGATAACTAATGTAGCCGATGTATGCAATGAGAATTATACAAATGATGTCCAAGAGATTTCAAGTGGTGACGACCTCCAGCCACTTAAAAAACATCTACGAAATGTTATTTCTGAAGACAGTGATGACGATTAAAATATGCGCTTTATTTTATTGTATCTAAAACATTTATGCATTATGTGCAATGAAATTTATGTACAATTTGTAATTTTTATAATTTTATACTACGTATTTCTCTCATAGTTTATGTTTTCTTAACTTACATGAATTACCTGAATTAAATAAAAATATTGTTTTTGTTGGATATGTTATTGTTGTTTATATAATTAAAAAAAAAAAAAAAGATTTCGGAACCTAACCTTACTTTTTCTATGTGATCTAAGTCTCGTATAACGCAATTTATATAACGCGGCACATCTATGAAACCTAACATCCGCGTTATACGAGGGTTACCTGTATATATACAGGGTGTTCGGGATAAATTTGACAGTTTCGTAAGGAAAAAGAAAATCTTCTTTGTATCTATTAAATTTAATGAATTGACAAAAAAACATTACAGGCAGAGTTAATTACAATACTATCAACAAGATTTACTCAAAATAACCACCATTAGCATCGATCACAGCTTCAATTCTGCTTCGGAACCTCGAACAAGCTGATGCTACAGTCTCCCTGGGAAGGGCCGCAAAAACTGTTTTAATTTTATCCATTAACTGGGCTTTTGTATTACTGGAAGTGCGATTGGTGTCTTTTTCAACTGCGCCCCATACAAAATAATCCATGGGGTTAAGGTCTGGGGAGTTTGGAGGCCAAACATTTGGACTGGTGAAGTCGTAGAAATTTTCAGACAACCATTTTTGACTTTTCCCAGAGGTGTGGCAAGGGGCCGAATCCTGCTGCCATACATACGGCCTACCATTGGCTACCCTTGTTATCCAGGGCTTGACTACAGTTAGCAACTCCACGAACAAAGCCCGAATTCCAATGCCAGGGTTCTTCAACACCTGTTCCTGCAGATTTGCGAGGAATTCTGCTGTACGAGCGCAATCAGATCGTCTGCTAGGGATCTTTCTTCTTGCTACATCCTCGTAGTCACCATTGCAAGTCTCTAGTTCATGCCTGATTGTTTTTACTGTATTCAGGGAGCATTGGGCAGCAGTCGTAATATCCTTATTTTGATGGCGGGCACGAATCATCATGATACAAGTTATTCTCTTCCATGATTCAGGTGGGTTCCAGCTATCCATCCTTTCTGACATCTTGTATATGAATGAAGAAGGGTCCAAACTTTTAAATGAAGAGAAGTGTGTGTTAATACATGTAACTTACGGAAAAATATAATTAATTATAAATATGTCAAATTTATCCCGAACACCCTGTATATATATATATATATATATATATAAATTTGGAAGAACGATGGTACATTGCGTCCTTCGATTGGAATAGGCCTAAGTTCGATTCTCGTCGCGACGGGAGGAATCTTTATCTGGTCGATTTCAATCGAAGGTGAGTTAGCCGATCTCATACGGATGTAGCAGATTTAACTCGAGTTTTTCATCCCGGATCCATACAAATCGGCGCTTCAGAACACACGCAATTTAGAGACAAAAATTACTAGCTGTGGTGGTGTTGGAGGTGGGCAGTAGATGGCGTTGATGGAGATGATTAGTAGTAGAGGTTAGGTGTAGAGACAGTTGTAGATGTCCTCCTGCGATGAGTCTTCGGACTCCTTGATGGTATCAGGAATAATAATAATAATAATAATAATAATAATTTTTTTTTTTACATATTGAGTGACGTTACAATAAAGATTATACAGAATTTTTGAATATAAACTATACATATTAATAATAATAATAACAATAATAATTTATTTATTTATTTTTTTTTATTATTTTTTTTATGTCTCAGATAAATTGCATACATAGATGCTGTAATAATTATATATATATATATATATATATATATATATATATATATATATATATATATATAATATTTATAACATGTTACAATTGTGATTAACAGATACTTGCAAGTTAATAATTTTCTTCCTCGAAGCTTAGCAGAGCTTATCTGAGGAAGATAATAGGTGATAGATGGTGGTGGTTTCATGGTTATGTTCCTGTAATGGTCACAAGCCAGGTATTGATTTTAATGTCTGATGGTACATGCTTCGAAGACTTCAACTGCTATTACAGTTTAACTTTTTTTTTTCTTCTTTTTTTTTGTGCAAATAGGGTTGGATTTAGACATGGTGTGGTTGTTTCTTTGTGTTTTTGTAGTGATGGTTTTTGAGAGGGGGTTTGTCATAGGTTTGTGTGTGTGTGTGTGTGTGTGTGTGTGTGTGTGTGTGTGTGTGTGTGTGTGTGTGTGTGTGTGTGTGTGTGTGTGTGTGTGTGTGTGTGTGTGTGTGTGTGTGTGTGTGTGTGTGTGTGTGTGCGTGCGTGCATGCGTGCGTGCGTGTGTGGGCTGAGAAACAGAAATTGCTCTAATTTTCATTCTCGCTATAATATTTATACAGCGCCTGTTTCGGCTCTCTGTATGTTCCTAAGTTTCTGTTGTCGAACGGCAGTTTGTTTATCATGTCAGGTACGTAGAAGTTTCGGGTGGCTTTCCCGTAGTGATTATTGTACTTATATGTTATGTAGTTTGTTGACTGTGGTCTTGATATTTGATATGTTGTTCTGGTTACTCTATATGTTGGGCTGCAGTAGTGTTTTAACATGACTGTGAAGTGGCACAAGTGTTTCACCTTAAATATTTTGTGTTTTGTCCGTGCTTCCTGCATAAGAGTGGGTTGTTCCCAGAATACCACTTTTACCATTTTATCTTGCAACCATTGTAGCCTGTTAAGTCTATAGTCTGCGCAGAATGCGTATGATGTGATTGTGTATCTTAAAATGTTTTCACATAATGCTTTATAGATTAGTATTTTTATGTGGGTTGGGGCAATGTCTTTTAATCTGTATAGTTTGCTTGCTATTATCCTAAGCTTGGTATGTAGGTAGTTTGTATGGCTATTCCAACTTTGATCAGCATCGAAGTGAAGTCCAAGATAGTGTGTTGTTTTCACCTGAGATATTTAGTTTCCATTGGCAGGGTTTGGGGGTTTTTGAATACCATTAGCTTAGTTTTCCTTGGGTTTATATATATGGCGTTTTCAGTTAACCAGTTAGTGATTTGATTGATGTCGTGTTGCATATTTGTGTAAGCGATATATGCATTGTTGTTTGTTGTGAATGGATACTATGGGCGTGTCATCTGCATACTGGAAGATTTTACTTTTTAGGGGGAGTTGGCTTATGTCGTGTGTGTATATGTTAAACAGAATGGGAGATAGGACGGCTCCTTGTGGTACTCCACAGGTTACATGTACCTCTTTGCTGTATGCTGATCCTATACGTGTGGTGTGCTTTCTGTTTTTCATGTATGCTTTAAACCACTGGAGTAGACGACCTCCAATTCCTATATGGGTTAGTTTCGTTAACAAGGTTTTGTATGTTAGTGTGTCAAATGCTCTTGTTAGGTCAATGAATACCACTAATGTTATTCTGTTTTTATCCAATGCAGCGCTTATTAGGTCTGTGAAATCTTCCAGGAGTGTTGCCGTTCCTTTATTTTTTTGAAAGCCATATTGTGTTTGGGGTATGATTTGAAATTTTTCAACGTATGTGGAGAGATTCTGATGCACGATGCGCTCCATGATTTGGTTGATTACAGACAGCGTAGCGATGGGTCTGTAATTACTTATAGTGTTTCTTTTTCCCTGTTTGTGTATGGTGTGATTAATGCAGTCTTCAGTGTTTCAGGTATGTGTCCCGTTTCGAAGATTTTATTTAACAGTTTTTGAATAACTGGAAGTAGGTTGGTTGAGTGTTTCTTGATGTCTTTTGGTCTGATTCCGTCTATCCCCGGTCCTTTGTTAGGGTTAATTTGTTGAATTGCCAGTGATAAGTCTTCTTTTGTTAGTGTGGGGAACCATATTGACTGGGTTGCTCGTGGACCTAGTGGAGAATGTTCGTTTTTGTGAGGAAAGGTTGTTTCTTGTAGCTTTTGGACAGAGTTCACGAAGTGCTGACTAAATTTGTTTGCCAATTGTTTGAGGGATTTGGGGTCGCAGGCAAAGCTGTGTTTTATTGTTTCTGAGGCAGTGGTTCTGTGTATATTGTCCAGCATTTCATTAATCAGGTGCCAGGTTTATTTTATGTCATTCTGAGCTGTTATTAATTTGTTGCTGTAATAGTTTCTTTTTGCCGTTCTTATCTGTGATGTTAGGAGATTCCGTTTTCTTTTGTATTATTCAGCTTTTAAAGCGATATTGTTCGGCGACTTAAGTTGTTTCCATAGGGCATCTTTTCTTTGTATGTCTGTTAGTATGTTGCCTGTTATCCATGGATTTTGTTTCGTTTGGGGACGGAATTTCATTTTTGTTAATGCTTTGTTATATATTTTGTTAAATGCAAGTTTAAGCAGATTCTAAAGATGCTATCTCATCCAGTCTGTTTTTCTGATTTCATCGTTTACTATTGTTTCGTTTAGAATGCTATAATACTGTTTTGTAGTCTCAGTGATTTTTATGGGTTCTGGTTCAGTGTATAACTGTAATGCTATGAAATAATGATCTGCCAGTTTGCATGTTATGACGGCTGCTGTGTGGCTGTTTGGAGGGGCCCTTATATTTATATGATCGATGCAGGATGAGGTTGTTTTGTTTCCGACTATCTCTTCTCGTGTATACGATTGTATGGATGGGGTTATGTTATATGCCGATAATAGGTCAAGGTATTGTTCTGTGTTGTTATTTATGTTCCTAATGTTTATATTAATGTCTCCTATTATCATCAAGTATTCTGAGGTGCCTACTTCCGTGGTAAAAAGCCATTTGTTTAGTTCTTCTGGGAATTTTGTGGTGCTTAAGTTGGGTGGTCTGTATATTGCGTTTAATATCAGGGAGTTTTCTTGTTTGGTGTTTTTTATTTCGATGCATATGTTTTCTGCGTATTCTAATTTATAGTTTGTTTCTGTTACTTCTAGTTTATGTTTGGTAAATATTATTATACCACCGTCTGGTTTTGTTTATCTGCAGTGTTTGTGTTGTTGGAAGTATGGCATTTGGTAGGTGGATTCCTCTTCGTTTGTCGTGGATACTTCTGTCAGTATTAAAATGTCTATGTCGTCTATATCTTCCTTCAGATAAGCTTGCAGAGTCAGCCAGTATTTTTGAATGCGTCTGATGTTGATGTAGAGAATAGTCCTTTTTTGGGGATTGTCAGTTGTTTCCATTCTGTTATTGATTTCAGAATCTGGCAATTATCATATTCTGGGGTGATTACATCTGCTTGATGGTCTGCATTCATGTTGGTTGGTGTGCTGTTCCTTCTTTACGAGTTGTCCATATTCCTTTCAATGTGGCAGCCTGTTGAGGTCGTCTACGGATTTTATTTCGATTGGTTTTACATCTTGTGTCTTTCTTAGGAATATTTTGCTGTCTCTTATCCATATAAACTGGTAATTGTTTTCTGTTTTTACCTTCTTTGCTTGGTAGAATACTTTCTGGTAATATGGCGTTAAGTATTCGGACAAGTATATTGGGGTATTGTCGTGGTCTCCTTTCAGATCCTTGACTACTGGTTTTTTAATCTTGCTAGCTTTTATGAGTGTAGTTTTTGTTGGGCTGTTGGTGAGACGCACTACGACGGGAGAAGGACGGGTATTATTTTCTCTTTTCCTTTTTTGTGGTAACCGATACACTGGCTGGATGTCTCTTGATTCAATGGGAGAGCCAATTTTTTGGCTTAGTTGTATTACGGTGTCTCTTAGATGTTCCGTAGCTGTTTCTGGGAGACCATTTATGAGGAGATCATTTTTGTGCTACTGTTGGTTTGAGAGTTCGTACTGTTGCTTTAAAGAGTTTTGTTCTTGCCGTAGTTCCGTTGTCTCTTTTATTAGATTATGCTCTCTTTCCGTTAGCTCTTTAACGCAGTTTTTAATTTCTCTTACGGTCTGTAATACACCTTCTACCGAGTTATTATTAAATTTAATAAATTCCTCATATTGGTTGAATTTTTCTGTAATTTGTGCGGTATGTTTTTTAAATAGTTCTCCAACAAAATCGATTAAACTGTCTTTTAGGTTTTGTAATCTATTTTCAAGTAAGGCATTTAAAGATGGCTCACCTGGGTTTCCATTGTTGTTTTCTTTGTTTTTAATTCCCTCTGTTGTTGTTGATAACTGTTTACTGCCTGCGGTTATTTTCTGCATGTGCTGTTTTCCGCCTGCGGTCGAAGGAGGAATTCCTTTGTTGTCTCTGCAATGGGGACACTTCCACTCGTCACGATTCTTGTTTGATTTTCTCTGCCAAGCAGACTCAGACAATCCTGAACATACAAAATTCATGTTTCTCTGGCAGTTCCTACATGTGTTGTGGTTTTCTTCGCCCGTTAGGTCTTCTTGGCATTTGTAGCACTTCATATTCATGCATATTCATGCTTGACGATCATGCTGTAATTTCTAATATGGCGACTTGCTTTGTTCTCTCCTGGCATAGTTGACCAGCCTATACTTCGAACTTTGAACACTTATATTTTACTTATTACTTAACAGATACTTACATTTTTTAAATCAGTATGTTCGTCTCGAGGAACAGAATTCACTGGTGTACTTTAAATTTTAATTCACAAGAAAATATCTACTTTGCAACTTGAAATATGAGAGCATCGAATTAGCGTGCTTACGACCGCTTGCTACTAAAGCGCCTTCTATCATATATTCTATCATAATAATAATAATATAATATAATATAACATACATACTATAATAATAGAAAAAAAATAATAATAATAATAATAATTTTTTCCCAACTAGCAGTATGATAAGTTTTAGGAACATAACAGTTTTAAACTTCCTTAACTTTTAGTGTTTCATAATTCCTTTAGGTGGGTGTCAGGCTCCATCTACTCTAATAATATAATTAAAGCATAGAACTTTCTTTTGCTGATTGGGGAAACTTTTCTAATCCTATATTCAATCAGTTTCAGAGTGAATAGATCTTTGAGAATGGCAAAAAGGATTTTTTACCAGAAAACTCGGATTTTCATTCCATAAACTTAACAAAATCGACCCTTTATATCAAACTATTTCTGACTGATATATAGCGTTAGGAAGAATAAGTTTTAAAAGAGGTAAACCGTGAGTAGACATATCGGTACACAATAAACAACGGAAAAAACTCACGTAGAAAGATTATTTATTAGTATAATTTTCGCCTGTGTGTCACAGGCATCCTCAGTACATTAAGCTCAAAATTAAACACTGACTGACAATTCCAAAGAGCGCCACCTAAGTAGCTGGTGTAAGATAACTAAAAATGTCAATAACTTTCCTAAATAAAAAAAATTAATATAATAAAAAGTTAGGAAAGATTAGCTGATTTGTAAAGTACAATCTCCCATAAAGGGGACAGACATAAGCCGTCGGATCTGTTTAAGTTAGCAGAATGAAGTAGAGTTTCACAAAAAAAAAAAAAAATCAGCTAACGCCTTTTTATTCCCGTATATACAGGAGTAGGCGAGGCCATTTAGCCCTATCTAACTTTTGGAGACTGAGTGGGCAGTTCAATCTCCACTGGTACCCAATCAGAGACAGATGGCCCAAGGCTATCACTAATTAAGCGGTACGCAGTGAAGAGAGACGGCTCAAATGTGCCGCCATCTCGTGGTCTCTAACGCTAACACAATATATTTAATGTCTGAAATAATGTGGGTTCTACGGTCGATTTTCTTGAGTTTACAGGACGAAAAACCCGAGTTTCCGGGAGGAAAAACCTGCTTGCCCGTGCCAGAGATCGACTAACTCGGGAACCGGTCGAAAAAAGGCTTAGAAAAATTTCTTCTAGTCGCCGACTAGACTCGAAACCAAGACTTCCTTCGTGCGGCCTAGCGCGGTGGTATGCAAACGCCACATCCACTGAGCTACACAGGCTCTGTAGAGTTTCACATGTTTCTTTATAAAGGCGTTCCATGAGAAACTGACTTTTGTGAAGAACTCTTGTCTTTCTCCAATGAACTCTGTGTCTAGTGAAGATGGCATTTTCAGAAAGTCCAGACTTTTCAGGTTTAAAGTATTCAATATAAGATTGGTGTTCTTCTAGCCGAATAGAGGCAGATCTTCCCGTTTGTCCGAAATAAGATAATCCACAAGAACACGGAATCTGGTAGACACCTGGATGATTAAGATGTGGAAGCTTGTCCTTAGTAGAAGTGAGAAAGGTGGAGATTTTTCTAAACGGTCGAAAGGCAACAAAAATATTCAGTGGTTTTAAAACTTTTGCTATACGTTCACTGATGCCTTGTACATAAGGGATAGTAATGCGCGTTATTTCCTCTGTGTTTGAAGAGGAAGACATATTAAAACTACTCAAAGTTCTTTCAATGAAGCAATTCTTATAACCATTAGATAGAAAGGAAGAAGTTATGTATTGTAGTTCTTTCTGTAAAAGATCGTCTGTAGAACAAAAGGAGTGGGCCCGATGAACCAGTAGTGTTTTAATAGTTCCTGCCTTTTGACTGGGATGGTGATGAGATTCCGCATGGATATAATGGCCTGTATGAGTCTTCTTTCTATAAACTGAGAAATGTAGGTTACCATCGTTTTGGCGAAGAATTAGAAGATCTAAAAAGGCTAACTGCTTATTTGATTCTATTTCTAGGGTAAACTTGATCCTAGGATGAAATGCGTTTAACTTAGCGAGAAATTGTTGATGTTCATCAGAAGAGCCATTCCATACAGAATTATTATTATTATTATTATTATTATTATTATTATTATTATTATTATTATTATTATTATTATTATTAATTATCACTCGAGTTTATATAATTACATGAGAATCCAACCTACACAGCCTACCAATATAAAACACTAACTCTTCAAATCCTTAAGAACAAAATTAGAAATCATTTAAAAACTATACAATGGAGATCACAAACATAGGCGAACATATCCAGTCAGACAATATAAACCTCAAGGTCTTTGACTCATTGAAGAAATTTTCAGACAACGTTTCCACCAACAGATATGGGCCAGCTATCTCTGATTGGCTACCGGTGGAGATTGAACTGCCCACTCAGTCTCCAAAAGTTAGATAGGGTATAAAGGCCTCGCCTACTCCCTATTAGGAAATAAAAGGCGCTAGTTGATTTTTTTTTATTTCCACCAATACCAACTTCACTATCGTACACACAAACATAAGATGTATAAAAAACACTGCCTTACATTGCTAACACTTCTCAATTACACCATGACAAACATAGATGCGCGAATACTGACCGAAGTTGCAATAAACGACACAGAAATTTACGCATACCACATTAATAATTACCAAACTATTTTGGTAATTATTAATTGAGACACTGGCACAACAACTAAAAACTGCAATAATTACGCCTACAAACATGGTAAAAGAAACGATATTCAGAACTACAGACCAATAGCTACCCTACTAGTCATTTCAAAAATTCTAGAAAAAATAACACACACTAGACTTCAGATCTATTTACAGAAGTACAACATCGTCTCAGAAAACCAATGCTGCTTTCAGAAAAACAAAAAGCACAATTACTTTATTAGAAGATAACCACCGACACAATAAACAATATACCCCGTCCTTATACGGCTTGATTTAACTAAAGCATTTGATACACTTGAACATGGCATACTACTCACCAAGCTATACTCAATAGGTATAAGAGGAACACTGCATACATAGTTCAGGAACTACCTCTCAAACAGAACACAAGTAACAAAAATAGGTACATGTCACAGCCGGGGTATACAAATAAAACACGGTGTTCCTCAAGGCGCCATATTATCACCCGTTCTATTCAACATATACATTAACGATGTTCATAACATGACCATAAAAAGTCAAATATGTCAGTACGCAGATGACAGCGCACTACTAGCAATCAACACGGCTTTCTCCAAAGCACAACAAGACCTAATTGAAATCACAACATACTTCTACCAAAACGCAATTCTAATCAACGGCACCAAAACACAGATGTTGATAATACAAAACACAAGAATCATGCGCCCCGCACCACTATCGATACACTGACACACACATACCGCTGCATTAACAACAAAAATACCTGCCAATACCCCGAAATCAAACCTATAACACATGCAAAATACCTTGGTCTCTACATAGATTGCGACCTTAAATGGGCAAACATATAGAATACCCTGTGCTTTTTTTTTCTGGCGGTACGCAACGGTACGCCGTATCGGCACCTTTTTCTTAAGTTTTTAAAAATTTGCGATTTATTGACAGTAAAATGTATTATAAATATTCCGGTAGATAGTACTCTGTTCACGAATTGAATTTTCAGTTTTGATTACTCCTGTTGTATGCAACCGGAAACAGGAAGTTGTGTTCACTTCCGATTGCTCTTCCAATATCAGTTTATCAGTTCTATATTCACTCTGCAACAGGCAGGTGTTCACGTGAGCTTTGAATTAATCTAAGTCAAATCAGTGCAATCATTGTTCAAAATGAGTAAAATAAGTAGTTACTTTATTCCAATGAGTAAAAATAGGAAGGCTGAAGAAGCAGAAATTGTTGAATCTACTTATGATCCTGTCAAACAGAAAACTAGCACTGAAAATACACTTGTGAAGAGGATCACGAAACCAAGACCGAAGATCCACGTGGTCAAAAGGAAAAAGATTCTGATAATGATTGGCCCCAGTATTGGACTCTTTTGCAGAAAAATGAGAGAGAAACGAGTGGCTGTATTTCAAGAATAAAATGTTGGGCTGTAAAGTGTGTCGTGATTTCAGAAGTCTTGAAAATAGACATTTGGTACGAAAATTTCAGCGCAGTGGGCAAATAGTACAATCAGTCATTTTGGAGAATCTCGCAAACAACAGATAATGTCATTAAGAAAAAAGATTTACAGTCATAAGGAGAGTGCAGAGCACAAAGCGTGCCAACAAAGCGAGACGGCGAGAGTACATCGGAGGATATGCTAAAAGTGTAGAAGTTGCTGTAATAACATCTTCATGGTGAGTACCGGCATCTTTTTTTGCCGAAAAAAAGCACTGAGAATACCTACATACCAAACTCCGGATCATCGCAGCAAAACTCTTCCAAGTAAAAGACATTATTCCATCCAATATAAAAAAAAAAAACTTCTATATCACGGTATCTGCGAATCCCTACTGAGATACAATATAGCAGTCTATGTAAACACATCAAACAGCCACCTAACAAAATTAGAAACATTACATAGGAAAATTGTGTCAACAGTGATTTGGACACCTTACACGCAATAACCAGCATATGGCGACACACAGAATCCTGAGCATAAAAAAGCCTGAAACACTACATGAGATTAACAAGGAATTACTTCAACATCAACTATCGAAACAACAGAGACACATATCGTATAACACGACCTACAACAACTCTCTACATCACTACACTCTTCGACAACTCAGACGGCACTTTTGTGAGATCACATCAGATACCCACGCAACTCAACACCCTACCAAGAAATTTAAAACACATAGATAACTACAAAACATTAAAACACGAACTCTGCAAAATATACCAACAAAGTTAATATACCATTAACACTAATATACACATCACAAATCACCAGCACCAAATGCCTACATCCCCATATATAAACAGTAACAACAACATAAATAGCGAAGGCTAAATCCCACTCTCTTCATAAACGCTTACCCAAGCTTCATAGTAGGTGGGATTAATTCGACTCACTCATCTACACGTAATCCTTATAATCAAAGAATGCAGATTATGTAACAAAACAGTCAGTAAAGTGTATGAAAATAATGAAGATATTATTATTATGATTATTCCTGACACCTCCAAGGAGTCCGAAGACTCATCGCCAGAGGATACCTACAACTGCCTCAACCACTACATCGAACTTCTACTACGAATCATTTCCATCAACACCATTTATCGCCCTTCCTTATTATTTCAAAATTCCTTATTTAATATTGATATTAATAAAAATGTCTATATGTAAATATGCTGTATAATAATAAGCTCTGATATTGATATTGAAAAAAAATGTACATTTATATTTCAAAAAATCACTGTACTCTACATTTGTATTGAATATATGTAAATACTCTGAATGATGATAAAAAAATAATTGTTATTACAGCAAAAAAGGTATTCACATAATTGATACACAGTCAAAACAAGATATCATATACATAAAAATTTGACTGGTGATACAGAACAATTCAGATCCTAAACAAGAATCTAAGAATAGTACGTGAGGTATCGTCGAAAAATATGGACTCCAAGTAATGCCGTTTTTTGTAGGACATATGAGGTCACTTCGTTTATGTTTAATTGCTGTAATGCACAGATAACTATTGGGATGACTTTGGTGTGTTTAAGCCACAGTCCGAAAACTGCGATTGCCAGATCTCGATATTTAGTATTTTTTTTCCAGTTCTTTGTTGTTAAAGTTGTTATCACAGGGTATTGTGATATCAAAAATCCAAACCTGTCGATGTTCGATAATTGTGATGTCAGGTCTATTGTGTTCCAAATACCGATCAATCTGTATTCTAAAGTCCCAGAGAAATTTTGCTGTTTCGTTTTCCAATACAGTCTCTATTTCATGTTGCCACCGGTTATCAGAAGTAGGAGAGGCATATTTTTTGCATACATGCCAATGAATTATTTTGGCCACATCATCATGGTGGTATTTATAGTCAGTTTGAGCTATTTTGCTGAAGGCACTGACTAACTGACTTTTGCTGTTATTATTAATGTTCAAAATTTTTGCTTCATTGCATTAATTTCTGATGCCTGTTCTTGAGCTGATAGAATATATCCTTCTCTTTCATTTTTAATTTCTTTTTAACGTATCTGTATTGTAGTCATTGCCACGTTTTATTCACGTCAAAGTATCTCGAAGAAATTGGTCATGCTAAGGTTTATTTTTCATAGCACATATCGGTTATTTTGTTGTTCCTTTTTGTAATCGGATCTGTTGCTTTTAGAAGGTCCTCTTGTGTAACTGCTTGAAGCATTGGCTAAGAGCTATTGTCGATGTAACTTCTTAAACTAATTTTTTCTTCTTCCACAACCTATCTCACTTGCAGCAGACCTGTCCACCTATTCTCCTCGGTAGATACAACTGGTCAACATCGCTTCGTGGATGTAATGCATGATGCATAGTCATTACTTTAGAGTTTGGCGGTCCAGTTTATCCAGGTCTTCTTTTGTCCAATATATTATGCTAGCTGTGTATCAAATCACTGATATAGCCCAAAAATTCATTCTTTGCTCTAATTGCGTTTAATCCGTTTAGTTTTGTTTTCAGAATAATTATAACTCTTTTGATGTATTCTGATGCTGCCTGTTGTTTAACTTTCGAGTGGAGATTATCATTGGCTTCTAATATTCCTAGGTATTTATTGTGTTCGTCAGCTGAAATTGCTTTTATATATTTCTCTTAATCAAAATTAAAACTGCTAGTGTCATTAATTTTTTCTTCGTTTAATTAAACCAAATACCATTTTGATATCATGATTGAAAATACGAACTGTGCTCAATAAACAGTCTATTTGCTGGTCCGATTTTCCATATAACTTCAAGTCATCCATATACAACAGATGGAAAATTTTAATGTTATATTTAGGAATTTCATATCCAAGTTTTGTTTCTTCAGAATCACAGATAAAGGTATCAAAGAAATGTTAAATAGCAAGGAACCACCTTGGAAAATTTCACGTTTAATGCTGATAATCTCTAAATCGTTCATTATTCACTATTAAAGTTTTTTTCCATGATTTCATAGCAGCAGCCAGAAACGATCATATTTCTTTGCTAAATTTAAATATTTTTAGTGCTTTCAGGATCCAGTGTGGGAGGGAATGGAATGCTTTCTTGTAGTCTATTCATGCCATGTTTAAGATAGTTTGTCCTCTTTTTGAATTTCTTAGAATCACTTTATTAATAAGGATCTGGTCTTTTGTTCCTCTAGATTTTTTAAAATTGTCTTTTTGTTCAATCGGATAAATCTGATTATCTGGTAAGTAGTGGTTATGGAATTTGCTATGATTAACGTGAACAGCTTAAGCATAGTTGGTAGGCATGTAATTGGACGATAGTTACTTGGGTCTGCACCCTTATCCTTACCTTTCATGAAGAGAAAAGTGCGCCCAGATATCATCCAGTCTTCCATTGAGCCTGAATACAAGAAATAATTAATTTGTTCTGCTAGTCGATCATGTAGACTGGATAGATGTTTTAATCAAAATGAATGTAGTTCGTCTTTGACAGGTGCAGGCAGTTTTTTAATTTTCATGCTTGAGCAATGATCATTTCTTTAGTGATAATGACATTTCGTGATTGTTTTTGTTTCATTTCAGTTTCTGTTTGATTCTATTTCCTTAATTCATGAGGCGTCTTCATTGTGTTCATTAGAATTATCCCAGATTGACCTCGAAATTTGAGTGTTTCTTCTTTTCCTGGTGAATAATGTTTTGCATTTGTATTTCTCTGGAGAGATTAAATGTAATGACGTTTGTTCTGTCGAAATTGCTTTTTTGTACATATTGGTTTATTCTTGCTTCAAATCTTTTAATTTTCACAGAAAACTAAAAGATATGAAAATAAAACCAAAAATATTAAATATACATATCACAAATCACTAGCATCCAATGCCTACACCCTATACATAAACAGTAGCAACAATATAAAATGAAGGCTAAATCCCACTATTTTCATAAAAGCTAAGCCATGCTTCAAAGAAGGTGGGATTAACCTGCCTCACTCATCTGCAAGTAACCTTATAAACAAATGCAGAAATTTGTTTGTATAATCACACTTTCTCAAAGTTTGAAAAAAAAAATTATAAAAATTCTGTATAATCTTCATTGTTAATATTAGAAGAACATGTGTTGTAAATACATAATATAAAGGCAAATAAGAATTATTAAAAATTCTAATTGAAATCCAATATGGAAATTGCAGAAACTTTGTGAAATTATAAGGTGCAATGTCACACAAGATGCTTATTGTATGTAGAAATATTTTAGCAAACAATAAATTGTATTATTATTATCATTATTATTATTATTATTATTATTATTATTAAAAAAATCAGCTAACGCCTATTTGTTCCCATATAGGGAGTAGGCGATGCCGTTTACCCTATCTAACGTTTGGAGACTGAGTGGGCAGTTCAATCTCCACTGGTAGCCAATCAGAGAGATAGCTGGCTCAAGGCTATCACTGATTCATCGGTACGCAGAGAAGGCGGCAAGCTAGTGCCGTCATCTCGTGGTCCCTAACCCTAACACAATATTTTTACTGTCTGAAAATAGTGTGGGTTTTTCTAGGCCCTTTTTCGACTCGGGCACCGGTCGAAAAAGGGCCTAGAAAATTTTCCTCTAGTCGGTGACTAGATTTGAACCACCAAATCCTTTCTTCGTGTGGTCAAGCACCCTAGAGTGCAGATGCCACTTCTACTGAGCTACACAGGCTCTTCTTCTTCTTCTTCTTCTTCTTCTTCTTCTTCTTCTTATTATTATTATTATTATTATTATAGGCCTGCGTAACTCAGTGGAAGTGGTGCTTGCATCCTCTGCACTTTGTTTCTTGAAGTCAGACTTTTTCTAAGCCTTTCTTTGACCGATTCCCGAGTTCGTCGATCTCTGGCACGGGCAAGCGGGTTTTTCCTCCCGGAAACGGGGTTTTAATCCAGTAAATTCAAGAAAATCGACCGTAGTACCCACATTATTTCAGACAGTAACATATCTTCTTAGGGTTCGGTACCAAGAGATGGCAGCACTTGTTTGCCAGTCTCTTCCTCGGTGGCTGCTATAATTAGTGATTGACATGGGTTAGCTATCTCTGATTGGCTACCGGTGGAGATTGAACTGCCTACTCAGTCTCCAAAAGATAGATAGGGTATAAAGTCCTCGCCTACTCCCTATAAGGGAATAAAAGGCAGCTGAATTTTTTTCATTATTACTTCATTATTAATAACATTATGTCTATATTTATGAAGACATGAACTTCTGCATTTTGAACAAAACTGGTGTTCCAAAAACTCCAGAGGAACAAAAGCCTAGTTGTTAATTGGCAAAATGATTTTTAAAAAATGAGAAAATAGGAAATGACAACTTATATATGACATGGACTGGTTACCAGAAAGAATTCCACTCTTTGTGGCAAACTTGGATTTGGAAATTTCTAGAAATGTTTGGACTGATTAAAACATCAGAAAATTCTTAACAGGCTTCATGATGATCGCGCTAGAAACCAGTTATAAATACTAGAAAGGTTAAGGAGAACTCACATACATTCTACAAAATATATCTATTCAATTCATAGGCATTAGATAAGACTCCGAATTTGACACATTGCCATTCAAGATTTCCTTATGGTGTTTCACATTTCTCATGAATCTTCGGCGCTGTGAACTATATTAACTGAAAAACAACAACAACAACAACAGTCCCCAAAGTAGCAAGGTCTTTCCTGGCATTGGGGCTTGTGTTTGTCCAATATGTTGAGAGCTATTCTGGCGGTGGACAGCAGCCAGCAGGGCCACCCATGTCAGAGAGGTCTCAACTGAGGAACAAGACTAACAGTGTTCCATCCCCCTTCTTAATCGTGAAAAGCAAGAAGAAATCCATACCGGATCAGTCGACGCTCGGGTATTGAAGGACTGCATCAGATGTTGGGGATTCTGGGTATCAGGTGACAAGTAGGCTACAGGACCCATCTCTACTTAAAAGGCAATCAGGGTAAGAAGCTAAAAAGTGACTGGAAGAAACCAAACGCAAAAAATCGACTGTAGAAAAAAACAGAGAAGTCTTGTAATGTTTTTACAGATCAACTCCAGAAAAACGAGGTTTTACAAAGCGTATGCATTTAATTTGGAAATAAAAATTCCCGAATCTGAGTAAACAGAACAAAGACTTAACCAAAATAATTTTATTTTGCATAATGAAATATTTACTGAACTTGAGTTGCAAGAGTTACGTAATCAACCATTAACTCCAGTAACAGGAAATCATCCGGAGGTTGCTATATCTAAATTTGGAATTCAACTCAGGAAGCATCAAGCTTACTAAATACCTCAGAACGTTTTGACAGAAGTACAGTGTAAAATGAAGCCAGGGATATTGGAACATATGAACTCCATAAATGAGGGTATAAGCTACTACCATTAAAAGCTTTACATAAATATAAGCTTAAACAGCTCCTCTTAGATTGTCTGATATTGTCTGATAAAAACCATCACAACAACAGTATAAAGGAAACAAATCAGCTCATATACAGCACAGCCTATATCATTACAGTGAAGCTTGGTTGCAGACCAAAAGAGCAAAAGCCAAGCATGAAACAATATGCACCATGGAAAATCCGATTGGAACGAAAAGTCAACAAACTTTGAGCTGATCTATGTTTCTTTAAAACTCTTTATAATAACAGAAAAAAAAGATTAATACATATAATTTGCCAACAAAACAATTGCCGAAGTTACAGAAGGATTAAATAAAGAACTATAGCGACTGCACAAAAAATTTAAAGACATGAAGCAAGGAAAAAGCAATATGGACGAACCATGCAATTTCGACAGAACCATCCTCAATTCTTCCTGTCTCTCCAGAGAAATACAAATGCAACAATCCTTCACCAGGAAAAGAAGAAACACTTAAATTTTGGAAGTCACTCTATGATAATCCTATTCAATAAAGAAGCCTCATGGATTAAGGAAACAGAATCAGAAATGAAATGCAAAAACAAATGCAAAATGTCATTATCACTAAATAAATGGTCATGTACAAGCTAGAAAATTAAAAATAAACTGCCTGCATCTCGCAAAGGCGAACTGTGGTTAAACTATGGATTTTGGTTAAAGCATGTAACCAATCTAACTGATCGAATTGCAGAGCAATTTAATTATTTGTTGCAGTCAGGTTCAGTTAAAGTGTGGATGATATCTGGGAGTACATTTCTCTTAATGAAAGAGAAGAATAATGGTGGGGACCCAAGTAACAAATAACATGTCTACCAACTATACTTAAGCTGTCACTGCAACTATACCAAATTCAATATACCACTACTTATCCGATAAACAGATTTATCGGATTGAACAGAAAAACAATCTTCAAAAATCTAGTAGAACAAAAAACCAGATCCTTATTAATAAAACGATTCTCAGAAATTCACAAAGACGAAAAACTAACTTAAACATTGCATGGATAGGCTATACGAAAGCAGTCGATTCCCTCCCACACTCCTTGATCCTAAAATCACTACAAATATTTGGAATTAGCAAAAACATACGTTCGATTCTGGCTGTTGCTATGAAATCATGGAAAGAAACTTTGATAGTCAACAATGAACGATTCGGAGATATTAGCATTAAACGTGGAATTTTCGAAGGTGATTCTTTGTCAACATTGCTATTCAACATTTTTTGATACCTTTGCCGATGATTTTAAAGAAAACAAAACTTGGATATGAAATTCTTAAATATAACAGTAAAATTTTCCATCTGTTGTGTATGGATGACCTCAAGTTATATGGAAAATCGGCCCATCAAATAGACTGTTCATTGAACACAGTTCGTATTTTCAGTCATGACATCAAAATGGTATTTGGTTTAGATAAATGCGTAATTTTATCAATTAAACAAGGAAATATTAATGCCACTATCAGTTTTAATTTTGATCAAGAGAAATATTTAAAAGCAATTTCAGCTGATGAACATTATAAATACCTAGGAATATTAGAAGCCACTGATATTCTCCACTCGAAAGGTTAAACAACAATTAGAGCAATGAATTCTTGTGCTACACCAGTATTCCAATACCTAGCTGGCATAGTAGATTTTACTAAAGAAGACTTCTACAAATTGTATCGCAAAAAGAGAAAATTAATTTCTATGCATCATGCTTTACATCCACCAAATGATGTTGACCGGTTTTACCTACCAAGAAGAATATTTGGACGGAGTATGCTGCAAGTGAGATAGACTGTGGAAGAAGAAAAAATAGTTTGAAAGTTACATCGACAATAGCTCTGAGCAAATTGTTCAAGCAATTACACAAGAGGACATTCTAAAAGCAGCAGGAAACAAATCCGATTACAAAAAGGAACAACAAAATAACCGACATGTGCGCTTGAAAAATGAACCTTTGCCTGGCCAAATCTTCGCGATACTGAAGTAAAAATGACGTGTAGAAGATGTGGCTGCGATATGGATATATTAAAAAAAAAAGAGAAGAATTTTTTCTAGCAGCTCAGAAACAGGCATTCCAAACTAATGCAATCAAAGCAAAAATTTTGAACATCTGTAATAACAGTAAATAAAGATTATGCGATTAGAAAGAGGAGACTGTAGAATAGCAAGATAGTTGACACTGATTATGAATATCGTTGATCAAGTAGGCAAAATAATTAATTGCATGCATTCATAAAATATGGCTTTACCACTTCTGATAACCTGTGACAGCATAAAATAGAGACATTACTGGAAATTGAAACAGAAAAAGTCTCTTGGTCTTTAGAATACAGACTGATAGGCATTTGGAACACAATAGACTTGACATCACAATTATCGAACATCGACAGTTTAGGATTTATTTGATATCGCAGTACCTGCAATAACGACGTTAACAACAAAGAACAGGAAAAAAATTTCTAAATATCGAGATCTGGCAATCGAAGTTGACTGGCTGTGGCTTGAACACATCAAAGTCATTGACATAGTTATCTATGTATTTGGTGCAATTTGAAAGAAGCTATTCAGCAATTTACAGCAATTAAACATCAAGACGTCATCCGCATATGATCTACAAAAACAACATTAATTTGAAAAGTCCATATTTTAGGATGCTATCTGAGAGATTATTAGATTTTTGGGTAAAATGTGAATTGTTTTGCATCACCAATCAAAGTGTTGTTTAAATGATATGTTGTTTTTACTGCGTATCAATTATGTGAATAAAGTAGTAAAATAGCTTTTGGAAAGTGAGTGAGCAGTTCAATCTCCACCGGTAGTCAGAGAAAGCTGGCCCGTGAGTATCACTGATTATATGCCATCACCCGATGAAGAGACCAGTAAGCAAGAGATGGCAACACCTAACTCTAACAGGATATGTTACTGTCTGACGTAATGTGGGTTCTACTGACGATTTTCTTGAGTTTACTAGGTGTAAAACCCGAGTTTCCGAAAGAAAAAAGTAGATTTCTCCCACTTACCCGTGGCAGAAATCTACTAACTCGGGAATCGTTCGCAAAACGGCTTAGAAAATGTTTCTCCAGTCGGCGACCAAATTAGGTTTAATAGACTTAAACTACAGTTTAAGTTTATCTTCGGGTGGCCTAGTGCAGGCGATGCAAGCGCGCGCGATTGAGCTCCACAGACCTATAATAATAATAATAATAATAATAATAATAAAAATGTGGAGATTGAACTGCCCACTCAGTCTCCAAAAGTTAGATAGGGCTGAAATGGCCTCGCCTACTCCCGTATATATGGGAATAAAAAGGCGTTAACTGATTTTAAAAAAAAAAGAGCCTGTGTAGCTCAGTGGATGTGGCGTTTGCACACCACCGCGCTAGGCCGCACGAAGGAAGTCTTGGTTTCGAGTCTAGTCGGCGACTAGAGGAAATTTTTCTAAGCCTTTTTTCGACCGGTTCCCGAGTTAGTCGATCTCTGGCACGGGCAAGCAGGTTTTTCCTCCCGGAAACTCGGGTTTTTCGTCCTGTAAACTCAAGAAAATCGACCGTAGAACCCACATTATTTCAGACATTAAATATATTGTGTTAGGGTTAGAGACCACGAGATGGCGGCACATTTGAGCCGTCTCTCTTCACTGCGTACCGCTTAATTATTGATAGCCTTGGGCCATCTGTCTCTGATTGGCTACCAGTGGAGATTGAACTGCCCACTCAGTCTCCAAAAGTGAGATAGGGCTAAAATGGCCTCGCCTACTCCCGTATATACGGGAATAAAAAGGCGTTAGCTGATTTTTTTTTTTTAATAATAATAATAATAATAATTGAACACAAGATGTATATTGAAGTTTATTATGAATCAAATTCAGCAGTAAGAGAATGTCAAAAGCAAATGTATGAAATTTGGAAACAGAAATTTCGTGACACAAAAGTCGATTGAAGGACTGACCATGATTTGTTTTCAGTTATGTTGAAATTTTGAAGAATTTCAAAGAGACATTGCCATTGAATCTCAGCAAGGACTTGAAGCAGCAGAAACGTCTATGGAATAAACACTTTAGACAAATTTCTAGAATTCATATAATCGAAATAATAATCAGCAGAATCACTTAATCACTAACATCACTTAGTCAAGTCTTCGACACGTGATGTTAGTAAAAAAAAATCAGCTAACGCCTTTTTATTCCCGTATACGGGGAGTAGGGGAGGCCATTTAGCCCTATCTAACTTTTGGAGACTGAGTGGTCAGTTCAATCTTCACTGGTACCAATCAGAGATAGATGGCCCAAGGCTATCACTAATTAAGCGGTACACAGTGAAGAGGGACGGCTCAAATGTGCCACCATCTCGTGGTCCGTAACCCTAACACAATATATTTAATGTCTGAAATAATGTGGGTTCTACTGTCGATTTTCTTAAGTTTACAGGACGAAAAACCCAAGTTTCCGGGAGGAAAAACCCGCTTGCCCGTGCGCGCGGTGGTGTGCAAACGCCACATCTACTGAGCTGCACAGGCTCCTATATATATATAAAGTATTTAACCTTGGGTATAATAAATGTTAAAAATACCAAACAATTTTAAACCTGGTTTTACTCCATTTCCCAAGTAAGCAAACAGACAACCAAGTCAAGTTTGCGCCTGTCAATTTTAAACCTGGTCTTGCACTACCCTAGAGGTAGTGCAAGACCAGGTTTAAAATTGCTTGGTATTTTTAACATATATATATATATATATATATATATATATATATATATATATATATATATATATATATATATATATATATATATATATATATATATATGAAACGTACTATTAACTCGGGGTTGGGATACGTTCATTTTTTAAATTAACTGACTTAAACCCGAGAATTATAACACAATGACATTTATTTGAAAAAAACGCAACAGTTTCGTCAAAAAGGACTTCTTCAGGCGATAAGAACATATTCTAAAAAACATTCTCCATATTTTAAAAAACAAGATTTCAAATAAAATGTTCTCTCTGTTATCTCACTGTGTAAACTCTGGCTATTTTGAATTCGAAGGTAAACTATACAAACAGGTCAAAGGATTAGCTATGGGAAGCCCTCTCTCTCCTGTGTTAGCCAACATTTTTTTCGAAGACTTTGAAGAAAAGGCGATCTCCTCTTTTACTTTAAAACCAAAAATTTGGCTTAGATATGTGGACGATATATTCCTCATATGGGAGCATGGTACTGAGAATCTTAACAAGTTCCTCGACCACTTAAACAACCGCCATCAAGATATAAAATTGACTATGGAGATTGAAGAAAATAGTTCCATCTGCTTCCTAGATGTTATACTCACCAAGACGCCTGAATCAATTAAAGTCTCTATTTTTAGAAAGCCAACACACACAGACAGATATTTGCATGCGTCCTCCCATCACCATCCAGCGCAAAAGTTGGGTATTATATCAACTCTAGCGAATCGTGCAAGATCTGTACTGTCAGATGAAGAAGAACTAAAAAAGGAACTACAACATCTTAAATGGACCTTTAAAAGCAATGGCTACTCTCTAAAAAGTATTAACAACCAATTATCCCGCCACCAACGTAACAACGTAGAGACACAGGACGACTCCAAAGGTCATATCGTCTTGCCATATATCAGCACACTATCCAAAAAGCTGAGCAGAATTCTAAAGAAGTTTAACATAAAAACGTGCTTCTCGACTCTACCAAAAATAAGATCACGCTTCAACAACTATAAACAACCTCACAACCTTCTACAATTCCCAGGTGTATACAAGGTTACTTGTGAATGCGGAAAGCCTTACTATGGACAGACAGAAAAATCTGTCTTACTACGTCTCGAAGAGCATCAGAGAGACATTGCTTATAAGAGAACCAGAGCTACTGCTCTGTCGGGCCATGTCCTGCTTTCAATAAACACGAACAACGAAGGCCACCAACATGAAATAGATTGGACATTGACTTCAAACCTACACATCAGCCATGATGAAATAGAGCGCCGCATTGTAGAGTCAAGGGAAATCACCTTAGACCCTTTTCATTTGAATAATAATCTTAGCTATAATTTGGCAGACTCTTTCAACTCTACTATTAGATACTGGAGATCGCGTGATTCCACACACGCACAGGTGTACAACAATAGAACTTTAACTCGGACTGTAGTTCAAGCTCATAACTGTAATTTACAGTCGAATATTATGGCTTTATAGTTGTATAGCTTTAGAGTGTGTCAATGTTAATTTAAGTGTCTTTTATTGTCTTTCTATGTTCTTATCGCCTGAAGAAGTCATTTTTGACGAAACATGTTGCGTTTTTTTCAAATAAATGTCATTGTGTTATAATTCTCGGGTTTAAGTCAGTTAATTTAAAAAATGAATATATATATATATATATATACACACACACACACACACACACACACACATGTATCTATCTATCTATCTATCTATCTATATATATATATATATATATATATATATATATATATATATATATATATATATATATATATATATATATATATATATATATATATATATATATATATATATATATATATATATATATATATATATATATATATATATATATATATATATATATATATATATATATAATGTTATATAGAATAATGTTATAAAAAATATGTTACATAAAATATATATAAAAATATTGTAAATAATTAGGTAAATTATTGTAGGGTGGCGAGGAGTTTTCCGGTTGCTTGATTCTTACGTGCTGTATTGTGGCAGCCGTGAGAGGTTAATGGATCGTGTGTAAACCGGGTAAATGATTGGTTTCTTTGGTGTGCTCTCCGTCTTCTGAATATTTTTGTTATGTTTCGGAGAAAGCTTTCAGCACTGGATTATCACAATTGCGATAAATTTGTGATTAGTGGTGGGTATTTAAGTATTGCTGGAAGCAGCTTTAGGTTAGGTTATTGTAAAGTGGTTGTTCTGCTTGAAGCCAAAAGCTCTTTGTGGTCAATAACTTGACATGACATAAAGTTAAAATATTTATTTATTTAATAAAATCCATTTAATATGCTTATTAAACATCATATGAAATGTATGGTTAATACTTGCACACATGTTTTTCCATCCTTTTCATACTCAGAGCTGTAACTTCTGTGAAGTCAATTATAACATCAAACATTATTTCATTGTTTTGTCAAATAGGATTATGTACATATTTTGATAACGTAAATATATTTGTTTTACCATGGGTCTATTGGATACTGACCGAAGTCAACGTCACCCTCCAAATTTGGCCTTGGTTTTGAATCCGATTATACAGTATAATCTAATTTTTAATTCACATTGTACGCACAGTATGCGATTACATGACAAAGCTTAAGCTTATCATCAAAATTACTGATATGTACCCTCAGGGAATGTATAGGATAATTATGATATTACTACATGAAACATTTTACACCATTATCACCTTCTGATCAACAATTTTCCTCCAAATTAATGAATTATCTGTCGAGACTCCAACATTATCAGATCTTGTATTTCTGTCTTTTAAGGCACTTTTTATTCTATAAATCCATCCACATTTTGGTCTTTCTTGGGGTCTTTTTCCTGCCAACCTGGCAAAGAAAATTTGGGTAATATCTCTTCTCCCATTCTCTTTAAGTGACCATACCTCCTGAGATTAGCTTAACAACACATTCCAGAATGCTAACAATGGCAAGTTCTTTCCTAATATCATTGTAGTATATCTGCTATCTAGCAATACTCAATTACTTTGCATTAATTTTATTAGCGGCGGCCGAATTTGATAAAATAAAATAAAAAGTTATCCTATCCTTTTTATTTTATTTAATTAATTTATCAAAATTGGCTGCCATTAAAAAAAAAAATACTGTAAGATAATCAGATATCACTAGATACCAGATATTCTACATCCTCATTTTTAATATGGTACTGCCATTGATGCCAACAATTCACTCCACTAATCTTTCTCAGAACTCTTTTCAAAGTTATTAAAGTCTTCAAGTTTTTGATCAAGTGCTTTATTTCTAACTAAGCCTCTCAGATCCATTTGAATACTCTCTTGTATACAACTAATTTAGTGTTTTGACTGATTTCTTTCCTATTCTATATAAATTTATTCAGGTGACTTCCTACCACACCATATTAGCTTTACTAATTTTGTAGTCTATTTCCATATTCAATTTACCATCTTCACTAAAAATTGTGCCTATTTTCATTGTCTTTGTTGCTGCTTTTCATACCAAATTTATTACGACAGTTATTGAATTTAGTTCAGGGAATCTTGCAGAGTTGCGCTGAATTATTCAGAAGTATAACATTATCTGCATAAAGTAAAGAACTAGGATTAATTTGGCAATTGTGATATCAGATTTAATACCACTTTCCTTCATAATGTGATCCATTTATTATTATTATCCCGGCCTTCATGGAGTCCTGGATAAGACTCATTGTGGGAGGTCATTTTTAGGAAACACAAAGTTTATCATACCACTCCTTGAACCCATTGACCGTTCTTGCTCCAACCACTCTCAGGCAATGCATTCCAAGGTTCAACCACCCTCCTTGCAAAGAAACCACTGCTCACTGCCTCCTTTCGTAACTTCCAGGGATAGCCACTTGTAATCTCTCCTTCCCACCGTTCCACCAAGTGAAAGAACTTTCCAATGTCTGCCACGTAACTGCCTCTCAACGGTTTAAAAGTCTATCATATCACCTCTCCTTCTTCTATCCACCAAACTCTGCAGTCCACATTCCCTCAGCCGATCCTCATAACCAAAATTGTACAGTCCTGAAACCATCTTTGTCATCCAGCTTTGTACCCATTTCACAGTTAATATATCTCCAAATCCTAGGGACCAAATCTGAGAACAATAGTCTAAGTGTGGTGTGATCAGTTCTTATACAATGGAATGATAACTCTTATCTCTGCAGGTCAACGTCCTCAGTATTGCAGCAATTCTCTAAGTTACCCTCACCACCTTTGCAATATGCTCCCTGAATTTCAGTTTTCTATCAATCATCACCCCCAGATCGCTTGTCTCCCCTACCTCCTCCAATCGAGTACGCATCCTCCCATCGATGGATCCCAAACCTCAAGACTTTACATTTTGTTGCATTGAACTGATACCCCCTATTCATTTGCCCATCTGTCTAGTTTATTCAAATCCTCTTGCAGGACTGCCACATCTGCACTATTACCGATAACCCTTCCCAGCTTCACATCATCTGCAAACCACTGAATGTCCTCTTGCAATCCATTGACAATATCATTGGTATAAAGGTTGAACAATACAGGTCCCAGTACTGAGCTCTATGGAACCCCACTTGTAACCTTCTGCTTCCTTGATATTGCCCCACCATACACAACTCTCTGATACCTATCAGTCAGCCAATCCTAAATCCATTTGACTAACCCAACATTTAAACCAATGTGCTGCAACTTAAATATCAGCTTCTCATGTGGCACCCTGTCAAATGGCTTTGCAAAATCCAAAAAAAAATGGCAGTATATGCCTTTTTTTTCCCCTCATCAACTGCTCTTGTCACTTTATTATAAAAGGCAATCATATTACTCAAGCAAGAGCACCCCTTAACAGATCCATTTTGATTCTCACAGATAACATTACCCTCATCTGCCATGCTGTATATAGTCTCTCACTAATTTCTCCATGACATTAACAACTACTGATGACACACAAACAGGCCTATAATTAAGTACTTCCAGTCTGCTACTGCCCTTATGCAGCAGCACTATCTTATCTCCCGTCCATTCCCTGGGTACCTTTCCCACAGCCAGACTTTTATTGAAAAGCCAGGGCAACGGAGCTGTCAGTTCTTTAGCTCATTCTCTCAAAACCTGTGGTGAAATACCATCCAGTCCAACAGCTTTACTGGTATCCAGAATATTCAGTATTAGGAACACTCTCTTCTTGCACCTCTAAACCCTGAACCTGCCCTATCCCTCTAGTATTAAAACCACCTCCAGGATGAAATACTCCAATAAAGTGCCCATTGAACAACTCCACTATGTCCTCTGCATCAGTCACTCTATTCCAATTTTATCCCGCAATGTCATTCTTCCACAATCGTTTCTCTGCCTACTGGCCACATAGCTAAAATATTCCCTAGGATTTTCTTTGGATCTTAGTGCCAATCTCTTCTCATATTCCAGTTTTGCCTTCCTCACCATTCTGGTCACTCTTCTGGCCTGTGTCTTATATTCTTCGTGTATCTGTCCTCCACCCCTCTCCTTATATTTTTCATAATCTCTTTTTCAACTGAAGTTCCTGTTTGATATCGTTTGTCATCCACTTTACACCAAATTGTATCCTCTTCTTCACCCATGGAATACAGCTTACTATTGCTGCTAACAAATATTCTTTCATAATTTCCCAAGCACTAATGATATCCTGGCCTTCTAATTCTGCCCTCCATAGAACTGCCCCTAGTTGATACCTAAGACTATTATAATCACCTGCCTTATAATTCCACATATGGTCCCTTTTCTTTGATACACCTGCATGTCTGTTCATCTTCCAAGTCAAAACCACATGGTCACTCTCTCCAACTGGTGAGAGAGATGTCATCTCACTTATCAGCTCTTCTGATGCTATGACCAAATCCAAAACTCTTGAATCTCTTGTTCCCTCTATTACATGTTGCTGAAGACATTTGTCCCTCAAGAATTCCAGAAATTCTATCCCTTTCTTACTACTTGCATTTTCCTCTTCCCAGCTTATACTGCTGTAGTTAAAATCTCCTATAACAATCATTCTTGTTGCACTTGCTAAGCTCATCTGCCTAAACATCTCCTCGTCCCTACCCTGAACAACATTAGAAATGATGTACACGCTTGTTGCATACCTCAAACCATTTTCCTGTACCTCTTTTAATTCTAACTGCTGACTTAGTGCTTAAATAGAGAATATGTATTGTTTGATATAATGTCCCATTTACATCATATAACTGTAGCATTTAGAAGAGCTTTCCTCTTTGCACCTTGTCATATGCATTTTCCAGACTAACAAAACTTAAACACAAATCCTGGTTATATTCCCAAGATTTCCCAACTATTTGTTTTAAAGTGAAAATCTGATCCTAACATCCTCTTGTCTTTTAATATATAGACATTATTATTATTATTATTACATGACACCTCCAAGGATTCAATGAGGGAGGGCAGTCTACTCCATAATGCTCAGTCTCCACTACTTCGTTCATCAACTGTACAGAATGCTACTACCATCATCATCATATGTATGAAGGAAGGACACTCAAGTTTGGATGTCACTGCTCACACAAAGTGCTAATGATGCTTCAATTTCTCATGTGTAGGATTAATAAATTAGAAAAAAATTCTGCTAAAGAAAACATAATTTGCACTATCATCCAACAAAACAATTCTCTTCTAAAGAAAGAGGATGACTTGCCTTTGAGCTACAGTTAGTCTGCACAGTGGGTTGATAAACTTATATGTATTTATTTTGTTTATTTATTTTAAGTAATCCTGTTCACTAACCTGCATTACTCAGGGAACATTACTCAGGTCTGAAGTGGCTTTTGGCATGATCTTGATTTCTGTCCTCTTTTTAATATTATTATTTTTTTTTTAAATTTCAAGATATGGTGTGGAAGCCTAACATTATAGGGATCCAGAATCTCCCCAGTCTGAAAGTACAGCAGTAAAGTGGTTCTATAGGACTGGTCACTAGATATTACATGATATCCGAACTGATGGCATTACATCATAGGTTTCAATCTCACTACAGAATTTGTTTTTTTGTGAATTTCTTTTGTTATTAATAAATAAGATGATGCAAAATCATTGCTTTAATCACTGTAAGCCTGAAGTGCTTGAAAAAGTTTAGTTGCCAGTTTAGGGTATTTCAATTATCTAATTCATAATCTAGCTACTTTAATTAATGTACACTGTTTACAACCTTTAGTTAGTGAGATTCTCAAAAAAAAAAAAAAAAATTGTAGAAAATGTGCATCATACTAAAGACGGTCATCAGCATTAGATATGTAATGAGCTGATTCCCCATCCCTGAGTTACCATCTTTCTGGCTACTGATCTTCATATGTAATCGTTTTATTTAGCAGATTAATTGCATTAATACTGAGCTGTTCCATTTTCACTTGATATTGCTCTATACTTAAAGAAAACTGAATCTTTTCTCTTAATGTTCTCTTTTCAGTTTTTTGTTGCTTTGTCAGTAATTTTGTTAAAAATAAATAAATAAATAATAATTCTGGATCTTTCCTCATCCAGTCTCATCTTAATAGATATACAGCCACTTTTTACAATGTGTGTGTACATGCAAGAGAGAGTGTATGCAGCTTGAACATTTGTTCAAGCTGCATAAGGAAAGATCCAGAATTATTATTTATTTATTTATTATAATACAGCTATATTGCCTGCTTCAGTTTAGGAGTGCCCCTGTTTAAATGTCATTGGCTATTTACTCATGGGTTCTTAGGGCATTATGAGTGTAGATGTACTAAAAGTATATGTAGTTTAAGGAATAGAAATTGCACATACCTTTTTCTGGGTGTTGTGGCTTTTCCTCTGTCTGCGATGTCGAGAACTGCAGAGTGTGTGTGTGTGGGGTGGGGGGGGGGGTAGGCAGTTTGGTAGAATAAGTTAGAAAAACCCGGGTTTTTTTTCGTAATATATAAAAACATATACTTTTATATAGGGTGGGGAAAAAGTGAAAGGGTTAATTTTTTAAAATAAGGAGGGGGAAGGGGAAAGGTGGTTGACGGGGTGTGGACCGTTTCGACTATTCGTGGTCATCATCGGAACATATTGGGAAAGTCTTGTAAACATATTGGGAAATGTTGTAAACATTGTACATTAATTGGAAGTAATTATTCTTACATTGAATGGATGACTTGGCATGTAATTTCGTTTGAAGAGGGACTTTCCCAATATGTTCCGATGATGACCACGAATAGTCGAAACGGTCCACACCCCGTCAACCACCTTTCCCCTTCCCCCCTCCTTATTTTAAAAAATTAACCCTTTCACTTTTTCCCCACCCTATATAAAAGTATATGTTTTTATATATTACGAAAAAAACCCCGGGTTTTTCTAACTTATTCTACCAAACTGCCTACCCCCCCCCCCACCCCACACACACACACTCTGCAGTTCTCGACATCGCAGATAGAGGAAAAGCCACAACACCCAGAAAAAGGTATGTGCAATTTCTATTCCTTAAGCTACATATACTTTTAGTACATCTACACTCATAATGCCCTAAGAACCCATGAGTAAATAGCCAATGACATTTAAACAGGGGCACTCCTAAACTGAAGCAGGCAATATAGCTGTATTATAATAGTTTATAATGAGGAGTAACATGGGAGTTTTCCCAGAAATAATATACATTTATTTATTTATTTTTAACAAAAGTACTGACAAACAACATGTAACCATTCAAAATTAAAAAGAGAGCATTAAGAGAAAAGGCTCAGTTTTCTTTAAGTATAGAGCAATATCAAGTGAAAATGGAACAGCTTAGTATTAATACAATTAATCTGCTAAATAAAACAATTACATATGAAGGTCAGTAGTCAGAAAGATGGTAACTTAGGGATTGGGACTCAGCTCATTATATATCTAATGCTGATGACTGTCTTTAGTATGATGCAAGTTTTCTACAATTTTTTTTTTTTTATATGAGAATCTCACTAACTAAAGGTTGTAAACATTGTACATTAATTGGAAGTAATTATTCTTACATTGAATGGATGACTTGGCATGTAATTTCGTTTGAAGAGATCTGGATTGGATTCTTCATGCTGGATATTAGTAACATTTTTTATCTATTTTATTATTACAGCCTGTGGTTGAGTAGATTTAAATCCCCTTGTTCCAGGGGGGTGTGTGTGAATGTTTCTAGATGTTAGTGATTTTCATTGTCTTTAACGTATGTATGTGTTGTGTACATATATAGGATTTGATAAATACACTTGCCCATTACTCTCTGGTGAGTTGTAGATTGGACAAAATAGAATATTTTTTAATGAAAAAGTTGGTTTAGAAAGTGAGTTTTTTAACTTTAGAAAACATGGATGCAGCACCACTGATCATTTTATGGAACTAAGACATGGAATTTTTAAAAAAATGGAGGATCTTGGGCGAGTAGTATTTCATAATTCGTATCTTTTTTATATATATGTATGACTTGCTTACGAAAGGTTGTAAACCGATATTAGTGCCACAAGGAGGCAAGGATTTTTTAAAATTTTATTTTTTAATTTGTATATTTTCTGTATTTTTATTTATTTTTTTATGTAATTCGGAAACCTTGCTCTAGACTAAACATGGAACTTTTTCAACCACTTCAGGCCTAAGCAAAAAAATTCATGTCCACAATGGGATTTGAATCTGCAGCTTGTTGGTTAGAGAGTAGTCATGCCAACCAGGTCTGTTTTGTTTCTAGAACAGGACTGCTCAAGTATTTAATTATCAACTAATCTTGCTGTACTTAATGTACACTAGGTTTCTAACCTCTTTTGTGTGCGATTTGCATGGTGACAGTATTTTTCATCTTGCAAATGAAGGTAGTGAGAACTTATGCCAAGGCCATACAAGAATATTGGAATGTACAGTATAATGGATCTACTGCAATTCACTTGAATGCACAGTGGTTATTAGGGCCAGATTTATGCATAAGTTAGAAAATCTATAGCTCAGGCCTCATATTACAAGAGGGCCTCTGTCTTCAACTTTACTCAGATAAAATTTACTGAATAGAGGGTGCCTCTGCAAAGTTATAGCTTAGGGCCACAACAACCTTAAATTGGCCCTGGTGGTTATGTATGATCTAAGGTAATATAGGACCAAGATCTATGCTGGGATTGCCTAAGTTGGACCAAAACACATGAAGTCTTGTTTTCTGTTTTAGAAATTGAGTTATTGACCCTATATAATGAGAGCAGGCTTGGGTAACTGAGCAGGAGATGGCCCAAGGATTACTTGAAAGCCAGCATCTTTCATACCTGACTAGTCAGTGCCCATGGTATGTGATTGAATTACTATTGTGCGCACTTGAAAATTCATCCCTCATAACAAAAGATGCTAATGTTGAATCCCTTCAGGAAGATTGAAATAGGTTTTTTGATTGGATATATAAATAAGGCGGCAGTGTTTATTGTGGAGTGTAGGTTTTGGATTTAGAGTGTACCATGTACTGTTTTTTGTAGAACTATTCTGTTCTGCGAAAGAATTGTTCCAAGTATTCTATTCTGTTCTATTAAAGAATTGTTCTAATAAGTAGAGATGAAGGTAGTTTCCCAACTGTGTGTACTTGATCTCATGACACCCGACATGAGTTTGATTTGTTTTCTGCAGTATAGTACAATGATAAGAAAAGTGAGAAAAGGTACAGAAACATACAACTAAGGCACTTACAAAAGTGGAATGTTATGGGGAAAAGTTGAGGGAATTGCTAAAATTGATAGATAGACAGAGGAAAGACGAGGTGATATAGAAATGTTTGTTTCTTAGTGGATTTTACCAGATTAATAGAGTAGTGATTATTCATTGAGTGGATCATAACAGGAGACAGAGGCTCTTAGAAGGTGTATAATAGTGTAATTTTTTATTTTTTTCCAATTAAGAGCGGTGTTATATTGTTAGAGAAGATTGAGGATGTGAATGAGTAAGCTGTGATATGAGATGTTGTTGATCGAGTGAAACCTAAAATCAGTTTACAGACTTATGGTGGATTAATGATATGAGCACTTGGGTTTTATAGTACCTTAAACAATTGAAGATTTAAATTTTACTGCCATGTTCAAATTAAGAATTTATGCAGCTATCAGTGGACTACATCCAGCCTGCTGATAATCTCCAGTTTATAGCTTCTAGTTGACAAGTTACAAAACAACTTGTCAGAAGGCTTGTCAAATGTTAATTAGACAAGAGGCCAACAAATGATTGCCTTCAGAAGCCTAATATTTTACTTGTTATTCATTGTCTTGAAGTTAATGTTTTGCTTGGCAGATTAATTTCACATAATACTTCATCTTGAATTTGTTATTTATAATAACTACTAGTCAGAGAAATTGTTACACTTCAAGAAACTCATTTCATAGAAAATAATAGGAATATATTCAAGTGCAATGAGTATATGAGTATTAGTTTTCTCTTTTAAATTTGTTTCTGGAATTATCAGCTCCTGTTGAGGTGTGTGTGTGTGGGGGGGGGGAGTGCATGCTCCAAGATTTTAAAGTGAAATAATGCTTATTTCACTTTTACAATTTTTTTATTGCGACTCGCCATCACAAACAATTGTAAGCCTATGGTACATTAGGCTTACAAATTAGTACAGTGGGCTATGGATGTTTAAAAAAAAATTTTTTTTTAATTTTATATTTATTTTTTACATTTGAAAGTGAAACAATGCTTATTCAATAATCCAAGTACTATGTTGGATATGGTAGGTAAGAAAGATAAAAAAAATTCTTTCTGTGCATACTGGACATGCTTTTTTTTTTTTAAGTGATGTCATTTTTATTTATTTTGCCTTGCGAAATTCCTTTATGCATATTTATCATACAATGGTATATCATAGCCATCTATAACTTGTTACTTGATCAGCACTGACAACTGAGAACATTTCTCTTTTTTGTGTATTCACAAAGAGGAATATTCTTAATTGTCAATGAGTGCATTCAACTAAAAGGTAATAAAATCTATATTTGCTGGCTGGAGGAACTTTTTCTAAACCTTTTTCAACTGGTTCCCGAATTAGTCGATCCCTGGCATGGGCAAGTGGATTTTTTCTCCTTGGAAGTCAGGTTTTTCATGCTGTAAACTAAAGAAAATCGACTGTAGAACCCACACAATTTCAGACAAGTAAATGGTAACACTTGTTTGCCAGTCTCTTCATTGGGTACTGCTCATAATTAGTGATAGTAAATTTAGTTTAATCCTTTATCCAAGTGTAAGCAATCAAAGTTTGCACCTGAAGTATCTTCAGGACTGAGGCAACTCGTGGTAAAGGTGGACCAAGCTGTCATCACTGCTTATCTTAGTATCTCCCATAATGCAAAGCACATCTTCTTGCAGACATGTATAATGCTATACATTAAGGGAAGGGCCACTACCCCAGACTGGTTTCGACCTTTATTGAGGTCTCGTCAGTGGGAGCCAGACCCAGAGGAGGAGGTTGATACTAAGATGGAAGCAATGGAGAAGTCATATTTACGTATACGAGTTGCCAAAAGGTGTATCACCTTATTATTAAATTACTCTGGATTTAAAGAAAGATGTTTGAAATTTTTTTTTTCCACTTGATTAGAATATAATAAATTTAGTTTAATCCTTTATCCAAGTGTAAGCAAACAAAGTTTGCACCTGATGTATCTTTATTATTTATTATAGTTTAACCTATAACATATAGTCTAATCTATAAATTGTACTCTAACCAAGTGGAAAAAACTTCCAACATCTTTCTCTAAATCCAGAATAATTAAAAGTTGCCTTTTGGCAACTCATATAGGTAAATGTGAATTCTCTGTTACTTCCACCTTAGTATTACCACCTCTGGCTCTGGCTCCCACTGATGAGACCTCAATAAAGGTTGAAGGCAGTCTGGGTAGTGGCCCTTCCCTTAATGCATAGCATTATACATGTCCGCAAGGAGATATGCTTTGCATTATGGGAGATACTAAGACAAGCAGTGATGAGAGCTTGGTCCACCTTTACCAGGAGTTGTCTGAGTCCAGAAGATACTTCAGGTGCAAACTGTTTGCTTACACTTGAATAAAGAATTAAACTAAATTTATTATAGTCTAACCAAGTGGAAAAAAACTTCCAACATCTTTCTCTAAATCCAAAACTAAAACTCTTCCTCAGTGGTCAGCATTTACACTGGTCAGCATTTTTCTTCAAATCAAGAGGTGATTGCACTGTATAGGGATATTTTGCAGATTGTACTGAGAACCACTACAGGGATAGGTCTGGAGCATCACTGGAATAAATGTATTAGCTTAAGGGAGATTATGTTGAAAAATAAAAATAATTTTGAAATTATAAATTCTTTGTTGTATAATGAAACCTGTGGAGCATTCATGACTAAACATACACACATAACCATAGTAATAAGAGTTTTAATAATTAGGAAATATTTCATCCTAAGTATTATAGGACATCTTCAGTACAGCTAATTCAAACACTACTAGGAATTACATACAGTTAGGGCGCATGCTTACAATGGAATCGCTGTATGTGCAGTAGCGTGTTATATAATTAAATTAAAATATATCTGAAAAAAAAATTACATTAAAATGAGATAACATATAAAATTATTATTTAAATTAAGGGGATATTAAATCCCACATTGTTTTAAAACCGAATAAGAAACTCAAAGATTTGAATCAGAGTTTCATGCTGAATATAGTAAACTATAAAAATATCGGCAATTACTAGCATGAGCTAATGCAAGTAGTCCTAGTACGTAGTACAATACCAGGCAACTTGCAGCAAAGGTGGTAAAGTTCTGATCGCTATTCTTGGTATTTTCCATAATGTAAAAACACATTTCCTAGGAAATGTATGCTGTTATTACATTATGGCAGGAGGTCACTACCCAGACCGGTTTCTGCCTTTTTTGAGGCTTCATCAGTGAGTAGCTAGACCAAATTAATACCAAAGGGTATAGCGAAAAGAACTTATATACTCTGCTATACGAGTTGTGAAACAGGTGCACCCATTAAGTTACTTAAATATAAAGAGCCAATAGGCTTCATTTCGGCGATATAAACATTATTTAAATTAAGGGGATATTAAATCCCACATTATTTTAAAACCGAATAAGAAACTCAAAAATTGGAATTGAAACCATTGAAAATTGAAACTGGTCTGGGTAGTGACCTCCTGCCATAATGTAATAACAGCATACATTTCCTAGGAAATGTGTTTTTACATTATGGAAAATACCAAGAATAGTGATCAGAACTTTACCACCTTTGCTGCGAGTTGCCCAGTATTGTACTACGTACTAGGAT